>NW_015150560.1:745543-789903 GCF_000732505.1 Cyprinodon variegatus
TTCAATAAAAAGCATAAGAAGGTCAGCATTAGTGAAGCTCTGCTCTGGGCTTCATTTTTACCAAAAGGAACCTTTATTTGTTCAGAAATTCAAATCAGGCCGATTGCATTTGCTTTCCATAAATAGTCTCATCCATGTTCTTTTGCCTAACAGCTTCCAACGGAAGAACATCAAAGGTAAAAAAAAAAAAAATCTTCAACAATAATTGGCAAAAACTGACAGTTAAACCGATTTCTTCATCCTTTTCATGTCATTCATGTTCTTTTCATAAATCTTCCACAGTTAGTTTGTCTTTTCAGAATCTGAGCTGCTGTCAAAACAAACTGAGCGCCATTTTAATCTCCCCTCTTTGTCTCAAAGGTACACAATCATGAGAAATGAAAGAAGAGACGCAGAAGATGGATGGATTGATACTGTGAGTAAGAGAGTGAGAGTGATCAAATCATGCAGCGCTGCAGGAAGTCTTCCTCCAGTCAATCTTAACCGCCGGCCCACTCAGCTTCCTGCGCAGCAAATCTGATTTGCTGCCTCTCCTCCTAAGCTGGTGCGACTTTAAAGGGGGATGTGGGGATAATATGCATTATTGCTTTTATCCAGTGTAAGTGAGGCGGGCCAATAATTGTGCAATGCTGGAGTTTTATTGTTCCCAGCTGCTGTGATCATTACTAAACGTCAAAGAGATGCAACATTTCCTGTCGACCTAACGACAGTAATCACTTCCCTCTCCCAGCGCTCTGTGTCTCCTCACTCCTCTGAATACTCAGCCACACATCCCAGCCTTGTAAGGTACAGAGATGAAGCTTCTTCATCATCTTTATTGGATTCCTTCCTGCAAACTGAATCATGGTAAACACACACTGCATCATTTTCCCATATTTTCTCATATAGACTGACTGCCTCGCTGCAGGTGCTCGAATTATTGGCTAATAATAAACTTCTACGTCCGTTCTCAGAGATGTTCCTGGGTGAGTTACAGAACCTCCTGAACTCCAATTTTTGCTTTCAGCTGAAAAGCCCCCCTAAAAAAGATGTGGCGGGAAAACATCGGGGAGGGAAGTGAACCTTGGATCATTTTTTGTGTTTTCTTTCAGCACTTGTTTCCTTTTTTGTTGTGTCGGTGTGTCAGTCAGGCAGGTGAACGCCCTGCAGAAACACGCCTTTAGCATGTCTCTGCTTTTCTTTTTTTAGAGGTTGGCAGAAGCTTTGTGGGTATCACAGCTAAGGTGAGAAGGAGAGAAGATCTGAGGGACAGCGTCAGATTGCACCGAAGGTTACAGGCTGGGGGCGGGACACCATCAGGGAATTCTGCGTTCTCAAAAAAGCTTCAAATCTAGTTCAGCTGAGGTGGAAGGGAGGGTCTTCTTTCTCTTTTCTTTTCTTTTTTTTGCTAAAATGAAGGTTCAAAAGGTTCCTTTCTCTGCAGTTTTGGCATTTATCTGCAAATAGCCAGGGATCAATAAGTAGCATCAAGGTAAATTAACATGCCAACTCAAAATTGCGACTGACTTTCAAACACATGCACACTCACAAAAAAAAATTGCATATAAAATAAACTAAAATCACAAAAAATAGCAGCAAAGTGAAAACGCAGAATGTGCTACGAGTATGTAAAGGATGCTAACACACAAAATACATGCAAAAGAAAAATGAAAGCAGCAAAAACTGAGTGAAAAAAAAGGAGCAAATTAGTGCTTTGTTAAAAAGAGCTCCAGACCACTAGGGGGAGACAATTATCAATTCATATGGGATCAGACCCTTAGCTAAAGGTATACTGAAGGATTTTCATGAGTTTTTGAAAAGACCCGCCCTCTCCACTTAAAAAAAAACAACAAAAAAATGCACATGCACAACCCTGTACCCCATCCAGAGAGGAAACACCTATTAAACCTGTGCGAGAGCGTGCACGAGCCGATTTCTCCTCGTGCACGCTCTGTTTAAAAGTTGCTGCTTGCATCGCTCATACAAGCTAACTTTCCAAAAAGAAGATTTGCTATTTTTTCACAATGTCAGACTCACCACCGGTAAGTGAAAATGTGTACGAGCATGTAGGACCTACTTAAAAATATCACCAGAATGATTGACAATTAGAAGAACCACTTATTTAGATGATCCACCAGGAAAAAGAACATCTTGCACTATGGCTGTAAGGCATGCAAACGATGCTGGGAGAGATTTTAGGGACCTCTGTGCAGATTCCAGGTGACTTTCAAACAGACCGGTTTACTAAAAGTGGGGCTGGGAAATAAATTACCTTTTGAATATAATCGCAATTTTTAGAAAAGCTATTTCTAAATCAAAGAGGCAACTTTGTTCACCTTACATTTAACAAGAGTAAGACACTGAATCGAAGTGAGCTGGCTCGGAGCTGGTCTGCCTGGCTGTGTGTTTCCAGCCTTTTTATATATCTGCTTCTGTCTCCTTGAACCCCAGTGGGCCTCAGCAGATGGCCGCTCACACTGAGCCTGGTTCTGCTGGAGGTTTCTTTCTGTTCAAAGGGAGTTTTTCCTCTCCACTGTGCTACATGCATGTTCAGTGTGAAGGATTGCTGTTGACGACAAAATGGGACCTAAAATAGGGGGTTTTCAGTGACGTCACTGGCCAGCTCCCGGTCCGCCATGTTGGGTGGCATATTATCGTATATCAAATGTATCATGTCGCGAAAGGATAAGTACGCCAGCACGCTAGAGCCACCAGATCATGGAACATATCTGAGGAAATGTTCCGTGATCGACCATATGGACCCCTATGCCCTCCACGGTGCCTTGTTTAGCACTAATCCAGATGATTGGCCAAATGTAGAGCATGGTGACATAGTTCATTACCCGGTGTTCAGTGAAAACCCTCTGCACACTCTTGAGGAAATGAGAGCGTACAAGGGTCTAGAGGCTCACAACCAGTTCACATCTGGTTGGGTACGAGATGTCGAAGTGATGTACAGGAAAGAAATCGCCATCATACGTGGACGGGTGAGTTTTAATAAGATGGTAAAAATGTAAACAATCCGACGCAGGGCTCGCTATGCTAGGTGGCTAACGGCCGGCGGTGCGGAGCGCGAACAGTTCCAAAGCTACAAGTCCTTGGAGTCTCATGTGCAGTTTACGAATGGATGGGTTCAGGAGCTGCAGCTCATAAAGCCAGCAAACAGTGCTAATCGTTAGTGCTAACAACCACTCAGGCATGTAATGTACTTTTAACTAGCTGCTATGTGTTTCAAAGGTTTGGTTAGTAACGTTAACTGCCAAACCTTCCTAAACCCTCCGGGTTTCTCACATATTTGAGCCTTTTCCCGCTGGTTGAAATCAAGTTAAGGTGAAATTAATCAAATTAAAACACGGCTGAGAGAGGGAGTCCAGTACGCGGTAGTCATAGGCAGTAGTCTGAGTAGCGGCGACGGAGGCAGTCAACATTGCGGCCACGGAAAGTAATACGTCATGACGCCCAAGCCCTATTATTAATATATTCTTACATGTTTTAAATGCTTGACAGTTAATTACCTGTGACAAAGTGAGCACTGCAGACTCTGGCGTATTCCAGCTTAACACCGTCCAAATCGGACCTGGATATCCGTGTCAGCCATAGGTGACGGCGTTGTTCAGATAGCTGTTTTGTTTTTTCACATTGATTCACGATTACGGCTGGTATGCGATAGAGCGTTGATCTCCACCTCCACGGGCCGTGCAACCAACAATTACACACGATTTCACCATTTTTCACTGTCAATACTGCCTAAGGCTGCCACCCAATATGGCGGACGCGCTGCGTAGTCACGTGAGCGTGACGTCACCTGAAAACCCCTTATTGTCTGGCACATTAAGGAGGAGCATGTCTTGCAAGACATGACTGAATATAATGAACTGGTTTTCCTAACCAGTCTGACAGCGTTATCTCTGTAGAGTGAATTAGAATGATGTTTTATGAATTGGTGCTATATAGATAAACTGAATTGAAATTAGCAAAATTTCAAGCTCTTTATGCAGTAGTAAACTTAGACAGGAACAGCATAGAGGAACAAAAACGTGCAGCTGTGCTTTTATGCAACTTTTATTTTTTTTAGATTTTTTTATCAGTTAAACTGATGAACTAATTTTTCACTTTAAATGAAATCAAGCTAAAAAAAAATTTTCTTTACAAAGCATTGACCAAGGGGACAGTTCCACCTCTATAATGCAAATGCATTTTTATCCACCAATAAAACTTCCTAACTTTTCCAGGTTACCTACCAGACTTGCTGTGATCCTTTCTCACAGATTTGTCGATTTTTAGCTGATTCCTTTATGTAGAACAGACGTATCTTCCCATTTCTGCAGCTCCCACAAACAAACATTTGCTCGATCTGCAGCATCCTCTGGATATGTGGCTTCATTTCAAACTTTACCTACCGTTTGATCTGGGCTGTGGATTCCAGTCCTGCCTTCTGTCCTGCTCCCTACACCCACATACAGGCTGCAAAGAGAATTATTCATTGTTTTTTTTCAGCACACGACAAAAGGGTTGGAGCTGAAAGAGCAGCTGCCATCACAGTTAATTTTCCATTGCTGTTGTTCCAAGCAGCTCTGATGGTTGGAGGTCTCCTCCTCACCGCCTTCATATGAAAGAGGTGCGCTTATTAAAAATGTATCGGTATGAAATGAAGCAAAAAGGATCAGATGTCAGATCAAAATGCATGTTTGTTTTGCGAAACAAACACAGTGGAGTCTTTAAACTCTCTTTAACAAAACTGTAACCTGTGAGTTGCAGTTTTTCTGGGAGTCTTCCATCTAATCAGAGGGGTTTCCAGTTTCTGTTAACTGCTTACCTTTAGTAGCTCTATGTTGGTTCAATTTAAACATGGAAAAATGTAAAATGGATGCTTTATGTGAAATTTTTAGCTACAAGAACTGTTTTTATTTATCACCGCAAGCAGCTGGAGCAGCAAAAACGTGCCTGCTGCTTCATTTTTTATGCTTGTACAGGTTTAGTTTTGAAAAAGCCTAACACTGAATACAGCAGAAAATACAACATCCAGCTACTTACATTTATTTTAGTAACTTTTTGAAAACAATCCTACTTTTATGTTTTAATGCATTGTAAGTTTAACAAAATTAAACAATGTGTAGCCACGCATGTCCAAAATATAACACGGAATATATGAAAACTCTGCACATTTGCACCATATATGCTCTGAACTCCTTGAACTTCGTGTTTTTTTGCACCATGTTTTTTTCTCCCACACTGTTTACATTTCATCATTGCTGCAATTTAAGGAATGGAAATGTTCTGAAAGCTGATCGAAATGATATTCCATTTTGTTTACACTATGTGTACTAAATGACAATAAAAGCTGTCTAAAGATTTTTCTTTTTTTTTTGTTAAACACACCTAGTGGTGGTTCTAGGCCACATTTACCCGGGGAGTCAAGTGTTTAAATGACACCCTGTGCAAATCCTGCTTAAAAAAAAATATATATATATATATATATTTGGACACACTGTACATACTGTATATGTCCCCATGTACATTTTCTTCCATTGCCATCTTCTTTTTGACTATTTGAGCCGATGTAACGAGTAAATTTCTCCACTGTATGATAAATAAAGTCACTTCATTGTTAAAAATGAAAAAAACGTCCCCTTACAGAGGGTTGGACATTACATTGCCACACAAATTGCCAAAGAAAACCCATAAAAAACAAAAGACTCAACGCAATTCTGAACAAAGATCGGTTGCACTGAAAAAAATCTAAATCTACATAAGTCATTTTGTCTTGAAATAAGTGCATTTGTTCTTGGATTGAGGAGGTAAAAGAGACATCTTGCCAATGGAACAAGACAATTTAAACTTAAAATTAAAAAAAAAACACAATTGCATTGTCTTATTTCAAGTGCATATTATCCAGTTATCTTTTTTTAAGTGTAAGTGTTCTCATCCCATTAGCAAACTATCTCATTTATTTAATCAAATTAAGGGTAAATTAACTTAATTTAAGAAACTTTTACTTACTTCTAGATCATTTTTTCAGTGTTTATTTGCTCCTGACTTAGAATGTGTTTAGAAGGATGGACTTCCATGTTGCTTAAAAACATCAGAGCTGTAAGTTGCTCTTTTGCAAAACCAAAGAACTCTCAAGACTCCTGGATAGGTGTCGAAACATCTTCAGAAAAGCTGGACGAATTTCCAGTTGCTACAATTTAAGCCTTTGTTGCCAAAGCCTGTGTGACTGAGAATTTACAAAGCTGTCCAGGAAAGTTGATAAAGAATTACTGGATATCAAAATAATATTAAAACAAAAAAAAAAGGAACACCTGCTCTTCTCAAATGTAATTTTTGAAGAAAATTTAACTGACAAAAAAAATACTCTAAATTTTTTTACTCTAAATACTAAATTTTAGGATTGTCAATAAGCCTGATAAACCACTGAAATGAGAGAAAGCAGATGGACACATGTGCCAGTCATGTCCATGCACCAATGATTGAAACCACTCTGCAGGATTTTGACCTGGGCCGAACCCCCACCGCCCGGTGCCCAGTGCTGCCACTACTTGGAGCTCAGCGCCCAGAGAGAGGCTGACCTGCAGGCCCAGTATGTGGGAAGGACTGTTCCAAGCATTAAAGGTAGTTAAACATCAGTAAGAAACGATCACAATAACTGGAACAACAGGCAAAACTCTCAGTTTGAAAACTGCTGGCAATTGTCCATAGTGTATGTCAGGTTTCTGTTTCTGTTATGTTTTTCTTTTGAGTATTCAGTCTTACTCCTTTTTTTCTAGTGTTTAGTCTTCTTTTCTCCATGTTTTATAGTCCTTGTAATTTATTTATCATTTTGTTGTTATTTCTAGTCTTCCAGGTTTCTATTTGTTGCTCTCTGCTGCCCTCTTGTGTTCTCCTTCTTCCCTAGCTCTTTCCCTCTTTTTCTGTGCACACCTGCTCCCAGTTTCCTCATTAGCCCCCTCTTTGTCTCAGTCTCCTTTAAAAAGCCCTCTCTCTTCAGTTTCCCCTTTGCTGGTTTCTCGTCAAACACTGCCTACTTTGTCAAACTTCCTCCAACTCCGTCTTCCTGAATCTTTCTCATTGTGACAGTGATTCCCCTGATGTCTCCATGGTTTCTGGTTCGTTTTGACTAGTTTTTATGTTTGATTCTTTTGGATTTTTTGGACTCCTGATTTCATGCTAGTTTGGACTTCGTTTTCATTATTGGATTTTTGGATAACCTGCCTTTGTTTTCAGTTTCCCTTTTTAATTAAATCTAAAGAAATTCACCTCTGCCTTCCTGCCTCTGCTTTTGGGTCAACACTCCATAACCAAATCCTGACAGTGTATAACAGCTGGTAAAAAGAAACATTGTGCTGCTTGGAATCAGCTTAGAGAAGCATTTTAATAAACTAGAATATAATAGAAAAGTACATTTATTTCATTATTTCAACTCAGACATGTGGCTTCTGACTTACAGCTGATATAAAAACTCTAATTCATTAGCTCACAAAATTAGAATATCCTTTCACACAAACAAACAGGATTTCTAATACAGTAATGTGGAGATATTAGACCTTTTCTTTCACAGTATCTGCCGTCATTATCTGGTCCTACAGGTTGTTTTAAAAGCATCTTTCTGCTCGTCTGCTTCCATGTTCCTCTTAGGATCTCTATGAGTTTATGTTTCCCTCTGGTTTCTTGGTCACATCTTGGTGATTATAGCAGCTTTTTAGGCTTTTGGCAGTTTTGGCTCAAAACAAAATATGAATTTTCATCAGTTGTAGGTAGTATCTGCCACTGAGTGCCACTGTCCTGCAGCTTTTTGCATGCATCTCACCTGAAAAAAAGGAACAGTTAATGGATAGTCTCAGCTAAACTGATTGTCATGCCAATGAGCTGATTAAGGACTTTTTCATGTGATGAAACAGGGATGCATGCAAAAAACTGCAGGACAGAGGCCCTTGAGGATCAACATTGCCTACCTCTGATCTACATGAAGGTTGTTCTGCAATTTCATTCAATTGATGTCTATAGCACCACTTAAAAGCATGTCAACTTAAGGTATTTTGCAGAGACACATCAATCACATCATTCAGTCAGATTATTTAAATATTTTCTATCTAAGAAAACTAGCTGATTGCATGCAGTCACTGACCCTGCAGGAAACGCTCCTCCTGGATGAGCATGTGGCAAAAGTGGACATTCAGTTGCATTTTGTTGTTTACTTTACTGGAATTCCTCACATCAAGCATGCATGAAGCAACAGCAGAGAGGAAGAACTGCCTTTTGATAGAAGGAAACCTCCAGCAGAACCAGGCTCAGTGTGAGCGGCCCTCTGCTGAGGCTGACTGGGGTTCAAGGAGACATAAGCAGAGATACAAAAGCAACTTAGAAACATTGATCTATAAATACTTTCTATGTTAGAAAACGTAAAGGAAAAGTATCTCCACAAGAAACAAGGGAAAAAATAAACAGTTAAGCATGCAAGCTTTGAGCCGATTTCACGTTAATACAACAGAAGTTGTCCATCTAAACAAGTCTTACAATCTTAGATCCAGCCAAATGTTTTTTGATCTTGTTTTGAGATTGATATATACTAAGCAACAGCAGATTCTGTTAGAAGAATGATCTTAATTTGGGAAAATCTTATTCAAAATAAATTTAATGAGCTGCCAATGCAGTGAGACCATTGCAATGGTAAGACTTCTTGTTTTGAGAATATATATTATGATTTAAAGAATTCTTACCAAGTGCAACTGTCTTATTGCACTGGGAGATTTCTGCAGTTATTTTGAGTAGAACCATCTTAAAATAATAAACTAATAATAATAATTAAAATAACATTACCTGAGTTCTTGGCTAGATCTAAGATTGGAAAATTTATGCACTGAAAGCAATGAAAAAGTAGCCTTGTGAGACCATCCTGATCTTGCGAGCTTTTAAGATTTCACTCGCTAATCAGTCTGGAGACTCTCCGTTAAAGAAAATTTGGAGCCGTTCACCGAACGAACGTCCAATCAGTGTTGGCTTTGAGGCGGGTTGAGGTGTGACGCAACCAGAAGCACGACAGTTCAGTCTAAAGAACATGGCGGCTTCAGCCGATGAAACTAGCGTTAGCGTGGCTATCGAGCAAGTTTTATCGGAATTATAGAGTATTTCTTCACTGAAAGAAGAGCAAAACACTGCTCTGGAGGCTTTTCTCAGAGGAAAAGATGTTTCTGCTCTTCTCCCGACTGGTTTCGGCAAGAGTTTGATCTATCAATTGGCGCCTTTTCGTCGTCGCTCTGTTAGTACGTCATATGCTTCGTTGATCTGATTGGTTTATTTGGCCCGTCTATCACCAACATAGGCCAATCAGCTAACCATTATTTTCGCCCCTTCCCAAAATTACTTCAGCGGAAGATTTCCAGATGGATATGGGGAGCAAATCCATCTGGCGGAGTCAGATTAATGAAAGAGAGCACGTCCAGTTAGTCACAGTAAAAGCTGAGCCAGTAGTTAAGTATAGGATAGAAACAGGACTGAGAACTAAAAAACAGGCCATATCATCATAATAAAAGGTTTTGATAGCAGTTGGCTATGGATTCAGGCACAATGCCCCAACCACTAGGCCACCACTCCCCTAAAACAGGAAAAGAGCAGATGAAACTTCTATGACAAAAAAGAAAAAGCAGACAAAACATAAAGCTAGAGATTAATACTGCAGAATGGGAGAATAGACATGAAGAAAAGTGGTCCCTATGTCCTCCAGCAGCCTAAGCCTATAGCAGCTTAACTATAGTATATCTTTACTTTATCAAGCTTGAAAGCAGAGGAAAGACATAAAGCAAATAGTTGTGCTCTAATTTTGGACTTTATAAAACACGGCGGAAAAACATCAGTTAATGACACCCTCCCAAAAAAACCATGAGCAACTGCAGAAACTTTAGGTATGTTGGACGTCTAGCAGCTTGAATTCTGCAGTCTTGTTCCTCCAGACCCTTGACTCAGATTTCCAAATAAAGTATACATTTTACTTTCATCTGATAAGAGACTTGTGACATTGCCTCTGGTTCAGGAGCCCTTCCGAGCTCTTCCAGCTCAAGTTTTCTCTAACCTCTAAGTTTTATCATTTTCACCTTTTGAAATAAATTCCTGAAATAAATAAACTTGTAAATGATTATCTAATTTATTGAGGTGCACCTGTTTTTGGAAGCAAACAATTAAAAGTGATAAAATCAACAACAAAAAGATGACATCTTTCAAAGTATCGCAATGCTTTTCAATAAATATGGTAATTTTGCACGCTTTCAGCCAGAACAGCAACCCAGGCGTGACTTCAGTCCATCACAGAGAACCAGTCAGTTGTGCAAGCTGACAGAAAGTTTGCCGCTATGCAGTCCCACCGAGGCAACATCTTGTAACTTCACTTTCAGTTTTGTTCCTGTGCCAGACTCCTTCACGAGCCAAACTCAGGAAATGAGACTCTCTCTGAACCTGCTACACTGAACAGAATGTGAGAATTGACAGGTATGGCAGCATCTGCCAAACCGTGAGGCTTCCTGCCTACCGCCATCCCATCGCATTCAGGATCAATCTCCATGATTCACTGAGCTCATATCCACATGCCGTTTCCTATCAGCTGGGAAGTTAATGTACAGGTTAATTATCCAGGCGACTCTGTTTGGAGAAAACAGAAACAGAGCCAAGAGCGGTTTCTTAGGGCCGGTGCAGTTGCTGTCATCTGCAATTGTCGCTTTCCTCTGGGTTTGTGGTTAATCAGTTGATAAGGAAGGAACAGGAAGCTACTAATACTTTCAAGGCTGGTGACTTCATTTCCTGAAGCATTGAGGGAAGATGTCAACAAATCTCTCAGAATAAAAAGCAAAAAAGCAGCCTTCAGATGTCACTCAGCAACTGTTTAAAATATATTTTTCTGTTTGTAGTTACAGAATGTAGTGAATATGCTCACCAGCCGCTTTATTAGGTACACCTTCTCAGAAGCACCTTGAGCCTTTGGAATGGCTTTTACTTTTTTTTTTTTTTTTTCAGACTTTGTTCAACGTTAATAAGTTAGTCTAATGTGATTTATTTTTTCCCATAAATTTTTTTGATGCGTTACCTTCAGGGTCAAGTTACTCTTATAAGAATCTATGGTAAAAGAAGTATATCATAGGTGTCTTGGGACTTTATTTAACACTGCTACACTGCAAAAAATGTACATCTAAGTAAGTACATTTCTTAAATTAAGTGCTTTTTTTCTTGAATTTAAAAGGTAAGTGAGACACTTTGTCAATGGAATAAGACTATATTTAAAATAAGAAAAAAAAATACTCCTAAAAAAGTCTCTTATTTCAAATTCTCTTATTTTAAAGTAGGGAAGCAGCCGTTCCAATTGTTGCATTTCCGAAATATTCCAAAAGAGTTTGGAAGGGAAACTTCTTCCAAACTCTTATCGGCCAAATTTTGTAAGTCTTTGTAATTTGCATGCTGCAAAAACTTATTTAAAAAATGAGTAAAAGCTTTAAAAAATGCATTTGCTCTTAATTTTGCCTGGCAGATAACACAAACTGCCAACATTTCAAAAACGATCTAGAAATAAGTCAACATTTCTTAAATTAAGTGTATTTACCCTTAATTTGAGTAGGTTAATAAGATGATTTGCCAATGGAATCAGTATTATTACTCTTACAATAAAATAAATAGATAATATATTCATGAAATAGGAAAATGCAATTATTTTTTTCTTATTTTAAATGTAAATTCTCTTTTTCCTGTCTCACTTACATCTCAATTCAAGACAAACTACACTTATATTAGGAAAAAATGACTTATTTATAAATAAATATTTTTACGTTTGCCATTAAAACTTGATAATTTTATATAATGTATTTAAAAATATATTATTTTCTCTTATTTTAAATGTTTTTTTCACAAAATTAACCAAACCTTAAGTTCCTTAATCATTCCTGCTTTCGCTGTAGGCCGTGACCCTGAAGCGCTATAAGGCTTCCATGTTGCAGAAGCTCATGTTGTCAGGAGATTAAAACCTTTATCACGAACAGCTCAGTTTGTGAGTTTTTGTCTCCACGTCCGTCTCTGACCGGGACATCTGCACCTTACCTCCAACACCGGACCGACGGAGCTAAGTGCCTCACAAAGCTTTCACCAGCAGATGAAAGGCGCTCCAAAGTGGGATTAGAGAAGCGTTGTGCATGCTCCAGTGGCTGAGGAATGTTCCTCTGCCCCATTTAAGTACAGACTCTGACACTTCAGAATCCAATATGTCTGCAATACAAAAAGAGACCCTGGAGAGCTTTGAGACGTCTTACTGTAAGCCTCATTAAAATGTTCACACACAAATTCCTAAAAGATCCTCACTTTTTATGCAAAGCACCACAGATATAGAGGAGAAACTTTAATAAGAAATTTTATATATATATATATATATATATATATATATCACTTTTCTGCTCTAAAAAGTGGCCTTAGTTTTACCATTTCTCCACTCACTGCCGCTGTTAGAGCACTTTGATGAAGTCACATTGTCTACATCACCAGGCAGGGTTGTTGAGCTCTTGTTAAAGCTGCCCTTATCATACCTTTGAGCTAAGATCAGTAGGAAGAGGCGCCACTCTCAACAAAACATTAGTCAAACACTCATTTAGATGCAGACGCAGGAGTATGCTAATTCCACCCTACATCTTAGAGAACTAAAAACACAACAAAAAAGGGCTTCATTAAAACCTCCATGCATTATTCAGAGAGCAGCAGGCCAGAGGAATGGCTCCAGGCCAATTATCCTCCGCAGGAATCTTCTGCTGCTGGATGGCTGCTTCACAAAGCTTGATACCTCTGGTCTCTGTTCGCCTTTATCTTTATAAAGACAATCAAATACATTTTTTTAAAATAGGTTACAATCCTTTGTCTTTTTCTGTAAAAGAAGAAAATAAATTACATGCTCAAGGAGCAGGAATATGCAGAACAGTGCAAAAGGTACATCTTACAGATGAGACTCCATAGGGCAAGACTTAGCAACGACACGCAGGGTAGTTATGCAACATAAGCAAAGTCTGTCCAAGAGAAAGATTACAAAGATGATCCGGATCTCATAGTGAGCTGTTTAGGGATGTTTTAAAGAATCTAAGTCGATGATCGTAGAAAAATTTGTTTGCCAAGATCATTTAGTACAGCAGATGCAGAAACTGAATGACATCTAGCAAGTGCCATCACCTCAAAAGTCACACAGGACCAATGCTAAAGGGTGGACCAATGGGGTGCAGTACTTGCTCCGAAAATATGAAACAAAGTTTGAGGTATTTCTAGCAGAAGGGATCAGCAGTGGCGCCTCCAGAAATGTTCCATAGGGGTGCCCAGATGAGGCCACTAAAAATCTCTCAAACTAAAAGCCATAATTTCAGGGTTTGAATCTACTATTGTGGTAAACCTGCCTTTACAAATCATAAAGACTTCAGTAGACACTTACCCATATCTTGGTTTATTGTGCGATTTTTAATGTTACGTCACTGGCTGTGCATAATGGGATGAAATGCTAAACTAATGGTACTACAATTACACTGGCCAGTGGGGTGGCCCGGGCATTGCACAGGGTGGCTGTGGCCACCCGTGGCGGCACCACTGGGGGTTAGAGAGCAGAATAGGTTAAAGAAACAGTGAGGCATGATTTAAGAGAATTAAATTAATAAATCATATCCTCCAAGCTGAGACATTTCAGGAAGATGCATTCCATTTCCTACCTTTGGTTCAACACACTTAAATCAAGTAATTAAATGGTTGAGAGGAACCGACAGCATACTGAGGAGGTAACTCAGCCAGTTGATTCAGGTGTGTTGAACCACGGATGAATCTAAAAGTAGCAGGATACCACCCCTCAGAAACTGGAACTTCCCACCTCTGGTCTAATATAATTGTGTTAAAAATTCCAGACCAGTGCTTCCATTTCCTCAAGTACCAGTGAGCTGCTTGTTTTAGGTATCTCCTTGCTGCCAGCCTTTTGCAGCACTTAATGGCTGCTGATTAGTCAATGTAATCATTTAAATCAGGTGTGCTGCAGCAGGGAGGTACATCTAAAACATGCAGGGAAGTGGAACCTCAGGAATAGGTTTAATAAACACTGTTCTAGACTAAAGTTGTTATCAGTCTTTGTTTGGAAGGATTTCCAGAAGAACTTATGTTATTTGAAAGACCAGGTGGTGACTCCAGTTATTTCGCATATATATCCATCATCAGAATAGTTGCAAGAGCAGCCGTCTCAGCAGAGACTCCCAGACACCTACTCCAGCTTCACTGATAGGAGTCGACATGTTCTGAGGCCAGCGGAGAGACCTAGCCCCTTCAATGTGTCCTTGGGTGTCCCCTAGACTCCTACTCTCAATGGGACATACCATCTTGGCCAGCTGACTCCTCTGTGGAGTCAGCTGAAGTGGAGAAGTGGCTCCACTCTAAAGTACTCTGAAGAGGGATAGCCACCTTTTTCTGGGGGTCATAGATAGATGTACTTGGAGGAGCTGATCTTCATCTTTCTTGGTAGGAGGGGGCCAGCAGAACCACATCCTCTGCAAAGAGGAGAGACAAAATATGCTGGTCCACAAATCAGACCACCTCCTTGGCTAGGTCTATAGCTCCTGCCTGTAAAGGTTGTAAACAAGACCGGTGACATGCACTGGGTCTGATTTAATACCATCAAAGAGAACCAAACTCCTGATTCGTTCGAAGAATCCATTTCCCCTCCTTGTAAAGGGCTACCAACTCCATACTCCCGGAGGGCCCCCGAAGAGGGCTGTAGTTGAGCACTCGATTGCTTTCTTCAGGTCCACCAAGCACATGTGAACTGATTGGGCAACCTCTGATGGTCCCTGAAGTAGTCTGCATTCGTGTAGACCAAGTCCAGTGTTCTAAGACCAGGACTAACATTCTCCTAATTCTCCTTGAGAGTCTATTGAAGAGAATTTACACTGTTGCCAATTATGTTCTTCAATTTTATGAAATATTCCTCTTTGTTAAATCACCTCCAAATGTTCTAAAGGGGTTCCTAGAAGAAAGCCAACCTTCTTTATCAGATGTTAAGTTTTTTTAAGTCATTGGCTATGAGTCTGTTACCCCAGTAGATGATGGCAGAAGGGCTCTCAATCAGCCTGATTTCTCTCTCCAGCACCCTAGCATTTACATGAATATGATTTGCAATTTTCTCTGGAGTGTTTATATGAACATCAATCAATGGAAATGTGTAAAACCTGTAAACCTTTCTTAACATTAGCAATAAACGATATCACGGCAGAGGGAAGTTGCAAAGCTGTTGAACAGCATAGCCTATAAACACTGGAACATAGGGAAGTCTGTTTGCTCACAGATAGAGAGAGGAAGTCATGTGCCAACAGCCTGTTGTTCTGTCAGTCATCCTGTCACAAGACTTGCACAATGTGACCTATTGTGGCTGCAAAGAGCTGGCTTGTATGAGACCTGCAGTTACCATAAGGTAATATAACATGCATCAACTCCAAGCAGTTTTTCAGCTGCCTCCAGATTCTTCCAGTGTTTCCAGTAGCTTTTAATTGTCCAACCAGGACAGTGTTTGCGTGTGTTCCTGTATGAGCCTGGACCCTCTCCTGGGTCTGCTCAGTAATGAGAGCAGACAGTGCATCAGCAACAGAACCCTGTTGTCGGAGATGTATAGGGTGACCGTGCAACTGATCCCTGCTCAGCACACAAACATCCTCACTGCTCACGTATAAAACACAGAATCCAGGGGGAAACGAGAGGGTAAATAAGGACAATAACCGAAAACCAGCCTACATACTGGGCTGATGGTGGAATGTAGTATGTACCCTTAATAACACTTCTAACATTTTAACTCAAATATTGACAGAATGTCACATAATAGACACTTATTGTTTGGACAATGCATGAAACCTATTTAAAGTTTTTTTTTTTTTTGATGATTTGAAACATTTGATTCTGAAAAATAAATGGAAAGTGAAGGAATGTTCAAGGTACCAAATACATTTCAGTGGTAATTGCCTAGCTTGGGTCTTGAGACCCAATCACAATGGCATTAAGTGTCAGGCTCAGAACAATAAAATCCAGTTTTCACGTCAGACAAACTGATTTCTCAAAACATTTATCGGAAACGGAGCTGCAGTGATTAGTGTCGGCATCCAAGGCAGGAAACTCTACAGGAGGAGACCACAAGTTAGTGACTACATCTGGTGGATGATAATTTTTAACATTTGAGTCCTTAGCCTGGTCTTATGGTTCAGTCCGAGCCCAGAGGGTAAGGTTGGTTCCAGCCGGTCAGCTGCCAACAAGACGCAGCAGGTGTCATCCAGAGAGTCCCAGATGCTGATATATCGGAAGTCAGAGGACAGGCAGNAGGGCCCCCAAAGAGGGCTGTAGTTGAGCACTCGATTGCTTTCTTCAGGTCCACCAAGCACATGTGAACTGATTGGGCAACCTCTGATGGTCCCTGAAGTAGTCTGCATTCGTGTAGACCAAGTCCAGTGTTCTAAGACCAGGACTAACATTCTCCTAATTCTCCTTGAGAGTCTATTGAAGAGAATTTACACTGTTGCCAATTATGTTCTTCAATTTTATGAAATATTCCTCTTTGTTAAATCACCTCCAAATGTTCTAAAGGGGTTCCTAGAATACAGCCAACCTTCTTTATCAGATGTTAAGTTTTTTAAGTCATTGGCTATGAGTCTGTTACCCCAGTAGATGATGGCAGAAGGGCTCTCAATCAGCCTGATTTCTCTCTCCAGCACCCTAGCATTTACATGAATATGATTTGCAATTTTCTCTGTAGTGTTTATATGAACATCAATCAATGGAAATGTGTAAAACCTGTAAACCTTTCTTAACATTAGCAATAAACGATATCACAGCAGAGGGAAGTTGCAAAGCTGTTCAGCAGCATAGCCTATAAACACTGGAACATAGGGAAGTCTGTTTGCTCACAGATAGAGAGAGGAAGTCATGTGCCAACAGCCTGTTGTTCTGTCAGTCATCCTGTCACAAGACTTGCACAATGTGACCTATTGTGGCTGCAAAGAGCTGGTTTGTATGAGACCTGCAGTTACCATAAGGTAATATAACATGCATCAACTCCAAGCAGTTTTTCAGCTGCCTCCAGATTCTTCCAGTGTTTCCAGTAGCTTTTAATTGTCCAACCAGGACAGTGTTTGCGTGTGTTCCTGTATGAGCCTGGACCCTCTCCTGGGTCTGCTCAGTAATGAGAGCAGACAGTGCATCAGCAACAGAACCCCAGACCTGTCCGCTGTGTCGGAGATATATAGGGTGACCGTGCAACTGATCCCTGCTCAGCACACAAACATCCTCACTGCTCATGTATAAAACACAGAATCCAGGGGGAAACGAGAGGGTAAATAAGGACAATAACCGAAAACCAGCCTACATACTGGGCTGATGGTGGAATGTAGTATGTACCCTTAATAACACTTCTAACATTTTAACTCAAATATTGACAGAATGTCACATAATAGACACTTATTGTTTGGACAATGCATGAAACCTATTTAAAGTTTTTTTTTTTTTTGATGATTTGAAACATTTGATTCTGAAAAATAAATGGAAAGTGAAGGAATGTTCAAGGTACCAAATACATTTCAGTGGTAATTGCCTAGCTTGGGTCTTGAGACCCAATCACAATGGCATTAAGTGTCAGGCTCAGAACAATAAAATCCAGTTTTCACGTCAGACAAACTGATTTCTCAAAACATTTATCGGAAACGGAGCTGCAGTGATTAGCGTTGGCATCCAAGGCAGGAAACTCTACAGGAGGAGACCACAAGTTAGTGACTACATCTGGTGGATGATAATTTTTAACATTTGAGTCCTTAGCCTGGTCTTATGGTTCAGTCCAAGCCCAGAGGATGAGGTTGGTTCCAGCCGGTAGGCTGCCAACAACACGCAGCAGGTGTCATCCAGAGAGTCCCAGATGCTGATATATCGGAAGTCAGAGGACAGGCAGGAGATCAGAAACGAGCAGACAAAGGTAGGCAGGATAATCCGGAGGGCAAAGTGAAAGCCAGTGTCGATGACGTGCTCGGTAGTCAGAGCCAGGAGGTCAGAGATCCAATGAGGTGACGAGGGGAAAGGCAGGAAAGAATAGGGAAACAGTTCCAGGTTCAATCCACAGACAGGCAGAGATCTGGTTGGAGTCCGAAGACATGTCAGGCAAACGGATCAGAACGGGAACAGGCAGGCTCAGACGTCCAGAGGCAGAACAGGTCAGGATCAGGCAGTCAGAAACACAGAAGATCTATGCTAGAGAACTATGACCACAGGCTCGAATAATCTGGCACTTATCTGGTTAAATAGAGACTGAAGCAGTTGGTTCAGATGAGCTTTAATGAGAACTGAGTGGAGCTTGGCAGGTGTATGAAATGAGTAATGAGATCAGACATCAGGGCCAGGATATTGACATTAAGTGGCATGAGAGCTTCAAAAAGATATTCAGGTGACCAATTATTGATCATTATTTGACTTTACGTAAAAATTTACAATACACAGTTTCCCCTGTTTAACAGGACTTCAATCAACTGGCGTTGGATTATCTAGATTTTAGGGTATGTATATCTATCTATCATCTGCATAGCAATAAATAAAATATCGTACTTTTGAAAAATTTGGCCATGAGAAAATAAAGCAAGAACTTGCCTCAAGACTGATGCTTGAGTAACACGAGAAGCAGAAATAAAGGAACAACTATATAACAGATGAGGACAAATCCAAAAGATATACAGCAGCAATTTATTTCAAACATTTGACAAAGTTGATTGGATGCTTTGCAGGGTTCTTAAAAAACATAGTCTTTTTGATGGTTCATTAAAGTAGTAGCCTTTAGCCTTATCCATTATCAACCATTTAAAGCAACACTATGTACATTTTGCCCCAAGTAATAACTTAATTTGAGATATTTCAAATTATTTTTTAGGGAAGTATTCAGCATTTGATGCATATCTGTGCCTCATTCTGGCTGCCATTTTCAGAAACTTTCCTATGTAGATTTAGAGGGATGGATACGTAACCCAGCGCACCACTTCACAGCAGTGTGAACGCCCTTTCATCAGAGAACTAACTAAGCTAACACTTGTTTTATGCCAACAAAACAGATATGACCCTTACCTGATCATTTGTTTAGCATTTGAAAGCATACAGCATCCACTCTCTCTCTCTCCGTGTTCAGAGGATGGACTGATGGAGACGTTTAGAACTTCGGATATTGATTTAAACCCTAACTCTGCTTTAAACCTCCTCCCGGACGTGTCTGCTGGGTTTCTTGGTCTGTGTGATTCTGTTTTGTTTTTATTTCTCTCTAACAAACATCAGAGCAGCTGAATTCAGATTAAAATACACATAGAGTGAATCTGTTTATGAAGTGGTTGACTTTGCTGGTTCTTTCAGAGCCTTGCACTCAAAAGCTCACATGAATATGTGAATATATCTAAATGATGTAATGCATCCTGTAACTTAAGCATTTCTATGAGGCTACCTTAAATACAGCCTAACCTCCAGGCTGCTGTAACTTCAATTAGTCCTTTGAAAGCCCCAGCGTCCTGCATTCCCAGATAAAATAGGAGGGAGTGAGGACTCCTGTTCTTATCCTAGCTTCCAGGCAACTTCCTGCCAAAATCTGGACTGACGATTAAGTAGGATTATGTGCTCTATAGCGACAACCATGTCCTGCGCTCAATCCCTGGGAGAGGGTGTGAGACTGGGAGTGTGTCTGTGTACATGTGTATGACCGTGAGGGAGAGACACTGAAGGAAAGGGAGGGCAAAAGAGAGAGAGCTTTTGTTCCAACTGAGCCCCTAATTAGCCAGGCTAATTGAGCTGTTAATTGATCTGTTGTCTTAATTAAACATCTCCCAACGCTTCTTTTCTCCTTGTAGTTGGGAATCTGAGGAGGATGTGTTTGTGTGTGGGTGACGTGCATGTATGTGTGAAAGCAGGAGAGGGGAACACAGAGGTAGCTAGCCCAAACAGATGATGATAATCTGAGTGGGCTGATGGCTCCATTAGACACTTTGGCTTGTTTAGTTTCAGGCTAAAGCCATCTTTATAGATTTGTTTGGGGTTATCTTGGTGGTGAAATGCATTTAAAAACCAATCTGATTACATTAATCCACGTGAAATGTATTTTAATAAATCTGCCAATTTTAAAATAATCTGTTGATTGACAGGCGAGGATTTTGATATTTTACTCTAAACATTTTTTCAGCTCCTTAAACAGCAGTTATTCTTCATTTCAAAGATTTCTGGTTTTTGTTTTTTATTTCTTTCATCTTTTTTAAGCATTTTCTTAAGTGTTTAGATTAAAGAACCTGTGGGGCCTTTGGGTGTCACAATCATACCTAAGGACGACTCAAAGCGATGAACACAGCTGTCATGTTGTTGGACTGTGGGAGGAAGCTGGAGTAACCAGGGAGAACCTATGCTTATAAAAGGAGAATGTATAAACAATTTCTTAACAGATTAAACTGAATTACATTCTTATCCTTATGATTCCAGTTATATCGTAGTGCACTGTTTTATATAGTTTTTAGACTTCAACATTTAATTTTTATCATGTATATACATATATAGATTGCAACTTTAATTATAGATGAGAGAATTAGGCCTTTTTTTAGTCCGGTTTCACTCGATGACATAGCTATGGGCTCAGCTTTTACTTTACTAAATGGATGAGCTTGTTTCTTAGGCCTAAATATCTCTTTCCCCAGACAGAGCCACCTATGGAGCTTTACTGTTACCTTTTCTAACACAGAAAATATCTATAGATTACTGCTTCTGTACCCTTGGATCCCTGGTGGGCCTCAGCTGAAGGTCACTCACATTCAGACTGCTTCTGCTGGAGGTTCCGTCCTGCTTTTTTTTTTTTTTTTCATGCAGTGTTCAATTAACACTTCTAAATAAGTAATTTCTATAAAAGTTTCTTAAACTATCAGGGGTTTCTTAAAATAACCTAAAAGACTATAATGTTTAAACAATCTAACGGTTGAATTGTAAATTTAATTAAAAATAGTAAAGATGTATGTCTCAGTTTTCATGTTGTTTTGTTCAGACATTTAGTAGTAAAACCTTTTTTGTAATTGTAAAGGTTATTTATTTTGTCAATACATTTGGTTTTCAATAAAAAATGCAGCAACCTGTGGGTACAGACCCTGGAATTAGCTTGATTAGAAAATGTGTTTAAGTCCCACGGCCAGTTATATAATATTATTTT
Organism: Cyprinodon variegatus; assembly: GCF_000732505.1. Classification (NCBI taxonomy): domain Eukaryota; kingdom Metazoa; phylum Chordata; class Actinopteri; order Cyprinodontiformes; family Cyprinodontidae; genus Cyprinodon; species Cyprinodon variegatus. The sequence continues at coordinate 766,737 of NW_015150560.1, forward strand.
AGCTTTTATTTTATCACTGGAAGATTATTTTATATGATGTAAAATCTAATAACTATACACACACACACATGTTTATTTATATATAGTAAATATAAATAAATATCTTTCTAGAGGGGCTATGACATTTTTACCAGAAGTTGATAACATCCATGCAATCCAGGCGTACAAAGAAATCAATCCATAGATGTCCAGAACTTAAGTTATGGGTAATAATCTGGAATGGTACAGGGAAAAAGTATTGAACACATGAAGAAAGGGAGGTGCAAAAAGACATTGAAAGCCAAAACACCAGGCGAAATCTCTCAGTAATTACAAAGCAATCCTGCTCCTTGTCAGTGCAAATTATCATCTGCTGGTTCAGTCCCAAATGATGGCCTATAAACAGGTGTCTCTGGTATCACACAAGAAACATCTCATGATGGGTAAAAGTAAAGAGCTTTCTTCATCATTAAAGCCTTCACAACCTTATGATGTAATTGGTTACAAAAGGATTTCTAAACTTCTTAATGTTGCAGTGAGCACTGTTGGGGCCATAATCTGAAAGTGGAAAGAACATCATTTCACCATAAACTGACCACAACCTGGTGATCCTCGCAAGATTTCTGACAGAGAGTCAGAGGAGTCTTCCAACAGCCAAAGGCCACTTGTAAAGAGCTTCAGAAAGACCTGGAATTAGCAGGTAAAATTGTTTCTAAGGAAACAAAAAGTTATGCACTCAGCCGCTATGGGCTGTATGCACGCTCACCACACAAGACTCCACCGCTGAAGCAAAAGCATGTTAAATCTCGCTTAAAGTTTACTGCACAACATTTAGACAAGCCTGTGAAATACTGGGAGAGTATAGTCTGGTCAGATGAGACCAAAATGGAACTCTTTGGATGCTGTAATACACATCACGTTTGGAGGATATATGGCTCTGCACATCAGCCCCAAAAAAACATAGCAACACCAACATCTTGTGAAAATGTCATATCAATAGCACCTCTAGAAATATATCTACAGACAAAAATGATGGTGTATTTAACACTTATTTCACCCGCTGTATCACAATTATTGCCTTGTGTTGATCTATTACACCTACTATTCTATCTATTAAAGTTTATGTTGATGCAAATTGTCTTGTTGCTGTAGATCAGGTGAGTTTTCCTGTGTGTTTCTCCAAGTGAAGGCTCTAAAAACAAAAAAAACAAAAAAAAAAGAAGGGAAATCTATTTTCAGCACAGGCCTCTGGTCCAGATGCTGCTTTAGGGGGGTTCTTACAACAGCGGCATTGTGTCACAGAGCAACCAACAAGCCTCAACAAGGGTGTGATGAAGTAAGACCGGTGGCATGAGGAAACAAGCAGGGCAGAGGGAGGAATCCAGAGATTCACATACACGCTTGGAATGATTAATCTGGCTCGGTATTGGTTAACCACCATGAAGCAACTCTGTCTTCCTTAAATCATTGCAACAAGGCGTTGAACTGTGCAACTCTGCTCTGGATGAGAGGAACCCTCCCCTCTCCAGGCGTGTTTGGAAACATTACGAAAGGCTCTGAACTGGTTTTTGGCTTAAAAAAAACCAAGGAGATATTTTAAGATTTTGTGAATGGATACTATTTTTACAATTTGTCCTCTTTTTAACAAATGCTACAACCAATAATTTACCAGTTCATCCATGACAGGAAGTAGTTGGAATGTGGTTAGAGCAGTGCGCTTGTGCTCTGAGAAGGTTGTAAGTACCCGTTACAATCCCCACAGCCTGCGCTCTGGGGTTCCTGAGCAAGACCCTAAACCCTACACTGCTCCCTGGGCGCCGCACAATGGCAGCCCATTGCACCCCAAGGGGATGGGTTAAATGCAAAGGTGAATTTCCCCATTGTGGGAGAATAAAAGGATTTACATAAATTTTTGTATTAATTACGAAGCAAGACGAATAAATTTGTGTTAGTTCAACGCCTAAATATTTTTGAGCCAGCATTATTGCTCTAAAGGGCTGCTTATACTGCCACAGCAGTGAGTTGCAGTGAGATGGTTGCAGGTTTGATGGAAATATTTTAGACTCATGCCCAATTTTTAAGCTTTGTCTGCGCTATGTAATTACACGTTACAACGCCAGAGGGACAATCACGATCTAGCTAGGATTGTGAGTGTACGTGTGTCGGTTTTACAAGCTTGTTTGCCGTCTACAACATTTCATCCAACACCGGACGACACACAATTCACCCGTAGAGTTTTCCCCAAAGATTGGCCGTAGCGCTGCGTGTTTTGGCTTCGGGTGCAAACCAACAGACCGTCGAACAGAGCTACAAACTAGCGTCCTGCACTGATAGTGTTCGAGGTGTTCCAGGCATTGTGGATGGCACTACAGCCAGAGTTTCTGCCATTAGGTATGTGAGAGGAGTGGAGCGTGGAGCAACGGTGGAGTAAAGCGGAAGAAATATGGTGGAGCGCAGAGCGGTTATAAAGGATTTCGCTCCAACTTTATTTAAATTCATGTTTGACTTAAAACCTAGGCCAATGCCTATGCTGTGGTCTATGCCTATATTCTGTTATAGTCTGTGTTTCAACTTTACCACGGATTCGATAATACAACAGCAAGTTAAATAAGACAATACACATGTATCAGTAACATCATTAAATCAAACCAGGGCCCTGGCATGATTACAGAAAGGAAAAATGTCAGAAAATACCTTCTCCTAAAAATTTTAGTGAGCATGGAGCGATTTCACCGGAGCGGCAGGAAAATTAAGGGGAGCACGGCACGGATTTTGAGCCGAGCGTCGTGCCGCAACTTTGAGCGGCGGAATGAATGAGCGAACATCCTCTTTAGCAGGAATTGCGCAGCGCTCTGCTCCGTTCACCTGGTCTGTTAGGTACCAAACAAGAAAAACGTACAGCTTTCCACTGTCTGCGGTCACATACAATTTTGAGCAGGTGCACCAGAGTGTCTGCGGAAGGGGGGTTGGGCATATCTGCATTAACTGCAACACACATGCAGAAGACCTGGTTTATGAGCATAAACCAGACTTAACTCTAGTTTTTATAGGTTTCTCTGTGTCAATTTGTTCCCAAGACCAATTATTATTTTTCTATATGCATGTTTTTAAAATGAAATTGTGTTTTATCACTATAGAAATCAATATACAGGTAAAAAATCTGACAGAAAACAGACAAATGCTGATCCTGAGCAGTCGCTTGGTTGCCTTCTGTCTTGGTGCCTGCCCTAATTTTTTTTTTATAGACCTCCAGTCTAACTAAAGTTCACCCATTTCCTTCTTCATCCAACCATCACTAGTTAAAGCTGCAGTCTGTTACATTGAGAAGAGAGCAGACTTTGACTGAAAATTTGAAGAAAAACAGGTTTCACACCACTCCCCCACCCTCTCTGCTTCACTCATGCCCCACCTCCAAGCTCCACCCCTCTCACAGCACCTGCGCGGCTACCACATGCGACCAGAAGCGTCCAAGCAGCGTACATGGCATGGAGTGTGAACCGGTAAGAGCAATAACACTCACCTCCAAGCAGCTAGATATAAGATGCTGGTTATACCGAAGTTTGCCGTGTAAGCAGTTGTCGGCAGGGGCAGTAAGGGCAGTTTCTCTTTCGCTGGTGGCTGTCGCTCCGCCATGACTTCCACGCGCATCCTCCTGACTGCGGCAGCCGGGCGGCAGCGGCAGGTTAATTGGGGGGGGTTGGGAATCAGCGTGTGTGAGCTGTGATTGACACTCCATCAGACGCTCCTCCGGCTGTGATTGGTTGTTTTGTCTCGTCCCGAATTATTCTTTCCAGATTGAAATACAGGCAGTAGGCGGGACCAATTGAAGCAGTTTTTTTCACAGGTTACATATCACATGTACTGCTGCCTGGGCATAGGGACAGTTTTAGCCAATATGACAAAAAAGTGATTTTTAAAACTTACAGACTTCAGCTTTAAACAAATATCCAGAAAAAGCACAGACCTCAAGATTCCCATATCAGACAATCTCCTCCGGAGTAAAGATGGAATAAACTTTCCCAGAAAGATTATGAACTATTATCCTATAAAACTTCTAAGAATGAATCTAAAAGCCAAAGATCACCTCATCCTGACTTTTGAGACAGTTTTCAAGATACAGAGTATGGCCAACTCAGTTCATATTTCATGTCTCTAACAAACTCTGCTATCAAAGCCTAAAGAATCTCCATGAGGATCTTCAGTGGCAGACCTTTCGATCTAAATTGGATCTCCGTCAGCTTTTAAAGAAGACCAGATCTGCTCGCCTGATCTAGAACTTTCCTCTGCTTTTAGCCACAAGTTATCACAGAGTGCAAGCAGACAGAATTTACCATCAGAGAAGTGCTGTATATCAGCTTCCACATCTGCACAGAGGGAAATTCTGCACAGCAAGTGCAATGCTGCCAAACCTGCAGCCAGAGATGAGGTGGAAGGTTTTTTTTTCACTCTTACAAGTGCAGATGACTCCAGCTGCACGTCAAAGCCTTCTGCTTTTCATCTAATGTGTTACACGTAGCCAAATGTGGAGGTGATAGAAACGTTTCTTCACGTCTTGTTTTGTAAAATTACTTTCATAATAATGAGTCCCTCTCCTGTATGTGAGGGAAGCAAAGTCGATATCAACCGTCCTCTCATGTTGAGCCAGGAGGGTTCATGCTCAGGTATTCGTCACACTTAATGTAAACAGATAAGCCTGTTCAAGTGTGCTCTTCTGGAACACATTAAATGTGTCAAAGGAAGTTGCGCTAAAAGGTTTTCTTTTCTTTTTTTCTTCACAGAAGGATGTGAAGATGAGAGGGAAACGGTGGATGGCATTAATGGAACACTGACTGATCGATAGATCAAGGTGTGAGGTCAATGGAAGTTCAAGCTCGGCCCAGACATGGAAAATGTGCACAGACAGCCTGAATCCATCAAAGCGATGTGTTGTGATGCACATTTGGCTTTTAGACTTTTCTTTTCAGAGCGTCATAAAAGGTCTGGCGCATCCAGAGGGCTTTATATTAGCCAACGAAGCCGGTGCATGCGGGGCCACATGGCCGGCTGTAACTGATGAGTGGGTGGAGGCGGGCGAGCAAGAGGGAAGTCATTATTATACTTCCTCACTTCCTGCAGCTGCTTCACACCTACTGACCACATGGACTAACTGGAACAAATTCAGCAACAAACTTATAATAGCAGGTGCTGCATGCACATGCTTATTCATACTGTTTTTATCACGTCCCTCATTTGGGCTGCTTATTTTAGTTGGTTTTTTTCTTCTTTTAAGAAAACAAGAAGCTGCTTATTTTGTGCAAAATGAGGAAATAGTTTGAATTACATCCATTACAGAGATGAGCCATTCGGGTAAAAATGGGAAAGTCCGTTAGACTGTAAAACAGAAGGAAATGAGTCCAAAGAGAGCGTGCATGCGAGTGTGGGTGTGTATGTGGCTTTTCACGCGCGTTTGTGTGTGCGTGTGATTGAGTCAGGGTGCATTTCTCTGTTTGAGGGAAACTTTGACAGCCTGGTGTCTTTGTTCTAAAGTTCAGACAGAGAAGCAGATGGCTCTTCTCAGTGTGACTTAGCAAGCTAGCTAGCCATGAAGTCAGAGTCTCTGGCTCCTTGGGTGCCACTCATACTGCTGTGAAATACAAAAGACAAAGGTGAGGCTAATCAGGGAAAAAGACATTTATTTTGTTTTTACTAAAGAAGTGGGCGATATGCTCTGAACCGTGTATCAAGTAGGAATTATGCCAAAACTGTACAAGCATAATAAATACTGATACTATTTTAAAAAGAATACTCTTTTAGTTATCAGGCTCCTCTCCTGTGGAACCAACTTCCAGTTTTAGTCCATGAGGCAGACACCCTGTCTACTTTTAAGGCTAGGCTTAAAACTTTCCTTTTTGATAAAGCTTATAGTTAGAGTGGCTCAGGTTATCCTGATCTATCTCTATAGTTCTGCTGCTATAGGCTTAGACTGCTGGAGGACATAGGGACCCCTTTTTCATCATTCTGCTTCATTCTATCTCTATTCTCCCACTCTGCAGAATCTATTAGTTCAATCTCTAACGTTCTGCTCTCTCTGCTTTTTCTCATAGTAGCTTCATCTGGTCTGTTCCTGTTTGGCTGTGACTCCATCCTGGAGAGAAATATCAGCTGTGCTGCTGCCATCAACACCTTTTTTTTTTATAGATGTTCGTGATTGGAATGTTTTTCAGTGTAGTTCTGTTTCGCAGACTCCGGCTAAGTGGATTTGCTCTATTCATCCTCTGACATGGGAGCTGGCTTTGGTGTCATCTGCCTGGCTGTGTGAGTCCTGGACGGGGCCGCCTGTGGAGCTGGTTGACAATTGCCTTTTGTATCTCTTTTTCTATCTCCTTGAACCCCAGTCGGCCTCAGCAGATGACCGCTTACACCGAGTCTGGTTCTGCTGGAGGTTCAAAGGGAGTTTTTCCTCTCCACTGTCGCTACAAGCATGCTTAGTGTGAGGGATTGCCTTTGAGTCAATGAGTCGATGCAATCAACTAGTTTTCCTTAGATAGAAAACTTTGATCAATCTGACTGCATGATCTGGTGAACTGTAAAGTGCCTTAAGATGACATGTGTTTTGAATTGTGGCTATATAATTAAACTGAATTGATCAGAATGGATCATTCTCTTTAAATCCTCATAACACAGACAAAATCATTACTGGATGCGATCCATGCAAGGGTCCTGAAGTCTTTTTTAGTCTGGATTTAACAGGAAGCCAATGAAGAGAAGCCAGGATAGGAGAGATATGATCTCTCTTTTTCATTTTCATCAGAACTCTGGCTGCAGCATTTTGGATCAGCTGAAGGCTTTTAACTACAGTTTGTGGACTTCCTGATAGTAAAGAATTACAATAGTCCAGCCTTGAAGTAATAAATGCATGGACTAGTTTCTCAGCATCACCCCTGGACAGGAGATTTTTAATTTTTGCAATATTCCACAGATAAAAGAAGGAAGTTCTAGAAACCTCTATAATATGGGATTTATATGGCAGGTCCTAATCAAAAATAACACCAAGACTTTTTTACTTTATTATCCCAGATCAATTTAATCCCATCCAAATTGGAAGCGCAGCAGAGCTAAGCTAAGTGTTCGGTACTCTATACTAATCAAAACTTCTTTATTGTCAACTACAATTTACATTGTAATCGAAATTTCAGTTTCAGTACAAACCGTTCATCACAATACGTCACATACATTTCGGGTAGGGGGGCTGAGAGGGGGGGGAACGGATTGACTGAGGCCTTGCGTGCCACAGAACGCTGCCATTCAGCAGAACGGCCTATTTTAATGGCTTCCCACCAGTTACCTGGCTGCCCAGGTCCAGGCGGTTACCTAGCGCTGCCCTAATATGGCGGTCCTAAGGTAGAATCTGCATGCATGCTTCTGAAACGCATCAATACAATAATTTGTATTATTCTAAGATAAGATAATGAATAAGTTAGATGATTGTTTTCAGGTCCTGGAAGTTTTGCCTTCAGATATTAAAAGAAGCTTTTCCCACTGCCTCCTATTAAATCTCACACAGACAAAAACACTTTTACACCCTGGCCTTAATCCCAGACGGACACTATGACAGGTATTTTATTTATTTTATTACAGGCATCATTTTAATACTTCTAACACAGTTTTATTTATTTATGTGATTTTATTGTCTTCCTAATAGTTGTTGCTATGGTGACGGTGAAGATCACAGCTGTCCTCCACTTTCAGGATTAAAAGCTGTGTGATTAGTTATAGCTTTAAAGGGCTTATGTGAAGCAAAATGTCACGTTTTGGAGCTTTAACCTATGTTATACAGCTATTACTTCATCAGGATCGGGCACAAAGTGTCATTTCACTTGATTCTAAATAATCCTCAGCATTTCTGCTGTCTGAGCAGCAGATCCTTCCTGACCTGTGACAACGAGTGGTTGTAATATCTGGTGTGTGTGTGCCTGAGTGGAAGCTGCAGCTACCTGGAGGCCGGTCCTGGGCTCACTACCTGATCCTTGTTATCTGAATCACCTGCTGAGGCGTATAAAGAGCCGGCTGTTGATCTTTTTTCTCACCTGAGTCTATCTGTTGTAACCTCTGAGTATACACTCCGACTGTTTGCAGATATCCTGTCATCTCCATCCTCTCTGTATTTTCTCCAATGCTACCAGCTGCCATCCTGTAAACCTTGGTCAAGCCTCCAGGCGGATTTATGCTCAGAAACCAGGTTATCTGCATGTGTGTCGCAGTAAACGCAAATACACAATCAAAAATATCTGCGACAAGCTCACTGCGACACACTGCTGCAGGAGGATAACCAGCCCTTTATGTTCCCCACCCGGACGACGCAACACCTCCTCCCTGCTCCACCAATAGGCCATCTCAGTCTTCTCAAACACATTTATTTAATGGACTCTTTTCAAACTGCTTCTGGCCTTCTGAGCATCAATGCATGTGGACCAAATGCTTCCTCGCCCAGTCACAGTCCCCTCCAGGAAGCGCCTATCATAACCGCGCCGTGCCTGCACTGTAAACAAATACAGATTCCTCCGTTCAGAGACGCTGATGTGAAGCAGAGCGAGATGATTCTGACTCAACGCTGAGACGGAGGGGCTCTTTTAGCAGCTAATTTTCACAGGGTAATGAAAATTAGCAGGTAAGTTAAGAAAAAAAATTTTCGCCTCAAGATGTCCAGGACTTCGTTAAGCTTTCAGAAGTAGTGTGATATGGAGAAATTTTGAAATAGTTGGAACAAAAAACGTGGACATGACGGTTTTTCTTTGGGGTTGGAAGAAAATAACCATTAAACCATATGCGTTCCAAGGTAAGCAGAGAGACATAGTCCCTCCATCGTCTCCTGGGTCGTCCTCTAGGCCTCCTCCGGGTGGAACGGGCCTGGAACACCTCCTGAGGGAGGCGTCCAGGGAACATCCTTCTGAGCCTCCTTAGCTGACTCCTCTGGATGTGGAGAAGTAGCTCCTTATTGTAACTTTAAATCTGTAAATCCATAGATGCATCTATAACTTGTGATGTCATTCGATTCAATTACTTTCATTTAATTTTATTTATATAGCGACAATTCATGAACATGGTAATTTCAGAGCACTTTAAAGAGAAAACAGCAGCAGCTCAGCTTACACGCATATTTATAAAAATGGAAATTTACACCAGAAACTGCAAAGTATGCTTAGTTTTGCCTTATTTTTAAATGCTTTGAGTAAACGGTATTAATATATGTTATGGTCCTCCCTGAATCACATTTCCTTCACCAGATTTATTGTCTCACATTTAAAACAAGCTGCTTTGTCATCACAGTCATATAAAAAATACAATCAATCTTTTATTGGGAAATACTTCAACATTTAGAAACAAGCTTTAGCCTTTTGTTTTGTATTATTCCTCTGCTCCTGTAAGCCTTAACCCTACCGGTCAGATGAACCTGCTGTCAGCTGAAGCACCAGGAATGTCAGCATCCGACTTTCCTCCCTTCATTTTTAAAAACTTCTCTACAGTGGCAACATCTTCCCCTCTTTCTATCCCTCTCTCACTTTTTCCCTCTTCACAAGATGTTTGGTCTTTAATGTATTTCAGAGAACATCTGCTAACTATCACTGAACCTCGTGGGATTTCCATTTAGCCCAGTTAATTACTCTATCAAGCCAGGTTCATTATCATATTCTGTCTCTTAAAAAAAAAAAGAAAGAAAATGCACCAGGCTCAGTGTGACTGTGTGTTTCTGTGTAAACCGTAGGTGCAAGGGTAAACGTGCAGCAGACGTCTGAACGCTGCGCTGTAAATGTATATGTGTTTGGATGTGCATGGCACCCTCTTAAACACATTCCTAATTGCAAGTGGTTGAGCCATAATACTCGCGCTAATGAACCGGAGCTGTCTATCGAAGCCAGCTCTGGAAGTCGAAGGGAGGGAGTATGGTTGTGGGTTTCTCTGGGGAGGGGGCTGGGTTGGTATTAATCATGATGAACTGTAGAAAAAAACATGTCTGCTCCAGTCCCTGCAGAGGTTAGACCAGGTGAGCGATGACACAGTCTCACGGCAGTAACATCTGGTCAGATTTCTGCCCTAAAATGGGACCATTTGTTAAAAAATAAAGAAATGCACAAATATTTTACTAACTGATTGATTTTGTTTTTTCTTCACATTAAAATCAGAGGTTCAGAGGGAAAGCCATTGCAGCAGGAATAAGAAAGATTACTGACTTACTCTGATTCACATAGAAAAATGAGAGATTTCTGAAGTTTCACTCAGAAGGTTAAGATTTCTCCTTCCTGGAGACAAACAGCAACAGAATAATAAGGAAACAGTCGTCTAATGTAGTTACCAAGGACTCAGAATGACACCGCATATAATGAGCGCTGTCATAAATTACAGATTGCTTTCAAGTAAGTGACTATTGTTTTTCTTCCTGGAGGTCACCAGATTTAAAGCATCGCCAGCTGTTCTGCAAAGCAACCATCAAACGAGAAACAATCACAGTTCCATCTTCTAAACTGGATTAGGGAGATAGAACCAAGCAGGATCAGAAATCTACAATCTCAAATTTATAAAAATAAGTACAGGTTATTATCATTTTATGCATGCATATAAAACTAAATATAGTTTCTCTGGTCTTAATGTCTTTGTGTACTATTTACGTTTAATAACTGTTGGTGACTTTGTGGAAGGAAAGTTATATATTCTATGGAGTGAATTTTGTTTCATTACTGTTGCGAGTAAAACTTTTTAAAGGATCTATAAAATAAAAAGTCTTGAGAGTATTTGATTGATTCAATCGATTTTATTTCTTACAGACAAACTGCTTCTCTGACGTCATCATCCAACGTGCTTAGACATGATAAAACATGATAAAAACATGTTTATCTGCATTTTAGTTGTTTTTTTCTTTAGATTATGCACTATATAGCATAAGGTTAGAACGAAAAGGAAAACATAAAATTCAAAAAGACTAGATTTATGTTTAAATCCAAAGCCGAAATAGTTAGCCACCGAAGAGACCGGAACACGTTATATTTTAGTATGTTTACTATTTTTGCAGAGGGTAAAACGTCCTTTAGGTATTTTTCACTAAATAAAATCGAGGGGAATCTGTATGTATATCTGATTGCGCAAATTATCTGATGGCGCATGCGCAGAGCAGGACAGATTGGGTAGCGACAAAAAGCCCATTACAGGGAATCAGGGATTCTAAAGGGATCAAGAGTCTTTAATATTATTATGGAACCATAGTGAAGTTTTGCAGCTTCTGGAATTGAAAGCCAAACATAATAATTATAATTTAAAAAAAATAAAGACACTCATAGAAATCTGCATCTGGAATATAAAAACAATGTCCTTTGCATAAAAATATCTACAAAGAAAGTAGTGTATCGTGTACAGAGGTGAAAAGAGTACTAGAAAATAGTAATTGAGTAAAAGTATCTTTACTTTGCCTAAATTCTACTCAGAGTAAAAATAAAATTACCCATCTCAAAATTTACTCAAATAAAAATACAAAATTACTTCATTTAAAATGTAATTTGAGTAAAAGTTACTTAGTTACTTTGAGTTATTTGATGCAAAAAAGGGATGGGTCATGAATGGAATTGAGCACAAGGTGTTTTAATCGAGTTCAAGGCGTATTTCAGTGAACATTCACACTTGCAAAAGATCAGCTGGGCTAAAGAACATACTTCCTCACAACACAAGGACAGTCACAACCCAAACCATAAAGAGCAAACAATTTTCAACCCTACTGTCCAACAGACAACACCATGATAACTAACTTACCGCCACATTTTTTCGTAAATTGGATGTTAATGTTTTAAAATCTGAAAGCTCAGTTTTGCTGGGCAGGCACATGTTGCTCTGCATTATCACATTGTTCCCTTTTGTGCATTTGAAAACAAATAATCCTTCCAAATATGGCCAAAGGGTTTTTCTGGCTTTCGATTACAGAATATGTTTCCTCTTCAGGCCTTTCCTCATCCATACTCCCTAAATTGCGATTAGCAACTGCCATCTTCCGAAGCGCAGCACTGGATTATGAGACAATACAAAGGTTAAATGCAAGGCAGGACATTTAATTTTTTCACCATCAGTATTTTTATTTATTTATTTTACTCAGTAACGTGAGGGGGTTTCAAATGTAGCAAAGTAAAGCTACTTAGGTTAAAATTTACTCGATTAAAAGTAAAAATTACATATTTCAAAATCTACTCAGAAAATTACAAATTACTCAAAAAAAGTACTCAATTACAGTAACTTGAGTAAATGTAATTCATTACTTTCCACCCCTGATTGTGTAGCAGGTTTATGGGTATTATTGGGTGTGCATAAAGTGCAGCTGGTGCCGGTCCAGTTTATCAGATGCACTATCTGTCTGATTGTCAGCAGGACAATAAGAAGGTGCCATCTTACCAAACGTATTTGGGGTTTTTTGGTGTTTTTTTTTTTTGTTTTTGTGATGCAGAAGGAAGCTGGACTACCTTTAGAGAACCAACCTGTGATAAAAAAGGAAAAGTTATTTCTTTTCTCCTGACAATTTCTGTCACAAACCAACCTAAGTAACAGGATAATTATGGGGTGAGATAACCGTCAGTAAAAAGGTAAGAATACACGTGTGAATATGTAAATAAATGTCAATAGTCAGTTATGTAAATAAATGAATGATTTGTGTTTGTTCCTTGTTGTCAACTCATAAATAAATATGACATCAGATCTCATCTGCCAAGTTATGAATGCAAGTTAGAAAGTTACAAATCTGCAACAAAGCAAACGCAAATCACACATTTCTAATTAAAAATTAAAGATTCACAACTATAAATCACAATTCTAGAACTATAGATCAACAAATGACACATTTATGACTAAGAACATATAGTTAAAAGAACATATCAGACAAATTTAGGATTAAGAATAACTAATTTATTAGGAAAAATCCCAGATCTATGAGTGCACTGCAAAAAATAGAAATCTAAATAAGTCAGTTTTTCTTTAAATAAGTGCATTTTTTAACAGAGGAGGTAAGTGAGACACTTTTCAAGTGGAATAAGATAGTTTACATTTAAAATAGGAAAAAAAATTGTTTGTCTTATTTCAAGTATATATTATCTGATCTTATTTTAAGAGTAAAGATACTTTTTCCATTGGAAAATCATTTTATTTACCCTCTAAATGTAATATTAAATACACTTATTTCGACATCTGCAGCGTATGGATCGCACAATTACAAACGAATCCCACATTTAAGAGTAAGAAGTCTTTGTGATCTGTTCTTGTATTGATGCAAATTTATAACTTCTAAATTTGTATTCTTAGAAATAAAGATCTAATCACATAATCTATGAGCTGAGAACAAGAAACAAACACAAATTCTATATTTATTTACATTATCGACTTTCATTTACAGATTCAGAAATATACTTTTTTATTGGCAGGTATCTGATCATAAAAATAACTAAATATATTGAGTTTCCAACACTTATATTGTCTTTAGTTTTAAGTCCACTGGTCATGGAGTTAACAAAGTGTTGATGAAAAACCTTGTTTACCGTTTCAATTATCTCCTACAGAGAACTTTCCATCCCCTCCTGTACACGGGGGTCTATATGGCAGTGGGTGTTTGTTGAGTGCAGAGCAGTAAAATCTACCCTTTGATGAGATTAGCTGAGTGGTGTACTTGAAATAACCTTTCATGAGCTGCCATTATTGTATTAATCTATTCTAAAACAATTTGGTTGAATTAATTAGGCCTTACATATTTCAGCAACACTCGCCGGCTGCCTGGAAACAGATGGCTTTGAGGGCGAGCTGCTCTCCGGTGGATGTGTGCGGCTGCCGAATGAAAAGGGAAGAAATAATGGGAATGATGAGAAACGGTGAAGAAAAGGAAGACGGTTCGGGTGCGAAGGAAAAGAAGAAAAGAAAGACATCAACATGCGCCGTGACATCAACACCTCTGCATTGTGCACCTGACAGAGTGACGTATGAGAGAAAATGAGTCAAAGATTGAGAAAGGAGAGACAGAAGCAGAAAGTTTTGCAGGGTTTTTGGGTCCTAGTGCTTATCAGTTCCCCTGCAGCTGACAGGAGATTGGTAGCTTAACAACAGTTGGGCAAAGAAGGCTATTATCTCAATCCTACAGTGTTCTGGATGGGTTCAACCTTGAACAGCTTGTAGATGATGAGCCTATCCATATGGTGTTTAAATCGCTCAGCATTTCCTCAGCCATTAACCTTCAGGACTCCTTGCACTTGTCCTCCACTGTGACTGACAGATCTGAACAGATTTTATTTTAAAAAACTCCTACTGGTAAAGTCAGTGTAAAAGTGTGATAAGTGATGGAAGCTCTAAAGGCTTTCATGAAAAAGAAACAAGCAAATAATATAGACTTACTATTTTAAACGGCCAGTAGAAAACATTGAAACTATACTTTCTAAGAATCCTGTTTTCAGTCGAAGAAAATAAGGAAAATGTGTCGCCAAGCGATAAAAGCTTCCTTGGAAATTAAGCTAAAAGCGCAAAACATTCATGTCTAAAAACATCTTCAGAGTTTCTTTTGGGTCATAGAAAATAAAATATATATTTTTAATAACAATTTTTGCCACCGTCGCCCTTCAGTGCTGCATTGGAAAAACAATCTAGAAATATGTAAAGAAATGTCTTTCATAAAGTGTATCTGAGTAGGTAAATGAGATGATTTGCCAATGGAATGAGTATTTTTACTCTTAAAATATTTAGGTAAAATGCACCTGAAATAAGACAATTGTCTTGTTCTGTTGTCAAAATGTCTCTTTTACCTTCTCAATTCAACAGCAAGTGCACTTAATTTAAGAAAAAAAATGACTTATCTAGATTTAGATTTTTTCCAGGTGTATCAGAGCTTAACCAATCAGCTTTGACTTGCCATGCACTGCAAAAATCTAAATCTAAATAAGTAATTTTTTCTTAAAATAACTGCATTTTTTCTTTAATTGAGGTAAGTATAGATAGACTTTGCCAATGGAACAAGACAAGTTACATTTAAAATAAGAAAAACACAAATGCATTGTTTTATTTCAGGTGCATATTATCTATTTGTCTTATGTTAAAAGTAAAAAATCTCAATCCATTGGCAAATCATCTTATTTACCTACTTAAATTAAGGGTAAATACAGCAAATCCCATAATGCTTTGCAAGGAGAGCTCTCCGCTCAAAGCATTCTGGGATAAATCTTCCTCTTCTGAAGCTTTTCTCGGCCATTTTTAAATAACTGTGGTCAGAAAGGTGAGCTTCAATGACTGTCTGAAACCGTAGCTCACCACACATACGTGGCTAAAGGTGCGCATGCGCAGAAACGGATAGCTAAACTGACGAGCATGTAGGATGGCCACATCACCAAAATGATTGACAACAAGGCGGACGACTTCAAAACTTGAACAAGCCCCCTTTCAGAGACATAGGCAGGTATGGGGCATTGCAGGCTAACAAAAGAAGCCAAACAACCCCCAATCAATTTGCTTGTTTTAAAACAAGGCTTTGTTGGGCTACTGTGTAAAGCAACTCAACGCTATTTCTGACATTTTTAATCGAAAAAGCTTCCTGTATGCGAAGCAAAACGTCTTAAAACTTGGAAACAAAGTCCAGTGGATTGTTTTTTAACTTTTTTGGAATGGCTATGACCTGGACGACTGAGAATCTTTACCAGCAGGAGGACCACTTATTTAGATGATGCACCTGGAAATAAAAGATCGTCCTCCTTACCTTTAAGTAACAACACGCTGAAAGATGGACGGGTGAGCTACATCCACTGGAAACTAAGGTTTCTTTCCCCTCCTGGCAGCAGCTTCGTCATTTTTATCACGTTCAAATCCCAGTGCTCTATTTTTGCAAACACCTGTGCTGAGTCATGGTCTAATTTTCACTTTAAAGGGATGTGCAACAGTGCACAGCTACGAGGACAGTTAAGATGTTTTACAGGCTGTGGTGTTTGGATTTAGGAGCAGGGGAGCCGGAGTTCTCAAGTGGCGAGGTGTTTACGAGCCTCCGACGCATCATGAAGGACAAGTTAATGGGCAGCGAAGAGGAGGTGTACTGTAATGCACTTTGTGGCCTGAGTCCAGGAGAGTATCAACTTTTTTTATCAGCAACTTCAATGACACCCTCAGAGGAGCAGGATAACAAGGAAGAAAAAGTGGAAGCAAAACAGAAAGGGAATAAGTGCTGAGGAGGTGCTAAGGGCCGCTAAGAAAGATGATACATTGCTTCTTGAGTTAGATAATGCTGCCACAGTTCTTAGCTCGGTCCAAGTCCGCGTCAGCTCTCGTTTCAACGACTGGCTAATGGACACCAAATCTCTGGCACTGTCTCCAGAATGAGGAGGGAATTAGAGTTTTCTCCACTCCTGACTTGGCAGGAGCTGCAGCAAACGATACTTTTCACCTGAGAGAAAGAGGGGCCACTTAGCTGTAGGGGTGATGTCACAGGCAGAGATCTTTCAAGAAATGAGAAACGGTCCGAGCTGGAAGCAAATCACGTGAAACCGGATAGCAGAAGTGAATCTGGTGTTTGTCTCACAGGGTCTTCAAAAAGAACTTTTTCACGTCTTCGCTCATCACAACCGCAAAGGTTTTTTTTTTTTTTTTTACGTTTCAAGATGAAGAACTTCTTTGTGGATGTTTGTCAAATAAAACCCCGGTAAAATGTGTTAAATAGGAAAAACTCACAAGGATAAATGCTTCTAAATGCGGCTTTCACTAATTTCAGTTTTTTTTTTTTTTTTTTAGCACATCTGAACAGGCCCCTAGATTATGGAATGAATTTGCTTCCATTATCATTGCAAACAAAAAAAATGCTTTGTAATTAAAATAATTAAAAAAAAAAAAAAAAAACCAAAAAAGAAACCTTGAAAAAAAACCAAAAAAAAAAAAAAAAAAAAGTTTTAATAGGGAATTTAAGATTTCATTTTTTTTAAATGATCTTATTAAAAAAAAATGTTTTAATTTTAACTTCTCTTTTTCAGATAAAATTTTACAAATTACATTATTTTCAAGACACATTTTCCAGATAACATTTTTTTCCTTCTGGGGGCGGGCTTTCCTGTGGAATGAGGAGTGAAGACCCATTTTTACTGGTCAACGCGTGCGTCAGACGTAGCGTTTGTACTGGTGAAAAAGTGAAAAAAGGTGATTTAAAAAACACAGTATTAAAAGACTCTAAAATCCAATTCATAAAACTTAAACTGAAAGAGATATTTGAGGGAAAAAAACTTTAAAAATAATATTTGAAATTTTTTTTGGATAAATAGGTAAAAAAAAAAAAAAAGAGAGAGATTTAGAAAAAAAAAATCTGAGAAAATACCAAGGTTACTTTCCAATACCCTTGAGCAGGACGGGTACAGGGCCTTTAAAAATGGGGCTTTGAAATTTCTAAAACATGTTTTAAAATAAATTTTTCACAAATAAATATTGTTTTATAGCCGTGTAAACAAATAAATGATGTTTAGAATTCCACCTGACGTGTCTGACTGTGGGAGTAATGCAACAGCAGGTATTTATTTTTAGCCACACCCCCTAATGGCAGCCATTATTGGAAACTAGAGGCTCAGACCTTTTCCAGGAGGGGTCAGAGGTAATGGTGCAACCGTTTTAGGTGATGTAACCGGCATGCGTTACATAAGCTGGCTCTGTTATTCTTTTTTTCTATTCAGTTTGATGATATTACTGTTAAATTTCAATGAAACAACAGCTAAATCTTAGGAGCAAAGGCTTTGACTTATGCAGAAGGTCTTCAACGATGTAATTAAGCTTATTTTTCTGGTCATATTCCCTTTTATAAATGGAAAAATGCATTTGACACAATATAGCCACATTTGGCACCACTGAGTCAAAATCACATGTCCGCCTAGCACACTGCCCACTAAAACCTTTCTGGAACAAACATGCTTAAACTTATTAAGTCGACATTTCCTTGAGTTATAGTCCAGATGTGGATCCATTAAGTCTGAGACTTTATTCAGAGTTTCAAATGGAGTTTCATGGTGTTTTGCAGGGTTTATTTTGGAAAAATTTTTTGGCACAGCTAAATTTTTTCAGTTTTTCTTTGTTTATTCACCTATAAATCAGACATGGTGGGATTTAAAATAGTGGTTCCATTCCTCAATGCCTTTCTGTCATAAAATTACAAACTACTGTATTTCCAATTACTACTTTTTATATTTGCTTTAATTCACATATGTAATTTCAGGCTGAATTTGCTCCTAAGACCCTCTGGGCTTAAGGGGATAAAACATTTTTCAACCTTTAATTTCTGGATTATATTTCCTTCAAATTTCCATTTACAAATCATTTTCTGTGTTTGTAACAATAATGGAACAAAGTTGACTCCATACTCCATTTGCTCCTGTCAGAACTGTTTCATTATTGTTACGCCGCTGATCCGTATGAGTCAGGAAGAACCGTCCCCGTCCCAAGTGCCTCCTTTTTATTACCTTGTTGACACCTTGGCTGCGAGTTTTAAGCGCTTTTAACTGCTAAGACTGAGCGGTGGCTGAAATAACAGAATTAACGCCGTTGTTCCTGCCCAGCGTTTCTTTTTGGCAGCGCTTTTAAGCCCCAGACTTAACAACAAGCCTGGGTTTTATGCACTGAGACAGCTGGTGGGAATAAGGCAGTTGCCAGTGGCATAAAACACTGAATGTGTGTGTGTGTGTTCGTAAATGTAGTCAGCGTGTGCCTTTGTGAGTGGGAGGGCATCTGAATATTAAAAACTGTCTTCTAAAAGTTGCTTGTCTGCAGTCCAATTATTAAAATTGCACATTTGTCGTCTTGGTCAGTTTTCGCAAACAAGGATTTATCCGTTAGACTCCATGTTTGGCATCAATAAAGGTGATTAAAATGCAGTGGAAAAGTGACATACTGGAAACCAAATGGTACAGATTCCTCCTTCCTCTTCATCAGTTTGACACTTAAGTTCCACTCGCTCCCCATTGGCACGCTTCATTACTACTATGACTGTGTGAAGTCGCTCGCTTTGACTTCCACACGCACTCATGAAAGTGTGTGTTTCTGTGTGCCCGCCCTGACACACACTCTTCCCATCACTTCACACACAAACTAAGAAATACTATCCAGCAGCTGTACCTCTCCTTATGTGCAGAGAGTGTTGATCCCACTTCTTCTCTCACACACAGTGAACATATGCCAGACGGAAGCAAGGCCGAATCTGCGCTCCGTCTTCCGGGTTTGGAAAGTTTTCCCGCAGCATGTGGGGTGAGATAACGTTCGTAAAAAAGTTCATGTCTCAATCAGTAAATTAAAGTCAAATTTGTCCCTTTTTTTTAACTCATAAGTTCATATAACATCAACTTTCATCTACTAGGACATAAGTTTAGAAGTTAGAAAGTTACATATTTGCAAAAAAAAAAAAAAAAAGTACAAATTTATAAATTTATACTCCTAAATTTGTTGTTAAATTGGTGAAGTGTTTTCAGAAATTTGAAATCTGGACTCAAAAATTTCTGATTTATACTCGTACACTGCAAAAAATTGAAATCTAACCAAGTAATTTTTACTTAAAATACGTGCCTTAGTTGTTGAATTGAGGAGGTAAGTGAGACACTTTGCCAATGGAACAAGACTATTTACATTTAAAATAGGAAAACACAATTGCATTGTCTTATTTAAAGTGCATATTATCTAATTATCTTATTTTAAGAGTAAAAAAAATGGATTTTATTGGCAAATCATCTTATTTATCTACTCAATTCAAGGGGAAATACACTTAATTTGAGAAATTTCTACTTATTTCTAGATCGTTTTTGCAGTGTAAATTTATAATTTGTGCTTGTAAACTTGTGATTAGTACTCTTAATTTTGTGATTCTCAGTTATAAGTTTGTGAGTCCTGCTCATACTTTTTTTTATCAGTAAGTCTTAATTTATACTTTTATACTTCTAGACTTTTCTGATTCGTACTCTCTTATTAAATCTCTTTTCCTTATTGTAAATTTGGGATTTACAATTGTAGATTTTGAATTCATATTCTTAAATTTATTATTTGTACTCATAAATTTGTTATTTATTCGCTTCAATTTGGTAATTAAATTTTAAACTTGTGATTCTTCTTAAATTTGTGATCCGTACTCATAAATTTGTTATACCTTATTGTAAATTTGTGAATTATAATTGTATGTTTTATATTTATGTTAATCAATTTGTTATTTGTAGTTCTAAACTTTGGATTCCTACTCTTAAATTTGTGATTTGTAGTCATACATTTGATATTTGCTCTTGAAATCTGTGATTTAAAATAGTACATTTGAAATTTATATTAATAAATTTGTTATTTGTGCCCCTAAACTCTGGATTCCTACTCTAAATTTTTAAATTTGCAGTCATACAATTGTAATATCTTCTTTTAAATATGTGATTTATTATTTTAGATTTGATGTTTATATTCTTACATTTGTTATTTATACTCATAGATTGTGATTCCTACTCATAAATTTGGGTTTTACAATTTTGAATTCGATTTTCATATACATAAATATGAAAATGTGTGATTCCTATTTACAGATTTGTGATTTATAGTTGTAAATTTGGGATTCCTATTCATAAATTTTGGTAGTTTTGTATTCATTACCTCTAAATTTGTTTTCTCACAGACAACAGCAAGGAACAAACTAAAATAATAAATGTGTTAACATTATTGACTTTAATTTACATATCTAGATATCTATACATATGTTTTTAGTGATCGTTATCTCACCCCATAGCAGTATTTCTGATGCAGTCGGCCGAAGGTGACCCTGTTGAGTGAACGTAGAAGTGTGTGCGTGATCACGAAGGGAGGATCTGACATGCCTTTAGGTTAAAAACAAATACAGACTCTGATGGATGCCAGCAGCACCTGCCTGATTTGCATTTTCTAATTGCAAATGAGTAACCAAAGAAACATTTTCACAAGCCAGAACAGTTGGAAAATATTTCTCTGTGCCCTGGAAGCTTTTGGATCCTTTCAGCCGTACAATGCTTCAAAAAAACGTCTCATAACAGTTCTACTTTTTTCTCATTTTGACGTGGTACATCTACAAAGGCAAGTGTTTCATAAGTTTAACAACAGACCAACAAAGATGATTGCAAATGTATGAATTAGAATGGAAAACAAAGCCATCTAATGATTTAGATTACATAAAAAGTTCTGAAACAACAAATCTAGAGACCTTTAAAACAGCTCAGAGCTTACACTGCAAAAAATTAAAATCTAAATAAGTAACTTTTTCTCAAAATAAGTGCATTTTTTCTTAATTTGAGGAGATAAGTGAGATGCTTTGCCAATGGTAAGACAATTTACATTTAAAATGAGAAAAAACAACTGCATTTTCATATTTCAAGCCCATATGATCTAATAATCTCTTTTTAAGAGTAAAGATACTAATTCCATTGGCAAATCATCCTATTTACCGTCTCAAATTAAAATTAAATACACTTTATTTAAGAAATATTTTACTTATTTCTAGACCATTTTTGCAGTGTAAGACCATTTTGCCTGTACTCCACTGATGCAATCAGTCAAAAATATATTTTTTAACTGAATCAAGACCAGTTAAAGTAATTAGATTTGCTTTTCTTTACAGTAAATCTTCATACATGATGCTCTCTAGGGAACTACTGCAGTAACTAAAAGTGTTTAACTGCTGATAAAATTCCAGGTCTCACAATTTTGAATGATTTTCAAACTTTCCCAGATGTTTACGTATTTATCCTTAAATTAAAAAAAAATCTAACTACATCTTTTTGAAGAAATAAATAATCCATAAAGGTAGATTTTTAAAGTCAGGGCACTCCAAAGGACTTTACTCTATATTCACTCATTCATGCATCATCATGGAAAGCTACATGGTAGAGAAGTGAGCCGTAAACAGGCACCACTGAGCCTCTGACCACCATTGGTAGGTAACTCAGGCAAAGTCTCTTCAACCAGCGGCCCTCTGGCTGCACTGCAAACTCTGGCATCCAACGGCAACGTAAAAATCCAACTGCATCAGTATGGAAAGCATCTTACCTCCTCAAAGATCCTTTAGGTTCCATTGTTGGTAAAGATTCCCAGTCATCCAGGACATAGTAATTCCAAAAAAAGTTAAACAACAATCCACTGAACTTTGTTTCCAAGCTTAAAGACATTTCGTTTCCCATCCAGGAAGCTTTTTCAATGCAAAATGTCAGAATTAGCATTGAGTTTGAGCTTTTATACAGTAATTCAACAAAACCTTGTTTTTGTTTAGAAAACATGCAAATTGAAACGGACGAACGGGTCCACCCCTTTGGAATAGGGGTCTTTTGGCTTCTTTTGTTAGCCTGCAATGCTCCATACCCATCTTTCAAAAAGAAAACAAGGCTTTGTTGGGCTACTGTATAAAACCTCAAACTAGACGCTATTCTTGCCATTTTGAATCAGAAATCTTCCTGGATGGGAAGCGAAACGTCTTCAAACTTGGAACCATAGTCCAATGGATTTTTTTTTTTTAACTGTTTTTGGAATATAGGTTCCATTCTAGCAGTATTCCGAGGGCTCCTGCTCATTTTCATATAGTCTGCCTTGGAAACGAATCCAAGCAGTTAAGAGTAGAAATCAAGAAACCATCGCCTTAGATCCAGGAACAACATCAGAACCAACACCTGTCCAGGTGATGTCATGTTCTCACTGACATTCCATACTCGCCTGAAGACACGGTCTGATAATGATCCTCACGTTCTTTCGTCACTCTCTCCACGCCTTGTAACCAAAGATATTCTGCTTTCAGTGTCTGGAACAAACATCATCAGACTTTTGTCCCATTTCAACGGCCAATATTCTGCATCTGATGTTTTTACACTAGAAAACAAGGCTAGAAACGCAGCTCTCCAAATGGCATTGCAGGTAGGATTGGTTTTCTGTTTAATTTAAAGCTATGAGTCTAATTTTCCACAAAATTTCAGCTTAAATCGTTCAGCTGCACTACTGTTTTATTACGATATTTCTTTTATGTATGTAGCACACAAAGCAAGATTTCAAACCTGATGATATATTTGAGAAATTTTGGTAGAAAGATTCAAGCTCAGCCGCTTTTGTTAAAGGTAAAATCCGCTCATATTCAGAATACAAACTTCTGAAAGTCCTTTAAATCTGAAATGATTCCATCCTGTTAAATAAATGATCAGTGTTTTTAACTCAGAGTAATCTT
>NW_015150560.1:793690-794717 GCF_000732505.1 Cyprinodon variegatus
AAGGTCTAGCACCCATAGTGGCTAAAAGTTTGTGTTGATTTAAGTTAAGTTTAACAAACTTTCTTTAATAAGTTAAGAATTGTTGTCTCCCCTCAGGCTCAAAGTCCTACCTGCTTGGCGTTGGTATTTAAGGGGAACTCTGTGCGGAACATGACTAATTTAGTAATCAATCAATTTACGATGAAAATAAATAACAATGGTGAGCTTAACACAAAAGATATTAGTGTATGCAGAACTCCCCCTGTGTACTGAGCATCTACTAGGTTCAGTGCTATTAATTAAATTAATATTATTTATGATTAACTAAAGGTACATATTTGACTCTTTGGATACAAAAATATATGTAGTAGGATGCTACAGGTAACCATGATAGATATGTAGATAAAACAAAATTATCCTACAATTAATTCAAGGTTTTTATTAGTTTTCAACCCATATTTCTACCCAATTCTTAGAGTAAAACATTTGAACCGTTTTCTGTCCCAAACAGTTCTCCTGTATTTCCAGTAAAACCTGGAGAATTCCTACCTCGAGGCTAAAGAAACATTTAACCAGTCAGAGCTAAACATTTACCTCTAAGCCAGACCAAACATTAACAGATCAGCATGCTGAGCCACTGTGTGCTTCCTGACTGTATGTTAATAAGTTATTCAGGTGCATGTAAGAGCACAAACACAATCAAGGATCTGCAGGAGGTAGACTCCAAGGACGGCAGACTGAACAACAAACCAGGTGGTGGGAATCAAAGCAAAGACAAGACAGTCCAGCAACCACTCTTCTCAAAATATAAAAATAAAAACATCAGAGGTTCTGAGAGACAAACTAGTTCTAAAACAAAAACTGCAATATTTACAGTTTCTCATTCTACGACGGAGTACTAGGGCCAGGCTAGAAATTAAGTTTTCTTCTACTATGAGAATAAAGTCGTAACATTACAAAAATAAAGTCGCAATGAGAATAGTCATAAAGTTATGAGAATAAAGTCAAAAATTATGAGAATAAAGTCGTAAAATAACGAGAATATAGT
>NW_015150560.1:798291-800596 GCF_000732505.1 Cyprinodon variegatus
AGACAAAACGTTGAATAAAATTATAATTTATTGTTTTCTGTTTTTATTCGAATGCTCTGTTTGATATATTAGGCTCTAGACAGATTAAAAGAAGCACTGATGTTTACTTGAAAGGTGAGCCAACTTCTGAAAGTCGAATCATTTCTCCTTCATCACTCCTAATATCACCTTGAAGGAAAAGCAAGTGTTTAGACTCCTGTGGACCAGCAACATATTCTCAATTAGCTCCTCCAAAGATGTGGGACACCATGGCTTATTATTTCTATCTTAGCTTCATTAATCCACATTTTCCCACCGTCCTTCCATCTTTCATCATCATTTTTGCCTTTGCCAGTGTGGCCTCCAGTGGCTGGACGCAGCGCGGGTCGCAGCGTCTTACCCCGAGCATTCAGAGGGGTACGCTCACATACACGTTCATAGAAAATACTCCGCATGGAACAAGTCATCCATCTTAATTATACGGTATTGGACCCATATCATTACATTCCTCTCAACACAAATCTATAGCGGGTGCAGTCACAGGAACAGGGACATCCACTGGACCACTGGAGCGCTTTCTGATCTGTGAAGAAGTGTGAGGCGAGTCAAAAGTAGAATCAGATGAAAAATCAAAATGGGGGGGACAAAAAAAAACAGAAAAACATTCAGGCAATTGAGAGGTGTTGAAAGAACTGCAGATAATATGAAACTGTCTCAGTCCAGGTGGGTGATTGGTTGGAGCGGGGTTATTGTTCCTGCAGATCTGAGCTATTTGCTCTATTTGAATACCAAATGGTTCTAATTTGGGGGGGGGTTGTCAGCCAGAGAGTAAGGCTGACACACAATGGAAACCGGAGGGTGATCTGATGGAAATCTGGAAACGTTCCTCTCACTATATGCAAGCTTGCTTAACTGTCTGTGTCTCTGTTTCTTTGGTTGTTCCTGTTAATCCTTTAGTGAAAAAGTAAAAATGAAATAATGACTGGAGGAGAGAATCTGGTGAAGGAGGCTTTCTCAGATTTAGACGGGAAACAAAGCGTAAAAAAAACTTTTCAAATCCTCACATCACATTGTGACTCCTCCAACCATCCGGCTCCCGTTCATAAAAAAGTCGTTTCATCTCTCCATCCAACATAAAGACTGAAGGCAGTCGGGTAGAGGAGGAGGGCAAAGCAAAAACAAAAAAAAACAAACAAAAGCCCTCAGCATTGTGACAGAGCAGATGTTAAGAGTAATGACAGTGGAGATTACCCAATAATTGTAGCGGCGTAAATCAAACCAAAACGGCAGGAGGAGGAGGGACGGAACAAAGACGGATGGATTCACCCCCAGAAAACAAAGAACGCCTCCTGGTTGATATAAAACCATTTGAGTTTAGCTCCATTTCAATTTTTATTATCTTTTAAACATTCTACAGAACAACTTCAGTCCAATACGCTATATAAGAGAATAAGGAAACTTGGAGATGACTGCGTTGGGAGAAACATGGCTGCTGGTGTCTATTTTTCAATGCTGTGATGCAAGCTGCTGCCTGAGCCTAAAGGCCAAAGATGCAACATAAAGGGGCGGCCTCCATCTGAAAGCCTGATGACATACTTCCCCCCCCCCACACACATAAACAGCACTCGGAGTTCACCGGAGCCTGCGAGGGACCGCACGCCAGGAGCCGTCACACTCTGCAGCAAGGTGCTCCTGCGACGTGTGTTTGTACCCCCCACCTCCATTACTGTTGTTGCCTTGATTGTGTAATAAACTTTACTCAGTTAAGCGTGAATTATTGTTAATTGAACTAAAAAGTAATTTTCTTAATTGAAACAGAGAGAGGAGGGGGCAGGCCAGATTAACGACATGAAGGAACGACTTGTCCTTACGCTTCCTCCCCCACTTTCTCCGGAGTTTTATCTTGTCTAAATCTTTTTTTACCGTTACATTTCTCTTCCTATCTTGCAATAAATGGGATGTAATTTACCTGATTTCTATGGAAGACAATTAGGGCCACTGAAAAAATTAAAAAAGTTAACTGATTTTTTTCATTTTATTTCAGTATAAGAAAATAGTCAGAAATCTGACTTTAATCTCATAATTCTAACAGCTAACACACATGTTAGCGTCAAGCCATAGCCATGTCTGTTTTAGAGACTAGCTCTCTTGTTTTAATCACCCTCTGCTCCTCCATTAATGAAATAGCATCACCGGGGACCCCTCAGCAGAGATGGCAAAAGTACTCACTTTACATACTTGAGTAAAAGTACAGATACTTGTGTTAAAAAATACTCTGGTAAAAGTGGAAGTACTGATTAAACTTCTTTACTCAAGTAAAAGTAAC
>NW_015150560.1:801976-805792 GCF_000732505.1 Cyprinodon variegatus
AGCTTCATCTGGTCTGTTCCTGTTTGGCTGTGACTCCATCCTGGAGAGAAATATCAGCTGTGCTGCTGCCATCAACACCTTTGTTTATAGATGAGAGAGTTGGGTCTGCTTTTCAGTTCTTAGTCCTGTTTTTCTCCTAGACATACCTTTGGGCTCAGCTTCTCCTGTAACACACTACATGTTTTCTCTTTTATTCCTTTGATATGAAAACTGCTTCAGATCTCGCCTGCTTATCTATTTCTATTGTTACCTTATCGAACATAGAAAATATGTATAGATCGATGCTTCTGTGTCCCTTTTGTAAGTCTGCTTCAGTGTCCTTGAACCACAGGCGGCCTCGTCAGAAGTCCCATCACACAGAGTCTGCTTCTGGTTCTGATGGAAGTTTCTTCCTGCTAAAAAGTGAGTTTGTCTATTATCTAAATCTCTGTACATGTTTGCTCGGTGTAAGGGATTGCTGCAGAGTCAGTGACATAACGGTAGCAAATGTTTACTGTTGCATGCTCAATTATTACACAGATTGAAAACTTTGAACCAATCTGGCTGAATTATCTGTTCTCATTGTAAATAAAAATATCCTTCTATGACAAAAAGTTCATTAGTATAATTCAAAAATAAAACTATAAGGAAATAGTAGTAAAATACATAGAAAAGATTAAAACAAATAACCAGCAGCACTTGCCTTGTCTTGTCTTGCACTATTTCACAACAAATTATTTTACAGTAGTAAAAGCAAAACATGGAAGCAGTATTTTAGACTCCATCACTCCTACTAAAGGTATGCCGGACTTTAGGAAACACTTTCCTTCCACTAAGCCCATGTGGACTCGACAGAGTAAGAACTGCTGGTCGTCAGCCTAGCCAAATATTATCCCATGCAGAACAGAACCACCATCATTGGCTGAAGGAAGGAAGTGATGTATATTGACTTTTGTGTCGCCGTCTCGCTGACTCTGCCAACAAGAAAAAAAAAAAGAAAAGGGAGCAAACCACTTCCAGCTGCTAAAACTAGAGCAAACAGCCGCATTCTGCCGAACATGATTCATCTGCATTTTGTTCCCCTAAATTGGATTTTCCATTCATTGCTTCTGCTTCTCAACAACTCTGAGTCACCCAGCAGTAAAGGTAGCTACATGACACTCAAAGTGTATTATCACAGCCATACACCTCTAAAATGATTTGTACATTATGTGTAATATAAGCAAATGAGGCCTGCAAATGACACCGCTGCCGCCGTTAATGGGATTCATGCACACAATAAAACAAACATTATCCATCTATTCCTGATGATTCCTCCGCGTTAACTCATGACCTCAGGAACATAAACGCTCCTGTCAATTTTGGCCATCCTCCACTGTTTGCCTTTCTGCAAAGTCTGAGGCATCTAGCACCCTGTCAGTCAGTGGGAGGAGGGGAGGAGGAGACGGAGGAGGGGAGGAGTGCCATTACCAGCGTTCTGGACCCCTGTCTTCTCAGGGTGAATAATTATGTCTGACATGCCGTGAATAGGGGAGGACATTATCGCAGTGATCCTCTGTACCCCTTCAGTGTGTTTCCCTCGCACACACATTAGGGCCCCTCTGAATGATTTAGGGGGGCTGTTAATAATGCAGGGCTTCTAGAGCTAATTAGGTAAGTAGCAGAGGGCTTCGACTGGGACGCCTTAGTTCACAGATACAGGCTGTAAAGGAATTCAGACACAGAGAGTTTAGCTTTAAGTTTCTGAACTCCACCATACTTCCAATTTTAACGCCTTATTTCACAGCCATTAAAACTATAAACGAAGATTGAAACACAAATACATCATGATTTACCTTTGAATTTTTTTAGTCCTGTGAAAAGTTTAGAAAGAAAACGACGTTTTATCTGCATTTTATGGAGTGAATTTTGTTCCATTGTTTTTTCAAAAAATTAACAAGTTAAAAAAAAAGAAAATGCAATTCAAAAAATCTTATTTTGAAAAGCTTTTCAATAAAAACAGGATTTGAGGTGTTATTATTTTGAATAATTTTATTTTTAAACCCAGATCATCTTCTTATAATGTTAAAGACTTTGGATATTTTTCATTTTGTTAATTTTAATAAACAAAATAGTATATTTTACAGATCAAATTCTGATCCCTAACGGAACAGAGGACGCAATTTGTTAAAAATGTATCTGTAAAAAAAAGAAATTCCAAAAAAGAAAACTTTCAATAAAAAATTTCATATATAAAGTATGAAAAAAAAAGTTAAACAAAAACAGGGCCCCAAAACCAACATGTCCTTTAATGTGACACTTGCAGATTTTAGATATTGCTGTTTTTGCGCTCCTTCATCCTCCAGCCCCTCTCAGACGTGCAGATTTGTCTGATACATCCAAAACAAATTTCCTTTGAGGCTTTGCTTGAGTTCTAGAGAGGTAAGAAGGTCGAAGAGTCCAGATCTTAAATTCCTCTGGAGACTCTTTGCACCACAGGATTATAAAACTATTTGAATCCTACCTGAAAAGAAAGAAACAAAACACATCTGAAGAAAATCCAATTTATTCCACGCCTGAGCAGGGGGAGAACATCCAGACTACCTGGAGGGGGGCTTCAGGTGTTGTTTATGACCATAAAGTTTTACTAGGCGAGAAAATCTTTTTTACTGTAGCTTTAACTTTCTCCTTAAACAGTCCTGTTTGCAAGTTATAAGCTTAAATAGGATAAGAGTTTGACTGACATCTGATTTTAAATCAGTATTTGAACCTTTGGCATTGGCTTTTTTTTTTTTATTTCACTTTTTCACGCACTCCTCAGTTTAAGTCATACAATTAAATATCCCCCCCCTCCAAAATGAAAGAGATTTTTCTTATGCCCATGATCATAGAATTTACTATTATGCAAATTACACTTTTAATTCTGCTGTCCCAACTCATGGATTTCATTTCCATGAATTATAGTTTGAGTAAAAGGTTTTTATCTGCAAGATGTTTTGGCAGAAAAAAAAAAAGGGGGGGGGGTCGTGCTTCAGGAAAATCAATAGAAAGTCATTATCTTGAGAGGAAACAAGTGGCAAGTCAAGGTGGACCCTGTCACGTGTACAAACTCTCTCTGGCGCCACGGCTGTCAGCCTTGTAAGAACAACGTCAGGGTGATTAGGGAGCAGCAGAGAGCAGACAGAGCTCAGCCGACCTCCAGACGAGCCCTCCCGAGACGCACCGCCTCATACCAGTCCAGGGTCAGGACTACCCCCATGTCTGCCTCCCTGCTTGCAAGATTTGCACTTTTGCTTTACAAAAGGGATCTTCTGCTTTGAGCCATTTGAGCACTGCATAGCTGATTTATGGCGCCTTCAGGCTGCCAGGCATTAAAGGCCTCACTTACACAAATTACAGAAACACACTGTTCTGAAACCATAAACTTGATTTACATGCCCACCTTTTTTAGGATTGCTATTGAGATGTCTGCCTTACATATATACATATATAAACACATATACATTTATATAATATAAATCAATTAAGGAAAAATAGCACAAAAAAAAAGAAAATGAAACAGTACTAGATAACAATTAAAAACAAGGCTAAGAAAGAAAAACTGTTCAGAAATGAAGTCATTAGTTTGGACCAAAGAAACAGAGCTGGGTTCATAAAAAAGACATTAAAGGAAGAGAATATTGATTTAAGAGTTATAACAGATACGTGGATAAATAAAATTCTTTCTGCATGGAGTTCGCATATTCTCCCTGAGCATATGCGGGTTCCCTCCGGGTACTCCGGCTTCCTCCCACATTCCAAAAAGATGGCTTCTCTAAATTCTCCTTAGGTGTGTGTGTGTGTTTTAATGGTTGATGG
>NW_015150560.1:807927-820206 GCF_000732505.1 Cyprinodon variegatus
CTCATTCCTGTATAAACGCTGTTATTATTCCTTGAAGTCAAAGTTTTAATGTTTAGAGATCAATTTAAAGTTTAGGAAGCACCGGGCTACGGCTACCGTCACCGGGTCGGGTTCGGTCGCTCCGTCCCCTGCTGGCTCCCTGCCCCCATCCGCTGGAGTTCCCGGACCAGCCCCCGAGTTGACGGCTTGGTTCTGCTGCACTGTACTCGGCCAAAATCCCAGAAAATTTTGAAATTCCCCACGGACATTTTTTTAGGTATGAAAAGTAGGACATGTCCAGGAAAAAGAGGACATCTGGTCACCCTAACATGGTATCAATCTGGTTAAATTCAGGTTAGGTCTCTGAGGAGAGAGAGAAAAAAAAAATCTGAATGAAAATGATTATTGTTACAAAATACTTCTCTAAATAAGTGATAAGCCGTAGTGAATGTAATAAAGGAGAAACAGGTGAATTTGAGATCAGTTAAGGTGATATGTAATACATTATTTGATATAATAAGTGGATTTTTGGCCCAAGTTTTAAGCTATTGAGAACTGAACAATTCTGGTTTTAAATCGTGACCAGAGCAGGATTATCACACTTTCATAAACACATTCACACCCCGGCTTATTCCATGTTTTTTCTTAGATTTTTTTTATATTCTTTAAAGGAATTTAATTTAACGACCGACCCTCAGAACCATAGACAGGTTTCAGATATTAGAGGCTAACAATGGAACCAAACGACCCATTTATCGGTTACCATTTGCATGTTTCCAAGCGATACAAGGCTTTGTCTATATAAGACTCAAACTCACTGCGGATCCAGACATTTGAATTGAGAAAGCTTTCTGGAGAGGTGGAGAAACGTCTTCAAATCTTGGAATCCAAGTCCAGTGAAAATTTTTTTAAATTTTTACAGAATATATTCTTTAAAATAATCTCAAATATATTAAACGTTCAGACTCTCTAATTGAAAATGATTTAGAAACAGATTCATTCTTGCTCATTAGAACTTCTTAATCCTTCTTTAATAATATGACGAAAAGGGGCGACACAATCTGCATAATGAAAGAAGAATAATGAGGAAAAGGGCGATGCAGATCTGTTTATTGCATCTCTCCTCACCAACTTTCCGTAAAATCATGTCAGAAGATCTTATAAAGGGAGAGAAAACAATAGTTAACAGTTAAAAAAACAAAACTACAGTAAACCTTCTGTGAGTTTTTCCTGAAACGGTATCAAACTCCCGAGGTGTTTCCAAGGGTGTCCCTTCTCTGGTCTTTATTTGCTTTCTAAAGAGGAAGTATGTAGAATGTGGGCCAGATGGGTACACAGCACTATTGTATGGTTGACAGAGAGATGACCTTGCTGCGACTGTGTGAGTGTGTGTTTAATCAGACAGAGAGGGGGGGATTAGAGACCAGGCACCTGGCAGGTGGAAACAGTCTGTGCTCATCTGATGCCCTCCTGTCCTTCTGCACCGTCGCTCAAACACAGACATAATATGTTACTTGCTCATGAGTGGTGAACATACTGCCCAGCGTACAGTGGAAAACTCCTGATTCAGACACAAAGAGTTTGCAGGTGAAGCAAAACAAACATCTAATAGCTTGACACAAATGTTTTAAATTATGTTAAAATGAAGCCTGTGAGTTTCCTGTTTAAAACGTGATAAGAAATAGGAAGGGAAATCCTCAGCGGTTCCTCATCTCAGCTGAAAAATGCTACCATGCCAGCTGTCCATCCATCAGCCGTTGGTCATGTGCCAATAGGGCAGCTCTTAGTCAAGGTGTTTGGGGTTCTTAAAGCACAAAAAGAAGTGATGATGTTCCTTTGGTATTTTAAAGATTTCAAAAAGTTTTTAAAAGCTTTGCAAATAAAAACAGGCCCACAGCATCACAGGTTCTCATATTCAAAGCAAATACTGCATTTCTGCATATTTAAATTTTAATTCCCACTGACTCAACTGGAGTATGGAGTCATTTTATTATTTTATTGTTGCAGGAAAAGAACAAGTTTTAATAGTTAATAAGTTAATAACCTGGTATTTTACATGTACAATCTTTCCTATATTGTCTTTAAACACATGTTTAATGATTTTTTTTACAAGAAAAATGAAATTATGAGCTTTATGTATGTGCTTCTGTGTGGCAACCTTAGCAGTTTTTTACAGTGGCGAGGGACGTAAACGCAGAGCAAATGTTCACAGTAAATAAAAAGGTTCTTCACAGTCAAATAGTAGCAAACAGAGGAATGATGCTAACAGACAAAGAAAAAATGCAGCACGTAATAAAACCTACAGCGTCTACTACACTGCAAATATGATCTAGAAATAAGTTAAAATTTCTTAAATTAGGTGCATTTACCCTTAATTTGAGTAGGTATATAAGAAGATTTGCCATTGGAAATAGTAATTTTACTCTTAAAAGAAGATAATTAGATACTATGCATTTGTTTTTTCTTATTCTAAATGTAAATTCTCTTGTTCTGACTTACCTCCCCAGTTCAAGAAAAAATTAACTTATTTAAAGAAAAAAATACCTATTTAGATTTCTATTTTTTCCATTGAAATAACAAAGATGGTGCAGGCACCGCGCAGTCGAGGAGTAGATACATGACCAACGGAATAAAAAGCAGTGATCATTTACGTGCTATAATGTCCACTATATAGTCCCCACTTAATATAGTGATTGAGGGATTAAGGGGTTAGGGTGGATGTTCGTGTCACAGTGGGGTGGAGGTTTTACAGGAGAGCCTAAATGCATACTGAAGCCGAAGTGGTTTCTTGAAGATTTAAATAAGCAAAAGTTCAACAGAAAAAAAAAAATACTAAACATAAATCTACAAAAACTGAGAACCAGGAATACTCACAAGAAGGGGGCAAAGAAATGACGACAAAAGAGCCAAGAGAGACTGAACAGGAGGAGAATATATGGGAGAGAGAACAAAGACCAGGATAATTAGCAGAGTGGGAGCAGATGTGAACAGAGACTAGAAGGGAGCTAAGGAAAAGGAGACTGACACAAGAAATTTCTAAGAATTCAAATACAATCAAAAAATAACTAGAACACCAAAATGGAAATAAGACCAATGGAAACTCAGAAATAAAACTTGAACAGTACCAAAACCATGACAGTTTGGACACAGTAAGCTTGTATGAGCTATGAGAGCAGCAACTTTTAAAAAGAGCGTGAATGAGGAGAAATGGGCTCGTGCATGCTCTAACACGAATTCCCTCACTGGAGCAGGTATAGGGTTATGCATGTGCATTTCTTTTAAATCGCGAAAATCCTCCACTATACCTCTAAGTAATGCTGCAAACTACCACCACATATTGGAAGTGCTCTAGACCATTAGGGGAAGATGATCATCATCTCAAATGGGACCCAAACAAAGACATAATGGGATGCCATCCAGAGGACATGCGGATGGAAGAGAGAAGAGGAAGGTTTTTCTTTTGAATCTCTGAGTATCTCATATATATACCTTTACTAAGGGTCTGGTCTTATATGAGTTGATGATTATCTCCCCCTACTGGTCTGGAGCACTTCCAATATGTGGCGCTAGTTGCAGCTTAGCTCAACTTGTTTTTGTTTGTTTTTTTTCTATCTGTAGCATTTTCCTCATCTTTGCTACAACAGTTATTATAATCTGTCTTGACTGAATGAGTTTCTTTGTGTTCGTTTTCTTGTAGATCTAACAAACTGGACGACTGATGATTTGAAAAATCCACTTCAGAATGATACTGTTTTACTTTTGCATTACAACTGTTTCTTCTCTACTCAAAACTTTTAATGGTGATATCCTTTAGATATAAATCCTTAGAGGACTGACTTTCACAGTTACATTTAGCTAAAAAAAAACATTAAACTATGAAAATTAGCTCCATCCTGACTCCTGTCAGCCCTCACAGATGACTACTAAGCCAACCATCTGTTAGGGCCGCTCAATAGCAGAAATAGTGCCATCAGTGTAAAGTTTAAACAACATCAACAAATTAAAGTAGATATGTGTATAAGCTTGACTTTTGTACTTGAGGGAATTTCTACTGAGCGTACTGAAATCTATTTAAGATTGTGTAAGTAGACTTTGTTGTTGATGAAGCTTCGAGATGTGTGGGGAGCCTTGTCTCATGCCTTCAGGTGGGAGTTGGACCCATTCTTCAACACAAACCTATGAAGTCAGAATCTTCTAAATCTTCTGGATTACTTTCTTTACTTTCTATTCTTCCGTACCATGTGTAGGTTTGCAAGCGGAATGCAATCGGGAATTTGTTTTGGATCTTTGTCGTCCTCCAGTTTTTTTACATCTATTGTTTCTTTCAATAAAGTCTCAGAAAATATTTCCATTTAAAGCTGGGTTATGTGTGACGTATATAAGGATCACATTGTTTGCAGATTTGTACCTAATATTCTGGCCAAAGCGGTACAGACTGCAGACTTACAACATGTAGAGGTAGAACACACAACTGCTTCTAACGATGTCGAAACCTCTTATTGTCCTCCAAGAGACACAATAATTTCTCTCTAAGAGTTTTTCTCATATGTTGTTATATTTCTGGCCATAATCCACACCAACAAAAAAATATATTTAACGTACCTTAACTTACCTAGTTAAGAAACTACCTCACTGCAAAAAAGCTAAATCTAGATAAGTCATTTTTTCTTAAAATAAGTGCATTTGTTCTTGAATTGAGGAATTAAAAGAGACATTTTGCCAGTGGATCAAGACAATTTACACTTAAAATAAGAAGACACAATTGCATTGTCTTATTTCGAGTGCATATCATCTAATTATCTTAGTTTAAGAGTAAAATTACCCATTCCACTGGCATACTATCTCATTTACCTACTCAAATTAAGGGTGAATACACTTAATTTAAGACATTTTTACTTATTTCTAGATCGTTTTTGCAGTGCTACCCTAGTTTCTGTTCCGTCCCTTCGGTCGATTGTTTTCATTCTGTCTGGCAGCAGGTACACTGTAAACAACACAGTTTTAAGCTCCTTATCCAGGAAAAATGGAGTTGATTGGTATAGGATTGTCGGTTTGTAATGCCTGTAGCTAACGCTCTGACACCACGATCTATTTCCACACTTTTCTTGTTACACTGCAAAAAAAATATGAAATTAAGTAAAAATTTCTTAAATCAAGTGTATTTACCCTTAATTTAAGCATGTAAAAAAGATAGTTTGCCAATGGGATGAGTATTTTTACACTTAAAATAAGTTAATTAGATAATTTGCACTTGAAATAAGACAATGCAATTGATTTTTCTTATTTCAAATCTAAATTGTCTTGTTCAATTGGCAAAGTGTCTCCTCAAATCAGGATAAAATGCACTTATTTTAAGAAAAAATGACTTATTTAGATTTACATTTTTTTGCAGTGTAGGCCCTTGACTGGTCCCCTAAAATTCCTTTTTTAAACATCAACCTTTGTACTAAAATATTATTTCCATCATGCTTTGTGGACATTATTATCTAAAGTGGAGGTCTTCAACAGGGGGTCCGTTCCCCCAGCGGGTCCACAGAGGTACTGCATGGGGGTCACCAAAGTTTTGGTTGATTAGAATTTTTTTTTTAATATTCCCCTGGGCAATTTTTCCACTAATTCAAATGTCTTTAAAGCCACACTAACATGAATTAAACTCACTGTAGTTAACAGATAAATGGAGGCAGAAGATGTCTTTCAGTCATCAATGCTCACATTCAGCGACACACAGGAGCTCTTTCAATCTGGGCACCGTTTCATTCACAACACCTGTCCCATCAACCAGGAATAGGAAATACTTTAATAATCCCAGGGAGAAATTACTTTAGTTACATTACTCCACCTTTAATAGAGTGACTATAAGACCAGTTTAATATAAAAACAATTTAATACAATATATACAGTATAATTAGGGGGTCATCGCTACATCTCACCATCAGTTTGGGGGTCCTTGGCCTGGAAAACCTTGAAGACCCCTGATCTAAAGAGCAGTCTGACCTTCTCCTTGTCACACTCTCGAATTCTGTGAAAGGGTGGAATTCGAGTGAATAAATATGAAGGGGGTATTTCCAGTGGCTGGAAGTTAGAGGGGATTTTGCTGGGAGTTGGAGGGAAGTAGGCTGCCATTCAGCTGGTGTTTGACTTGGAAGGGCTATTTTGAACAGCTGCTACTGTATAATACAACTTTATTTTCGTAATGCTGTGACTTTATACTTAATGCTGGTATGACTTTGATCCTGTAAGGTTATGACATTAATGTTGTTATGTTATAATTTTATTCTTGTAATCTTCATGAGGGAGTGGAGGCTCCACTTCCACAGACTCCCACTCTAGTTATATCTTTATTTTATTAGTATGAAAGACTTAGAGACATTATTCACATAATTCTACGACCCTAATCTTGTAGACATAATATTCTGACATTATTCTCCTAATTTCATCATTTTAAACTCTTAGGCCTAATAATGACTTTTCTTCTCGAAATATTCGGACAATATTCTTATAACTTTATTACTTTAATCCCATAGACTTAATATTAGGACTTTATTCCTGTAATATTACATAATTCTCTTAAGTTTACAACTTCAATCCCATTGATCTAATATAATTACATAATTTTTGCAATTATAGAAATATCCATCCATCCATTTTCTTACACGCTTGTCCCAAGTGGGGTCGCAAGGGGTGCTGGTGCCTATCTCCAGCTGTCTATGGGCGAGAGGCGGGGGACACCCTGGACAGGGCGCCAGTCCATCGCAGGGCAACACAGAGACAAACAACCATTCATGCACACACTTACACCTAAGGGCAATTTAGAGAAGCCAATCAACCTAACAGTCAGGTTTTTGGACTGTGTCGGAGTACCCAGAGAGAACCCACTTATGCTCAGGGAGAACATGCAAACTCCATGCAGAAAGACCCCGGGCCAGAAATCGAACCCAGAACCTTCTTGCTGCAAGGCAGCAGTACTACCCACTGTGTCACTGAGCAGCCCATTATAGAAATATGGCTGTAATATTCAGAAATTATAAACATATTAAAATAAAATAAAAATTGTAATTGTCCAATAGTTATTTTGCCACTTTTTACATTCTAAAGAAAATAGGGGGATGTCCATAAAAAAAAGAAACAACTGTTCCATGAAAAAGGGAGCATTAAGTTACAAAAGGTTGGTGAGGGGGCAAAGGAGAAAAAACACAAAAACCAAGTTGTGTATTTTCAGAACAAGCCAACGAACGTGGTGGAAATTTTTCAACTGCACAGGGAGTAAATGTTCCTGTAGGCGCCTGTCACTCTGAGGACAAGCATGGGATGATCAGAGATGATGACAGGGCCACAGACCTATGTCATGATGCCCAAACCGACTGCCAGTCAAGCACTTCTGCTCCGTTAGATGAAAGAGAAGATCTCTACCTGCAAAACAAGAAAAAAAAACAAGAATGACACACTGAGATGCTTTCACGTTAGCAAAAAAACTGCTCTTTTCCCTAATGTGGATTTTAGTGCAAAGTAAATTATCCTGGGGAAAAGAAAATGCGGCGTCTCACTCCTTAGTAGGCAATGTGACACTATGTAAACTTGTCATTTGACAGCCAAAGAAAGGCCATATGAGTCATCCTCCAGCTATCTTGGACTGTAACCTCTCAGGTCTTTGGGGATTTCAGAGGAATGACCAGAGAGCCCTGAACGTCACAGCACAATGGAGAAACAGACTATCCCACAGTCAGTGTTTGCTGGAACTTCAGTGGGCTGTTTTTAATTAGAGCTCGCTGATTCTCAGTGTTGGTCTACCGCATCATTTCAGGAAAATGCAACCATAACTTAAAAACCTCAATGTTTGGTTTGGCCATGGGGAAGTTCTTCCCTCTTGCCTTTCTCTTGTCAGGGGTAATTCTAAGACATCTGCACATTTTCTGACCCTTTTTGCTCGTTAAAATGAAATTTTAAGCTCATGTAACATGTAATGACGCCCAGGCTGCAGAAAGACTTGCCGAAGAAATGAGCACCGCATCTCGGCCAGCAATTTTCCTCCCAGGCTCTTAGCGGTAACGGCAAACTGTTACGGCTAAGGGTTTTAGCTCATATTTGCCTCACATTCTCAGGGTGTTGGTTTTATAGAAGAAACACTGATTCTTGTATCACACAGGATGCTAGCTAGCACCATTTGAGGGATTTATAAAAGGCTCCTATTTCTATGTGTGAATGATTCGCATGTGGTCGCAGTTTTAAAGAAAATCGTCAGACTGTCAAAGGGACAAATCGGAACAGGAAAAGTTTAATGCAGGTTTGCTGTAAATCCCAAACCACTGGACAAGTTTGAAGACGTTTCCCTTCCCATCCAGGAAGCTTTGTCAGTTCAAAATCTCTGGATTAGCGCTGAGTTCCACTTTACAGAGTAACCCAACAAAAGCCTTGTTATGGTTAAAAAAACATGCAAATTGCACCGAAAGAACAGGTCCGCCCTTTAGGAATGAGGAGTCGTTGATGTCGTTGTTGGCCTACAATACCCAAGACTGGCATATGCCTCTAAAAGGGGGTTCTTTATGGTCATTGTTGGTCTGGCTGACCAGGCGAGATGTTTTGGACCCCTGCAAGGTGATGGCGTTTGAGATGATAACAGGAAGGAATCAACTCTATTGCTGCATTGTATGTTTTTGAGAGCTGAAACCTGAGCTCTCCTCCTCTCTTTAAGGTTGGTTTTTCTTTCTTAACATAAGTGGCTTCCTTCACACTCCTTTCAAACCATCTGTCTTCTTTGTCCAAAACGTGAACATTCTGGTCCTCAAACGAATGTGTAGATGGACAGCTGAATCTTGTCTGGCGGAGGTAGCCCATCTATGTTGGGCCATGCGTCTGTGGAGAGGTTGTTTGGTTTCTCCAATATAAAGATCAGAGCATTCCTCACTGCATTGAAATGCAGACACCCCTCTGCTCAACTTAGGTCTGGGGTTTTTTGTTATAAATTTAAATATATACAGTCAATTTATATATATATATATATACAGTCCATCGCAGGGCAAAAAACAACCATTCACATTCACAACTAAGGAGAATTTAGAGAAGACGATTAACGTAACAGTCATGTTTTTGAACTGTGGAAGGAAGCCGGAGTACCCGGAGAGAACCCACACATGCACAGGGAGGACATGCAAACTCCATTCAGAAAGACTCTGGGCCGGGAAATCGAATGCGGTATCTTGTTGCTGCAGCAGTGGTACCCACTGACCAGCCCTGTATATAGATATGAAATGTATTTTTAAATTTGTTGATAAAAATACAGTATGTACATATGTACAATATTTTCATATACATACATCAAATAATATAAATATATTACAGAGGCTGAATCCATATTTATTGTTGATTCTGTTCATGGTGGAGAATCCTGCTTCACAGCAGCAGGTTGAGCCAAACATCCTCTAAATGTGCAGGGTCATCTTTTTCACTTTTCTTTCACCAGTTCACCGCAGTTCTTCCAGCAGTCCACACTTTCTCTGCTCTCTTTTTCTCATGGTCTTCTCCTTCTTTCCCATCGCCCGGCTTGCCACAGGTTTGCCTGCTGTGTCTAAAAGTAGCAGCAGCAGCAACCCAGACTGACAGCTCATTGGCTCATTTGGATCACGCGCAGCCTGGAGCCGGACGCTCCCCAGGGCTTTACCGTATTAACAGGAGAAGAGGCGCAAGTGAAGTTAGACTCTGTCGTCGGACAACATGCAGTAATTTATAAATGTTTTAAATCAGTTTGGGTCCGGATTAGCCAGCAGGTGGGTCCGGATCCGGACTCCGTTCCGCGAATCCGTGACCTCTGACCTGTAGTATATTAATCTCAGTTCTCCCCACCACCAGTTAGAACTGAAAAAGCCTCTTGAATGAGAAGAGAAACGCCTAAAGTGAACCTTTCAAGCTTGGCCATGACCTGGATGACTGAGAATCTTCACAGATATATAGTGTTTTAAAATTGTGTTTTTTATTCTTTGATTTAAATGTTCGAATTTGAAATGGTGATATTTGTATTTCAATGACTGTCTTGGTCCTCTATAACATTGAGCCAAAGCTGTTCAACTATATATTTCATCAATGTTGTTTATATTAAACATATCAGACTGAGTTCCTACCTAGTTAGGAAAATAAGCATTTGCAAACTCGATCATTTAGCATACATTATAAAGTTTTTAAGTGTTTACAGACTATTATTAACCCATCTAGAAACAATTTATAGGCCAACTTTAAGTGGAGACTTATTGTAAAGTGATTCCAAACAATTTAAACCAATATTAGTTCTTCTTCTGAATCCAGTTTTGTTTATCTCATAAATCCTAACAAGGAAAACGGATTTTGGTTGAAACATAAAAAAATGTGGGCATAAAATGCAGGTAAATAAAACAAGGGATGATCCAACGTGTCTGTTTGCCTGTGATGTTGTGAGTATGTTTGTCAGCGGGACGGGGGTTCAGTCATAAACAAGGTCACCATGGTGACTACAGATGCAAATGCAGCAAAGAATAATGTTGAATGTCAGCAGTGGGAGCCCACTGTGCATGCTTGTGTGTGTGTTTGGAAAGAAAAAAAAAAACCCACTAGCAGTACAGCCCCACTGAGAGTCATAAACACACGCAGGCATCTACTTCCACAAATAGACCTTTTAGATTGAAAATACAGGCTGTGAGAAGGAGAGAGATTATTTTACCCAAAGCAGCAACAAAAAGCTGAGAAATTTTAAATGTTGTGAAGAAAATCTCAAACTGGACATTCAGAAACAAGTTCCCCAACAGCAACAATCTATTCATCCTTCTTCATAATCTGTTATCGTTATACGGTAATCCTCCCGTCTCACTCCAGCTCTGCCTTGACGGCCCCCTGCAGCGTCTCCTTCTCCTCCTGTTGTGTTGTGAGTGTGTCGTTTTGATTCCCACATCCCGTCGCTGCGTCATAATCCCTCCTTTATGGAGACGGATCAATCCATCGCTGTCTCACTTCTAACTGGGGACTTTCGAGGCCAGATTAACCTGAAGAGTCCAAACTACAGCGCTCTTTGCCTCTGCTGTTAGGCCGCATCTTACCCAGCCTGACCTCTATCTGCCCGGGCTATTTTCTAATATTATTTACGAAGCAAACCTCTTTAGTCTTCTCTAAGCTGGCTTTTTGAGGGCTTTTCACTGAAAGGCTAAAAACATACAAATCCTCCCGAAAACCCTCCAAAAAAAACCATATGGAGCACTATACCTTAATCAGAGCATCACTTCTTGTGTGTTCATCTGTTCGGCTGTGTGCGCTCACTAATATTAGAATAATCCCTGGTGATTATGGGAGCGGTTATTAGGATGAATATGGCAGCCAGGCTGCTCGGGTTGAGCTGAGCCCAGGCAGCAGTGAGAAACAGATGTCAGTTGACCCACATCTGCAGAGCATGCTGGGACATCAGAGTGTCAGGTCATGGCTCTGACCACAGCACATCCGGGACCCCAAAAGATCCCTACAGTACATAGTTTTTCCTACTGTCCCCTGAAAGCTGTGGCCCTTTTGCGCCATTTCGGAATATAAAAACAATTATATAATGTGTAAATATATTATCGCCTTTAAAGGCTGGAAGGCCTGGTTGTCATCACCTCCTTCCACAGACCCAATATTGGAATTAAAGACTCTATTTGTCTGTCTGTCTTTTTAAAGTACATGTTCCATTTTGAGTTAAACCAACCAGCTTATTTGTGTTTTTTTTCCTAAGATTGTACTGATTTGGTTTTTTTTTGTTGGTAATAATATAAGAATAAGGTTGACAATATTTTCTTTTCAGTCTTACGTTCCTATAGGGAGTAAAGTCATGCTGTGTGTCATAGCAGTTGCTGTAACATACAGAATTTTATTAACCCAAAACAAAAATAATTTTGACAATATAATTTTACAAGAATTTTGGTGTTACTTTATTACAGTTTCGTAATGGCTAAAAGTATGTTTACTTTTGATATAGACCCATAAAAAATGGGTGTAATTTTTCTTTAAAAGAATGTTAAGTAATATTAGAAAGAAATTCTAAATGGCAACGGTCATTGCACTATGTTCACCTTTTTTACATTCATTGTTTTGCTTTTATTTGTATTTAAACGGGGAAATAAATATTAAGTGATTTTAACTAAATAACAGATTTGGACGGCAGATTTTTTTTTTAACCCCTTGAACCCTACGGACCCACCGGTGGGTCCAGCTGCTACGTGACCTCGTAATCTTACCAAACCCCCAGTATTGATGTAAAAAACATATTTGGCACAGTTTGGTGACATTTATGGATAAATGTGCCAAAATGGCCTC
>NW_015150560.1:820416-828384 GCF_000732505.1 Cyprinodon variegatus
GGTCGTGTTTTGCAATGTTTATTTCAAAGAAAATTTTGGCGAGGTTCAAAAAATGCAAAATATTTTGTCCCTAATATTTCAGGCAGGGTCAAAGCTACAATGGTGCTGACAAGTTATTTACTTTTGTGTGTTTTTGTCAGGCAGAAATTTATTTATACCCCCTTAGGGTGTAAGAGGTTAAGTTGACACAACAAAGCAAGATTGTTTCATTTACGGGAGAGGATTAGGGCCAGTGGGGGGAAAAAAAAAAAAAGTTAACTGATTTTTAAATTTCATTTCAGTTTAGTATGGGGAGAAAGTCAGAATTCTGACTTTTTTCTAAGAATTCTGACTGAATTCTGACAATAAAAAAAGTCAGAATTCTGAGAAAAAAGTCCGAATTCTGACTTTCTCCCCATACTAAACTGAAATGAAATTTAAAAATCAGTTAACGTTTTTTTTTTTCAGTGGCCCTAATCCTCTTCCGTACCATTTCCTTTTTTCAGAAAACATGAAAAAATCAATAAAATCTGGAAAAAGTTCTATAATTTGCTATATTTTTCTTTTAACCAGGTAAACCTGCAACATCTTCATATTCCAGATTAATTGGTATTTACAGATTGCCTTTTTTAAAAGAGATTAGATGTTAGAAATGAACATTTCATTCATTTCTAACATTCATTTTGACGCTTGTTTCAATTAAATATTCTATTTTTGTTGTCCTAGTAAATAACAAATGTTTTTGGAATAAAAAAAAAAGAAGAAAAACACTATTTGACTGAGTCAAATTATGAAAAGTTTAAGAAAAAGCTGAAGTAATACTGTAGCCAATTAACACAAGTGCTGCATCCAACTTTATGATCAGATGCACATGTGCAGTTTATCACACCCCCTCTTGGTATGAAATACTATCATAATTTCACCAAAAAGCTCTCTAGGGGTATAAATATTTAAATCTTTTTGTTTTTCTAATTTATTTTAAGAGCATGTAGGACAGGTCTTGTTAAATATATTTTTACCTTTTATAATTTGACCCAGTCAAATGGGGGACATTGTTTCAGTTTCTTAGACACTTTTATTACATTTTAATAACCGTGTTAACATCTCATTATACCCATAGTTAGCTTAGGGTACATTGTTCATGTGCTCAAACACACAAGGCCAAAGCCAAGCAGCAACACCACCTAATCACCTCCTGGCCTGACTGGATAATGATATACTGTTAAGGCTTTCCCTCAACCTGCCTGGGGTGAAAGGTCAATCTGGCCCCTTGTGCTGCCAAACGTATCTGATTAAAAACGACTAAAACAACAAATATATAAACTCAAAAGCAGTTGGAGGATTCCTTTTTTTCTACAGAATGTCCCAGCAGTCTGCTCAGTTTATGCATCAGGGTGGGGTGTGGAGGGACGGCCGGCCCTCCAGCAGACCTGAGAGGGGAATCTATTATGCAACATGTGAGAGCCTGCTAATCTCACCAAGCAGCCTGCTCCTGCTGGCCACCTTTCAGGACGCGCGCACAACAAACATGCGCTGGCGTCACACCTCCTGGCCATCTTTCCAACTACGCATGGCTACACACCCAGGTGGCCTTAATGGGTTTAAGGGCAGTCGGAGAGCCTCCTGCACTGCTGTCCAGACATTAGCCCTCCTGGCCCTGCATGTGACTGCAAGAGAAGATGCAGGAAAGGTCAGGGAGCCAAGAAGTCACCAAAACATAGAAATGGCAGCAGGAGCTAGATGGGACTGCTTTTGGTTTTAAACCCTGGCATTAAATCAAAGAGTTATGAAAGAGTTGAATATTTTACTGACATGTTTGTGTCAGCTGACTCTGTTGACAAGGCGGTATCTAGAGAGCATTACCTGATGGC
This sequence comes from Cyprinodon variegatus, assembly GCF_000732505.1. Taxonomy (NCBI): domain Eukaryota; kingdom Metazoa; phylum Chordata; class Actinopteri; order Cyprinodontiformes; family Cyprinodontidae; genus Cyprinodon; species Cyprinodon variegatus. The sequence goes on from NW_015150560.1 coordinate 822,267, forward strand.
ATATGCTAATTGGCTTCCAACTGGTAGAGTCTGCAGCGGATGGAGACTCACCTGAATTAGCTTGTAAAAGTTTCCCACCGCTTCTTTTCTTTCTTTTTTTGTTGAGCAAGTACCACAAACCTATAGCCTGTGTATTTATTATGGGTTCTGGACATTTTATGCAATGGACATACATAAAATGTTGCATAAGTAGTGAAGTAGTTATTTTATTTGTAGAAATTGTGGTGTATTTCTATTCATCTCCTTATGTAAAGTAGTAGCCATGCACAATTTCCCCACTTTCCTTGATGGGTCCTTGGATGGTCCCCTAAAATTCCTTTTTTAACATCAATCTTTGTAGTAAAATATTTTTCTATCATGATTTGTGGACATTAAGATCTAAAGAGAAGCACCATCTCCCTAGTTCTGCTGGAGGTTTCTTCCTTTTAAAAGGGAGTTTTTCCTCTCCACTGTCGCTACAAGCATGCTTAGTGTGAGGCATTGTATTTGAGTCAATGAGTCGATGCAATCAGCTGGTTTTCCTTAGATAGAAAATTGAATCAATTTGACTGTATGATCTGGTTGAACTTTAAAGTGCCTTGAGATCACTTGTGTTGTGAATTGGCGCTATATAAATAAACTGCATTAAATTGAATCTCCCTGTAATTCAGTGAAAGGTAGGAGTCAGAATAAAAAAATATCAACACCGAGGAGAAGAAGGGGTCACTCCAGTGGCTGGAAGTTTGAGGGGAAGATGCAGGGAGTTTCAGGGGAATCTGTTGCCATTCGACTGACAGAATGGCTGCTACAGTAGATAACTATAACTTCTTACTCCTCCTGGCCAGTAAGTGGCGCACTCTGCAGCCAGCCAGTTACCAGGTCTGCTAATGCTAAGGCTAACCAAATCAAACCTTTAAAGGTACAGTGTAGGATTTTCACAAATTTTTCACTATTTTCACCAAAACAAAATGCACTTGCACAACCCTTTACCCACTCCTGAGAGAAACACCTTTAAAATCGTGCGAGAGCGTGCACGAGCCCATTTCTCCTCGTGCACGCTCTGTTTAAAAGTTGCTCTTTGCATCGCTCATACAAGCTTACTTTCCAAAAGAAGATTTGCAATTTTTCCACTATGCCAGACTCTTAGCGGTAGGTGAAAATGGTGACGAGCACGTAGAATGGCGTCACGTAAACATATCATCAGGATGATTGACAGTTAGGAGGACCACTTATTTTGATGATCCATCCGGAAAAAAAACATCCTCCACTATACCTTTAACTTACCAGTCCAGAAGAAAAGTGGAAACTTAAGCCCCTTTGCGCTATCATGGAGCTAAAGGACCTGGAAATATCTAAGCTCCAACTTACACGACTTTAACCTGTTATTCCTTTTGGTTGTCGATGTTGGCATTGTAATCAGAAGTAAAAATTTTTTTTTACCCGTCCATATTTTTAAAATGCAATGGCTTTTTGGGTTTTTTTAGTCATTAAAATTTATACTTTTAATCTGCACCACTCTAGGCATCCTGCGGATGTATTTTTTTTTTTAATTCATTGTGATTAAAAAGTTGTATGACTTTAAATCAATCCTACTACCTCAAATAAAGCCTGCTGGATAACTAGATTATTTTTTCTTTATTTTGTAATAAAATAAGCTCTGTTAAAGTGGACTGAGATCAATTTGATCTCGTTCTCCAGTTAAACATATATGGTTACACCATTTTACCTCTGGCTGGATGTTTAGGGTGATTCTTCCGCTGAAAGGGGAACCTCCAACCCAATCCCAGGCCTGCCGCAGCATCTAAGAGGCTTTCCTCCAGCATTGTACTGGATTTAGCTCCACTTCATTTCCTATCAACTCTGACCACCCTCCCCGTCTCTGCGGAAGAATACATGCTGCCACCACCGTGCTTCACAGTGTGGATGCAGTACTAAGGACGATCTATAGTGTTAGTTCTTAACCACTCATGCCAGAAAGTTAGATTTTGGTCTCATCTGACCAGAGCCTCCTCCACATCTTTGCTGCCAAATAACTTTTCCACGGTGTCTTTCTTTTTGTCACTTACCCATTAAATACTAGATTTTAAATTCCTTTAAATGGGTGCTAGCTTCATATGCTCCACCTTACCCAGCCTACCTAGCCATGTCCCAGTAGGTCATGATGGGTTGATTTCTGTGAATTGCTCAAAGCTTAATATATTGGTTTAAAACAGAACCTTTCTTTTAATTTCTCCTCATCTTTCTCTCTGATTTCCTTAGTATCCATTAAGCTGCTTATTTTCTTTAATGTTATCTAAAAATAATAATCTCAGGGTTCTTTTCTTATAAGCTACCATTTTTTAAAGGTTCCTTAATGCACAGGAACAAAAAAGGGATCTATTCTAGGAGAAAATGCCACACAGTTGGACTGTATCTAACTTTATTTACTAGTTATCTGACTTCTTTTTTCCAGTATTCAGAGTACAGAATAAGGGACTGCTTAGTTTAGTTTTTTGTAGAGTTTCATTAACAAAGCATTTTTTTTTACTTTCCGTATCATTACGCACTAAGTTGTATCAGTCTGCTACATAAAATCCAAACAACATCTGGCATCGGCTTCAAGTCTGGGCACAGTAGTCTGCACAGCTAAAGCCCACAGTGACAGTCTGTGATGCTAAGCGCCCTGTGGTCTTCGTTCTGCTTGACTTACCTGCTGCGTTTGATATGGTGGATTGTTCAGTTCTTCTATTGACTCCTTAAGAATGTTGATATTTGAGGTGCAGCATTAAGATGGTCTGAATGGTACCTGTCCAAAAGTTTTTCTGTAACGATCAGTGACTTATGCACTGTTGCCTCTCTTTTGTTTTTGCTTTTTTTGGAGTGCCATAAGGCACCAATCTGGGTCCACGCTGTTGTTGTTCCTTTACATTTTTTTGTTATTTATAAACTTTCATTTGGAGTTTAATCCCTTTATATTTATTTAGGGCTGCTCAGTGGGTAGCACTGCTGCTTGCAGCAAGAAGGTTCTAGGTTTAAATCCCGGCCCGGGTTATTTCTGCATGGAGTTTGCATGTTCTCTCTGTGCATGCATGGGTTCTCTCCGGGTACTCCGGCTTCCTCCCACAGTGCAAAAACACGACTGTCACCCCTTGCTCACACTGGCTCCGGTGCGGTTACCGAGCCGACGGGGACCGCAACTCCCGCACACCCCCTCTCACACCGCCATTTTGACTACGGTGCGGTGCGGCTCTGCGGCTCTGGCAACAGGTCCGGAGATTTAACTCGCGAGACCATAAGTTCACTTGAGTTCACTTGAGTTCACTTGAGTTGACGTAACTTCACGCGATAACACGGCCCAAATAAGGATATTTGCAAGAGCTTGTTGCGGAGGGCTCCGGCACGCCGCAAGGATAGCTTTCTTGCTGAATTTTCTGCAGCGCCGGAGTGTCTCTGTAACCGCAGCCGGACAGCTCAGCAGCCGGTGAGAGAGGTTTACGTCTTTTTAATGACTTGGAATCACTGCGGCGCCGCACCCACCGCACCGCAACGGTAAGACCGGAGTCGGTGTGAGCCGGGGGTCAGGTTAACTGATTTCTCTAAATTCTCCTTAGTGTGAGTGTTGTGTTGTGTCCTGCGATGGATGGGGAACCTGTCTAGGGTCGTCCACAGGTGGAGATAGGCACCAACACCCATCACGACCCACAGCTGGGACAAAACATGATGGACAATAAATGGATTTATTTATTTTTCATATTTAGACAGCTCTGTAGAATCAATCACAGCTTCCATGCAGTGTCTGTCTCCTGGGACAGCATTTCTGATTGGCTGATGCTTCGGGCTCCCCAGAAGTCAAGATTATAATCTATAATAAACTGTAAAATGCAGTTTAAAAAAAAATGCAATGCACAAAACTCAATCTAAAAAACAGTAATATGAACAAAATAGAAAGAACATATTTAGAAATATGAAAATTTAAAGAACATTAGTAAATATGTAAAATAATTAGACAAAATAAATCAGTGAGAAAAACAAATTTATTATTGATTGATGAGTTTATTGACCTCACAGTGAGGAATGTACTCATTAAATCAGCTAAAATAATCCAAGAGGAAGAATGTGCCAAAGGAAGAAAAAGGCACATGGGATATATACAGTATATACAGTGCGTCCACATATGACAGCATTTTCTTTTTTCTTTTTATTGTAGGATTATTATACAGGGTCATTGCTAGTGTGGCACCGATACCGATACCAGTATCAGACGGGGCCCCGATACTGCCCTAAAATGGTGGTATCGGTATCGGTGAGTACCAACAAATAGGGCACCGATACCATTTTGAGAGCCATAAGTTTATTCAACTATTGTCACCCACTCCTGGTAGGCAATAAAAAGTTCTACTGGATTCACTTTGGTGGGCAGCAGCTTGACAAAGCCATGATGCCATGATTACTATGGTATCGGTATCGGCCGATACTGCACAGCCATGTATCGGGTATCGGGGCCAAAAAATGGCATCGGCGCAACACTAGTTATTGCACAGGGTTTTTAAATGGGTATTTATATAGATGGATACTAATATTTATATATATAGTTATTGCACAGGGTGTCAAACAGAGAAACAGGTTATTGCACAGGTTATTGCACAGGGTATCAAATAGTAAATTACACATTATACATTGAACAAGTTATTGCAGTTTTAGCGTTATGTATCAAAACCTTTTTGATTATAAGGAGCTTTTCAAAATTTTCTTTCTTGATTACATTTTATTTTACTTACTTGCAACAATAATGGACCAAATTACCTCCATATCTCTGTGGCTGAGCTCTAGTTTTCTAACAACATTCAGTGGACTGTCTCATACTTTTCGCTATATTTATTGCTTGTACTTGTTGATTTTATATACAGCACTCCAATCCCCTCTTTCGTCGTAAAGGGCTACATAAATAAAGGTTGATCGACTGACGCAATAATGTATTTGAATGAAATGTGAGAAATCTGTGAAGAATTATGAAGTAAAAACACTTAACATGTCATTTACCACACAGCCACAGGTCCTATCTGAGACTATTTCATATTACCAATAATTTAATCATGTTAGTAACAAAAAAAAAAGTTTGTCTTATTAATTAGAAGCTTATCGTTGTTCTGCAGTGCAGAGCTCCGCTGTGATTCGTCCCTCCTTTGAAGATCTAAGTGGAACTAAGCTGCTGTTAGATGTGTGGGAACTTTAACCAGTGATACAAACGTGCGGAGCAAAATCACCACTGAGGGAGCATTTAAACATGGCCTCTTATCAGTGACAGTTCTGGCTTATTTCATATGTGCCCACAGCCTTTCATGCCAACCCCCCCTCCTCCCTCCATATTGTGACAACTTTGATGTACTGCGGAGCTTCACGCCCCTCTCCAAATCCACGGCTGCAACATTTAGGCACAATAAGCACTTTGATAAAATCTCAATCTGCAACTGGGGTAAAAGCAAACACCGCTGCCCTTACAAGACTTCTTTTGTCAGGGTTTGGTTCTGGATTCGTGAACCAAATTAAACAATTGGTTCCAGATTGAGGGAGACTTCTGTCCCCCCCTCCAGGGGGATGGTTTAAATATATCAAAACAGTTAGAACCCAGTAAAATGGTGAGAAAGCAATCAGGAATGAGTGAAATGGAAAAAGAATTCAACCCTGAGCAGTGTGGGAACATTCAAGGAGAATGGATGCCAGGAAGCATCGTGTGTAAAATGTGAAAATAAACCAAATGCCAGCGATATAAATGGGGCCCACAAAGAAACAGTGGTTCTATGATAAATTAGACTTTCTTTCCCAGAAAAATCCCATCAGTTGACAGAAAAAAAGTTTTAAAAGTACCAGACTGAATATGATTGTATGGAAACGAAGACCGTTTATCAAATATTCAAGCTTTAATTATAGAGTCACACACCCAGAGATTTGTGGTTAAATTTTAATCATCTAATACAAAAAAGTATATCTTTAATTCCAAGGCAGAGACTACTTTAAATTATTACAGTAAATTCTTCGCAAATTAGAATATGAATATAACACAAGAATATTCATCCTTATTTTAATTTAAAGTCGTAGGAAATTCATATTTAAATTTCAAATCATTCTGGTTCAAACATAGATATAAATGTACTCTTTATAA
>NW_015150560.1:830706-833006 GCF_000732505.1 Cyprinodon variegatus
TTGTTCAGCATGGGGGTGAGTAGAAAATGAAGGCTAATCATGTTTTGGGTGTACTATTCCTTTAAGAGTAAAGCTGTTTCGTTCTTTGTCGGATTGGTGACATATTTCTGCCCCGGGGTGCAAAAATCTTTGTCCAGAGACTCTGGTTAAAAGTTGTCCATGCGCAGTAGCTCCTCTACGCCACAGTCACAGTCGTCTGTTAGAAAGTTGACAACTTTATAGAATCATTTACCAACAAGGCTTGGCTAACAGCATGCAGCAAGGCTAACGCTTTATTCTGCTTTCCCTGCCTACTTTTCCAAACATCAGGATCTGACCCTGCATGGATTAAGACAGGTATGACGGATTTAAATCACCTTTCAGAACATTTTAAAATGTTGTTTTTTGTTGTTGGCATTCATATAAATATACAGGTGTGATACCTTAGTATACATTTTATTGGTTTTTGCTATATGTCTATTTTGAAGCCCACTCTGGAGAAAACTCTTCCAGCCGCCACAGGTCAAAACTATCAGTTTCTTGGTTTTTATGCACCTGTTGATTCTCTCCTTCTGCCGTTTGGACCTGTTTCTGCTCACTCCTGTACTATTCCTTTAATTAAAGACCAAATATTTTTGTTGCACATCTGAAAAATACATTCATATATTTTGAAAAAATGTAATTATCTAATTTTATTTTTATTTGTTTTTTTATGTCTTACTCAAGGTCCCTGGGTGAAGGAGGCGGCTCCCTTGCACCCACTATTGGCCAACCACCACTGGTTGTGACATACTGGGCTGCTCATGGTATAAAATCTGCTCTCATAAGCATTCAAATACTATGACTACGCTATGGGTAGATTTTTTTAAGGTAGAGGATTTTTCACCCCTCTTGTCTCCAAATGTTTAGGGAGGCTTTAAGAAGCCCAATGGGCCGCTGTTCTGTCAGATGAGCTTACCCTGTCAGACCAGCATACCCATAGTCAATACCAATTTATCCCTTTAGTTTATCCCTTTAGTTTTGTACAAAAAATGAACTTTAAACTACCTAAACGGGGGTGTATCCCTTTTGTTATGTACAAAAAACGATTTACTTACTTTTTGGTGTTTTTTTAAGCGTATGACAATCTGACCTTACATCGTTTTTTGTACATGACTAAAGAGATACATGCCCGTTGAGGTAGTTTTAAGTCTATTTTTCGTACAGAACTAAAGGGATACATGCAAATCTGACGTCTTGTGCATGAGTATTGACTATAGGTATGCTGTTCTATAAGGGTACGCTCATCTGATAGAACACCGGAGCCCTGTCAGTTTGTGTGGCTTACTTCAAGTCGCTGACTCAGCAAAGCACGAAATCATTGCTGCCGAGCCGTTGGAGGTCAGGATAACTCGCCACAGAGGTGTACAGTAATACCCGAAGAGGGGGCTATGTTGAGTGAAGCCTTTGCCACAGATACAGAGCAAATCCATAGAATCCAACTCTATACCACTTTTGGAGCGGCGAGTCAGTTTTGAGACTAATTTTCCAGAACTAAAACATCTCAGATGAAAATGTGAGAAAAGCTGCTTTGTGAGATGAATATAGCAGCCCATAGACCCAGCTTATATGGTTAAAATGAAAAACAAAAGTTGATTTTAAGAGGAGTGACACTTTAAGTATTATGGAAATTATCTCTTTTTGTTTGCCAGAAAACCCCTAAAAACCATCATTACAAAATAAATTACATATCACTTATTTCAGTGTTTTTGGAAAGGGCAGAAACACAGCTGTTAAAGCCCTACTCTACTTACCTAATGAGTACTTTCATGTGTGGATGATGACGCAGCATAATGCTGCAGACAGAATACAGGCCTTTTTCTTTAAATGGATAGAGTGAGAACTTTCAACCATTAGACCCTCGCTGCTAATAGATTTATTTTTTATTCTTTTTAGAATGACATAAGCCTTCCATTGGTTGGACTCTGGTCTTGGTGCAGAAACATAACTTTGGATTTCCTACAGCTAGTTCAGCCAAAAAAAAAACTCACACAGAGAGAAGTTGGAGTGGAGATGGATGAAGTTGATCAGTCCATGACTGATGTATGGAGAGATCAGGAGGACTGCGTGAGCTGATACTAATGCTTCACTAGGGACTTTAAGATGGAAGCCCAGCTTGAATAACACAGGTTGTATGAAATTGTCCATGATGGGCAAGCATAAAGTGACAGTAGAGAGGAAAAACTCTAACCTGACTCCGCCAGATGCATTTGCTCCACATATCCATCTGGAAACCTTCCGTTGAAGTAATTTTGGGAAGGGGCGAAAATACTGGTTAGCTG
>NW_015150560.1:833571-835227 GCF_000732505.1 Cyprinodon variegatus
AGATCAGGATGGTCTCACGAGGCTAGAAAAACTCCCCTTTGGGAAGAAACCTCTGCAAGAACCAGGCTCAACATGGCGGTCTTCTGCCGGAACGTTTTAGAAAGGACAGGTAACGAAGTAAGAGTCCAGACGAATTACACTCTGATGAAGCTTTAGCTGCGAAGATTGAGAAGGGGATGGAGGAGGGAAGGAGGAGGGTTGAATCAGGGTTGTCTGAGTCAAAGTCAGTCATAGCAACCACTGCCTGCACTTGGGTAGCAGGGTGAGATGTGTATTTACAGACCCTTTTAAGAGAAAGGATGCTGATTGGCTTTAGTGGAGGTGTAGTTTGAGGCTGATTGGCCTGTGATGTAGGCGGGTAAGGGTAAGTAATTAGTTCCTTCAATTGAACTTCCGCCTAGGCTCCATTTAACAAAACATGCTAAATTCCGCTGTTCAAGTGCTGCAGGACATATTTCTGCATCCATCTATGCTCAGCCCATGAAGAATTGTCACAATGTTTTACGTGCAGTTGGCAGTAATCTAACGGATATAGCTTTAACCGATCAAGCCAACCTCTAAGGACCATATGTTTTGGGTATCTATTTTAGCACGGTGGCTAATTGTTAGACAAGTGATAAGCGCCAATGAGTGATCTACTCATTGCTATCTGGGTTTATTGCAGCCCACTGACAGGTTGTCAGAGCTGATAGTTTCTAGTTAAACGCTGTCATCGGACAACATGTGGTAATTAATTAATGTTTTCAATCAGGTTGGGTCCGGATTAGCCAGCAGGTGGGTCCGTGTCCGGACCCTGGTCCGCCTATTCCTGACCTCTGCTGTACAGCTTACTTTGCAAAATCTTCTGTAAATTTCCATTTTTCATAAATAAAGCGTACATCACGCTGCTTGTATCAAACATCCATACGTGGTTTATTTTATTCACAGGAAAACAGTCTTGGTCTGTTTAACGGTGGCCCTTTTTTTACCTGGTTATTAATTTCTTGCTTTATTCACACATAATCCTGACATCACTGTGTTCTCTCTATGATGCTACAAAAGAATCATGTTGCATAAACTCTTCCTCTAAAATAATAAAACTGTCTTTTAAAAGTCTTTTAAAGAAAGAAAAATGATATTTTCCTGTTTTCAGTCAACAGTAAATCAGTCCCTTAAGCACAAACCCGTCTGAATGAGTGCGTTCTTCATTCTTGAGAGGGCGTAGCTAAAATGACCTGGAAGAGGTTTGGCGAAGGTCCAGCTGCCTTCACACTAACACACACAGACACACTCAGCCCTCATCTTGGGTGATTACATAGCCTTTCAAACTCATTTACACACACAAGCAGTGATGCTGAAAACTAATTAGTTACAACATACACAAACAAGCATGCACTCACGCACTGACACTTCCACTCACACCTACCCGCATTAACGGAACATCTACAGAGCAAAGTGGAACAATGCAAGGAAAAAATAAGCAACACAAGCAGTTGTAATCCTAAACTGTTGACAGATTTACCTATAAGAGTTTAAAACTGACTTGGTCATAAAATCCCATGAAATAATTCTTATATAAGTGCTAAAGAAGATGTCAGGGCCCTGTCACACTTTGTCGATTTAGCCAGTGTATGCCTGACATCCCAGAATCCTTTAAAAGGCTACAAAGAGTATTCA
>NW_015150560.1:835903-850653 GCF_000732505.1 Cyprinodon variegatus
GTTAGTACGTCATATGCTTCGTTGATCTGATTGGTTTATTTGGCCCGTCTATCACCAACATAGGCCAATCAGCTAACCAGTATTTTCGCGCCTTCCCAAAATTACTTCAACGGAAGGTTAAGAATTAGCATCATGTCTGTTAGGAAGTTTGTTGGTGGTAGGCGTGAACACAGGGAGGATCCATCACTCTCCCCTACTGGTTCACCCTATGATGGGGATGAAGTCTGGAGGAGAACTGACGGTTTCCTCTGGTGAACCTACTTAACGCTGCCAATACGCCATTATACAGTAGCTGAAAGTTAGAAACACGTTCAGCGATCATCTGGAACACGTCAGATACGTTGATATGCCTTGGAGATAAGTTATGCAAAAGTTACTCAGAGGTTTTAGATAAGCTAAACGCCACAACTTATGAGTAACTCACACTTAACGTATGCCAACAATAAGATAACTTACCTGCAACTTATGCCCCATGTATGGCACATGCTGGCCTACGTTGACGTATTTCCCGTATGTCGACGCGTGCCAGCGTGTTTCAGCGTGCTCATAAATTATACAAAATGTACCCATAACTTATCCAACGTATGCCTGCGTTTTAGCTTTTTCGTACGTCAGGTATTCGCTGGTCTAAAGGTGTGACAGGGGCTTTACCTTTTAGACAACATGAATAAATGAAAAGCAGCTTGGAAATTTGGACCCCATTTAGCAAAGGAAAGATTTCAAAACTAAATGATCTGATCTCATGTAAAAAAAAAAAAAAAAAAAAAGAGGTCTAATAAAAGCCCTACATTCTAGATCTACATCCCTATAGATACATTGTTGTCTGGTCCATGCTATGTATAATGTATTTTCCTCAAAGCTTGGGTCCCACCTGAGACACACTGGCTAAGGGAAACATATATGGCGAGCAGAACAATCCAAAACAATGATATCTTTGTGAAACAACAGTTGTAGCTGTCACTACCAGATCCGTAGTAGTAGCAAGATCCGTACCATCAGCTCATTTGCAGAATCAAATATATATCCCGGTCGCCCATGATTTTACTTTATAAAAGAGACCGAAACTATTTTGTCTCTGCCCAAAAATAAGAAGCGTACTAAACTACACTGTGTAAAAGGTTAAGAATTTATTTTGTGGGAAAATAAATGCACTTAAATCCCAATCCTGGAAATGGAAATCCTGGAAAAGCCGGCTCCTCCCAGGAACTAGCTTTTTCGACTTTGAATTTCTGCTTTCAATGTTTTAATCTTATAGTATTTAATGCATAATGGATTATAAAGAAAGAAACAACTAAATTGTAGATACACACGCTGTACTCATATTTTGCCGGACTACTCTGAATGTGTCCGATAATGACGTCAGGCAAGACGTTTAACAGAGAAAATGTTAAAAAATGACAACTGTCTCAGAAAAGTCAATATTTTTACATGTAGTTTAGCATTATTTGGTAATTTAATTTAAGGATAGAAATAAATACTTTTACTTTTTATAGAAATAAGTACCAAAATTGCACTATTTATAACGACCAGGATGAATATCTGCTTGGACATGGGCAAATGAGCTGATGGTACGGATTGTGATTCCGGTACAGATCATGCTTCTGGTATGGATCAGGTAGTGACAGTATCTCCTGTCTTTACCAGCAAAGGAGGAAATGGGAAAAAAAGAGGCAAAGGTTCTTTGGAGGGGGGCAGCAGCCCTTAGTCTTTTCAGGTTATGACTCTTTTATTGTAGTTGTTAAACTTTAAAAAACACAAATTTTTAACAATTTAGCAACACTTAGGTCAAAAAGGTCAAATTTCTTACATGGCAACTTTTTATCTGCGTAGTTTAAATGAAGATGTTTCAGATGAAGAATTTTAGAAGCAATAACGTTTTCACATCTGGATAGATTTGTTTGGATAGTTTTCTTAATAAATTAATTTAGTCAGGTCAGTGAGCTTGGTGAAGTGGTAACCTAGTGGTTAGATCAGTGCATTTGTGCTCTGAGAAGGTTACAAGTACCCGGTTTGATCCCCACAGCCTGCACTCTGTGTCCCTGAGTAAAACCCTTAACCCCACACTGCTCCCTGGGCACCACACAATGGCAGCCCACTGCTCCCCAAATGCAGAGGTAAATTTCTCCAGTGTGAGATCATCCATCCATCCATCTTCTGACACGCTTAATCCCTGCTGAGGGGTGCTGGTGCCTATCTCCAGATGTCAGTGTGAGATCAATACAGTAAAATTATTGATTAAGGGCTGCTAAGTGTCACAGTGGCTAGCACTCCTGCTTTGCAGCAAGAAGGTTTGGGGTTCAATTCCTGGTCTGGGGTCTTTCTGCATGGAGCTTGCATGTTCTTCCTGAGCATGCGTGGGTTCTCTCCGGGTACTCCGGCTTCCTCCCACAGTCCAAAAACATGACTGTTAGGTTAATTATCTTCTCTAAATTCTCCTTAAGTGTGTGTGTGAATGGTGGTTTGTCTCTGTGTTTCCCTGTGATGGACTGTGACATGTCCAGGTTGGACCTCACCTTTCGCCCGTAGACAGCTGGAGATAGAGACCAGCCAGACGGAAAATGGAAGGATGAAGGAAACATCAATGCAAGTTTGTGAGGAAAATAAAATAATTTTTTTCATTGTTCAAACTTCAAATGATGATCCAATAGTATATTTCTCCGCACCTGATTCAGTATTGATCCCTTTAGGCATTCGATAAAACAGCATCCTTTTGCTAATTATTCATCATCAAATCCTCCACAGGTGTGGATGTAGATTTATGTGACTCAGATTTTCTACAGGACGGAGGCTGGTGTCAGCTGAGCATCATCAATTCAAGGCACTGGGGTTAACAGGGGGGTTCTCTAGTCGCTGGGTCCCAGAGCGAGTCCCCAGGCTATCTGACACCTCTTCCTGTTTGGACATAAGATCCCTTGGGACGCGCACAGCTGTGAACAAAGCTCGCTCCCTCTCTTTGCATCCTGGTGAACACAAACACACACCACAGTGCTGCCTGTTAGCTTCTATACATCAGCCATGCTGGCCACAAATTCCCCCTTTCATGTGTGACCAGCAGCCTTCAGTCACATGGAGGATTGTCACAGCAGCTGTGAGGAGCACACAGAGGAGCATCTGTGCGTTTACATTTGGTCACATTACCACCAAAAACCTAAGAGCATTTGATCTGGACTTTTTGTAAGAGATCAGCACAAGAAGGGTTAGAGAATTAGGGTTAAGATTTTTATGATTAAAAACTAAAAAAGGTGTAATTTCCTGGCGATCCAAAATGACATAAATCAAGTCATGTAATTATTAAACATAGTTCAGCTCTGTGTAAATTCAAATGAATCCAAATCCTGTTTTTTTTCTATTTCTATTGAGTAATTTTTTTTATTAATGTTGCAGGCCAAGACAATGCTTTGTAAATGGGAAGTTGAAAAAACAATTTTTGCAAATTAAAATAAAAAAAAATACATTAAAGGATTTTTTCTTTAAAAAAAAAAAAAAAAAGGCTTTTGAAACTAACTTTTCGATTTTCTCAATTTTTCTTATTTACTTTTATTTCAAAATGTTTTTTCAGAAAGATTTTTTTTTTAGATTTTACATTTTCCAAATTATAATTAGTTTTTATTTTATTTATTTATTGTTTCTCAGTGTCCTGTCTGGCAATGTGGCATAAAAATATTAGTCTTGATGCCAAAAAGAGCCAGAACAGATTTTACTTTCATAAGTGGAGCAGTACGGCTATCGCCATAGTGTTCTGCTTGCATGCAAGCTAATTGCATTTATGCATGCAAATAGCTTTATTGTAATTCATGCAAGGAGTATTTCAAATTATATGGACACTGCAATAGGAAAGTAGAACAGTAAAGGAAAAATAAGAAAAAGGAAAAAAAGATGAAAGATAAAAGGGAGACAATGATAAAACCAAATTATTTTTCAAGGTTTTCATTCTCTTCACTTGGAGCCCCATAGAAACGCTTTGCGCTCACATTGACCGATACGATGTTGGTCGTGCAGACCAATAGAAACGTCTTAGTTCCTAAACTAAACTAAATAAAGAAAATGCAATATGAAAAACGCAATTTAAAAAGAATGTAAATGGTAAAGATCTTATAAACAGAATATAAGATATAAAAGCTGCACAAAAACATTTTGGAAAAAATACAATCTGATAAAATGAAATATGAAAAACAAAATCTAAGAAAACAGCTAAGTTAATATCAAAACTTTTTTTGGATAGAAACATTTTTCAAAGTTTCATTTCAGAATTGCATTTTTTCAACTAGTTAGCAAAGTTTTTTTATTTTCATTTCCATTTATAAATAATTTTCTTTGCTTGTAAGAACAACAGAACAAAATTCACTCCATATATTTTATGCCTTAGTTGTTTGTTGGAAAACATTCAGGAACAACCTGCATTATGAAGACCATGAACATGGTGAATGTTGAGGAGAGCTTTATAGCTTTAAAGATCCAACAGAGCTCTGCTCAGTCCGTCATCTGAACCTGGAGAAAAGGACTGATCACCTCCAGACCTACCAAGACATGGACGTCCACCTAAACCAACAGGCTGGACACGAAGAGCATAATCAGAGAAGCATTCAAGAGGTCCCTGGTTACTCTGGAGGAGCTGTAGTGGTTGAGCTCAAGATTTTGTCTGTAGGAAAACTAAGCTGTGAAAATAAATCTTTTTATCTAAGTGGCAACATTCAGCTGAAGCTATTAATGAAGTTTTGTAATTGAATTCTAACATTGTATGTCACTGAATTGTCCATTCTGATCCTGATATGTGGTGTTGGTGGCTAATGATGATGTGGGAATTATTTCTCAGGACGGGTAACCTGGTAAAATGGGGATAAACAGAAGAAAAAAACCTATTAATTGGTGAGAAAGACCATTTATGCTGTTCGACACCAACACTGCAGTAAAATTTGGCTCATTTCCATTCAGAGGAGCATTTATCTGCTTGCCTGTTCATTTTTCTTTTTAACTGACCTTGGTAGATCTCCATCTTGATAAGGGAGTCATGGCGCCCAATGTGATATAGAAAGCTTCCAGTTTTGCCATTTCCACCAGTTGCATCTTCTGAATCAGCTGGAGAATGGCTTCCAGCGGCGCTTCTGTCTGACCAGGATCCAGCATCAGGGTCTGCAGTACAGCAGCACAGGGACGGATCAAAGGTGAAGTTTGACTGAAGAAAGCTTTGCTTGACCTCCATTCCTTCACCATCGATCCAGTTAATTATTGGTTAATGTGACGCAAATTGAAACAGAAGTTCAGATTTTTCAAATAAAGTGAAATTTTGCTGCTCTCCACCGCATTGTGTCACTTTGCTCTACAAACCCGTTTCAGTCTGATGGCCCAATATGCAGCTTTCACATCACTTGAAATGTTTCCTTTGCATCAACAAACATTTAGTCTACAATAGGGGGGCGGCTTTTCCAACAGTTTCGGAACGGCCCAATTTAGGTACAAGCTGACGTATAACTAACTGGCCTGCATAAAATAACGGATAAAAAAGAACAGATTTTAAGAAAGGATTTTATTGCAAATAGAAATTTGCTAAATTCTGAAAAAGAGTACATGAATATGCATGTTTAAGCCAAAATGATGTTACATTTAAATATGATTTCCCTACGACTTTAAAAGGGTTAAAAATGTGCTGTTCTTTATTCTGGCCTATTTCATAAAGAGTAGAATAAAATAGACTGATGAATGTGTTTAAATGTGAAATAGTTCAGGAATGTGAATAACAGTAGCCAACCACTCTGTCTACTCTAAAGCATTTGTGAACACTTTCCTGACTTTTGTCTGAGACGTAGAGAGTTCTTGTGACTTGACCTTGTCATTTCTGTTGCATCCTAAGAGCGGCTGCAACATAAGAAAAGAAAGCATCAAGTGAATGTAAAAACAGCCGCTTCATCCTTGAGTTAGATGAGTCAACAATAAGGTATGGAGACAAAAAAAAAAAAAAGAGAAAACAAGGTCTCATACTTGTCTGTATGGAGCAGTGGGCTGAAGCTTGGTGTTATTCTACAGCTTTTGTAAGATAAGAAAAGCGAATGTTTGTGTGTCTGTATAGTCAGGTCAGAGTTTTCAGCACCGTGCCATGGAAGCAAACCGGATGACCGCAGATGATCTCGTCGTCTTGGCAGCACGTTACAAGGTGAAGGAATGTAATGCAATAAGCTGCAAGAAGCAACAGTTGGCTCTGTTGTTTTGAAAACCATGGTAACAAGTTGCTCCCTGGACAGTGATGGCAAAACACGCAGCTACTGTGAGACGA
Organism: Cyprinodon variegatus; assembly: GCF_000732505.1. Taxonomy (NCBI): domain Eukaryota; kingdom Metazoa; phylum Chordata; class Actinopteri; order Cyprinodontiformes; family Cyprinodontidae; genus Cyprinodon; species Cyprinodon variegatus. The sequence continues at coordinate 842,172 of NW_015150560.1, forward strand.
AAGAATCTTATCAAAGAGCAATCCTAGCTATATTTACACAACTACTAAAGTCATGCAGAAATAAATATAAACTTGATACGGGGATATTTAAACTGAAACTTAAATTTAAACAGTGATTCCTCTGTTTTTACTACAGAAGGACGTTTGCCAGGTTCTCATTAAGTTTGCAGGACGTCCGACGGCCACTAGGTGACCACGCCAACGGGACGTCCAGCTTGTTGAGCAGAAACAAGACGCAACTTTCAAAGTATTACTTTCCAAAACATTTGATTGTCGTATGAAGTCAGGAATCTACCTAAATGTCACAATGTTTTTTAAAGCTCACACATAAACTACTAGCCAAGTGCATTGTGAACATATTATATTTGCAGATTCAATAAAACAATGCATCCAATATGCTTTAAATGCACCCGTAGATTCTCTTCTACCCCCTGTGGACCTGTTTTACTGTGTCCATGTCATCGTTTATCACTACCAGGGTGGAACAAGCTGGAGAAAATAAACTACCTGTGATTAGCTAAACCAACCTAAACCAACAGGCTGAAAAGAAGAGCATTATTCAAAGAAGCGTTCAAGAGGTCCCTGGTTACTTTGGAGGAGCTGTAGAGGTTGAGCTCAGGATTATGTCTGCAGGAAAACTCTAAGCTGTGAAAATAAATCTTCCTTTTATGTAAGCGACAACAGCCAGCTAAAGCCATTAATGAAGTTTTGAAATTTAACTCTAACATTGTATCTAACTGAACTGTGCAATCTGACTGTGAAATATGGTGTTGGTGGGATGATGCTGTGGGGATTGCATCTCAGGACGGGGATAAACACAAGAAGAAAACATATTAATGGGTCAGAAAGACTCGAGATTGGAGAGAAGTTTCTATTTATGCTGAAAAATACCCCTGTAGACCTGTTTCATCGCGTCCATGTCATGCATGTAATCTAACTGCTTCTGCTGCTTGTGGTCTAAATGTAGCATTAGTTTAACACAATGATTAATGTGTTCTGAAAGAAGTAGCAACATGCGCGAAAATGGTTGTTGTTAAATTTGGAAACTTTTTTAAGAGCAAAGTTAAGGTTTGCTTCATTGTTTAGAAAATTGAGGCTTGAGTGAAGTCTATTTAGTGCCTGAATACATTTTTATTTCTAATCAGTTTGCATCTACTACTTTCCCTTTTTTCAGCATTATGTTTATTACTACACAGTATTAGGGCCAGGCTAGAGATTTTTTTTTCTTCTATTTTGAGAATAAAGTCATAACATTACGAGAATAAATTCATAACATTAGGAGAATAAAGTCATAAAATTCCGAGAATAAAGTCGTAACATTAGGAGAATAAAGTCGTAAAATTACGAGATAAAAGTCGTAAAATTATGGGAAAAAAGTCGCAACAAGCATAGCCAAAAAAATACAAAAATAAAGTCGTAAAATTACGAGAATAAAGTTGTGACGTTGTGAGCGTAAAGTCATAAAATTACAAGAATAAAGTTGTGACGTTGTGAGATTAAAGTCATAACATTACGAGAAAAAGTCATAAAATTACGAGAATAAAGTCGCAATGACAATAGTCATCAAATTCCTAGAATAAAGTCGTAACATTAGGAGAATAAAGTCGTAAAATTACGAGAAAAAAGTTGCAACAAGAATAGTCATAACATTACGAGAATAAGGTCGTAACATTGAGAGAATAAAGTCGTAAAATTACGAGAAAAAAAGTCGCAACAAGCATAGTCAAAAAAATACAAGAATAAAGTCATAAAATTACGAGAAAAAAGTCGCAACAAGAAAAGTCATAACATTACGAGAATAAAGTCGTAACATTGTGAGAATAAAGTCGTAAAATTACGAGAATAAAGTCGCAATGACAATAGTCATCAAATTCCTAGAATAAAGTCGTAACATAAGGAGAACAAAGTCCTAAAATTACGAGAAAAAAGTCGCAACAAGAATAGTCATAACATTACGAGAATAAAGTCGTAACATTGTGAGAATAAAGTCGTAAAATTACAAGAAAAAAAGTCGCAACAAGCATAGTCCAAAAAATACAAGAATAAAGTCATAAAATTACAAGAATAAAGTCGCAACGACAATAGTCATAAAAATTCCTAGAATAAAGTCGTAACATAAGGAGAATAAAGTCGTAAAATTACGAGAAAAAAGTTGCAACAAGAATAGTCATAACATCACGAGAATAAAGTCGTAAAATTATGAGAATAAAGTCGTAAAATTACGAGAAAAAAAGTCGCAACAAGCATAGTCAAAAAAATACAAGAATAAAGTCATAAAATTACGAGAATAAAGTTGCGACGACAATAGTCATAAAAATTCCTAGAATAAAGTCGTAACATAAGGAGAATAAAGTCGTAAAATTACGAGAAAAAAGTCGCAACAAGAATAGTCATAACATAAGAGAATAAAGTCGTAACATTAGGAGAATAAAGTCATAAAATTACGAGAATAAAGTCGCAACGACAATAGTCATAATATTCCTAGAATAAAGTCGTAACATCAGGAGAATAAAGTCGTAAAATTACGAGAAAAAAGTTGCAACAAGAATAGTCATAACATTATGAAAAAAATTTTTTACAATTATGAGGATAAAGCCGAATTATTACGATATTAAAGTCTTAATATTAAGAGAATTAAGTCCTGAAATTACAAGAAACAAGTTGTATTTTATGACAACTCTTACAAGAAGCTCTTTCTTCCCTAAAATGAGGAATGTGGAGCATCATGTGAAGCTATACTTTGGTTCTGGTTTCACAAATAAGGAAATCTATTACCACCAGCACCAAATTGGACAGAATGTTAACGTTTACTCACGTTGCTGTTTGGTGGAGCTGGTCGGCTCCTACCTGCTGGTCAGAGCTCCAAGCTTTCTTTCTGAAATGGGTTTTGGTTTGATGACTTCATTTTCATAATGTTACGACTTTATTCTTGTAATGTTACGACTTTATTCTCAAAATAAAAAAAATAAAATAATCTCTAGCGTGGCCCTAATACTCCATCATAGTTTATAATTGTGCCAGCTGATTAAAAATATGGACGTTGGACATGAAGTCAGAATTAAACCTAGAGAAAAAAGATAAAAAATTTAAAGAAAAGCTTTTAGCCTGAAGATCCTTAGCTAACATTAATTAGCCAGAGCCAAGAAGAAAACAGTAGGGAGGATTTTCTGAAAAGGTACTAATCAAAGAGGGGTTTACTTTTCTGGTTTTAAGCAATGCATTAAAATAGTAAACTAATTCTAATTGGGCCCTAGGTTAAGTAACTCATTGGAAGTAGTTTGCTGTTTATTATAACCCTGTCCTGGAAGTTCCTGTAATCTAACAAAGATTTGCTGTTTCTCGCTTTCAGTTTGTTTTGTTTATCTATGGATGAAAGATATGCAGCTTATTAGTAGGACACTGAAGTGCTTAAGTTAAGAAACCCATTGTTTCCATTTATGATACATATAAATTAACCTGTTATAGATTATATTTCTCATTACATTGCACTGACCAATCGTAGAGCAGCTTGGGGTCACAGGCAAACCATTGAAAGCATGAAGCGACGACTCTTTTGCTTTAACCAGATCTAATAAAAGAGATTTGCTCCTCATGAGTACTTCTTGACCTTTGATCCAGTCTTGATATCAGATTTAGACCTTTGAACAGGAAGTCAAATGCTGTTTGAAAGCTTCACAACTCTAAACAATCTGCATTATCTTCCTTCTGTGGCCAAAGTGCAAAACCTTCTATCTATACAACTATAATCAGGTTAAAGAGAACCAGCTAAAGCACAAAACAAACACCATTTTAAAGTTTAAAGAGTTTCTCTTCAGCTTTTCTCTGAGCAAGCGTTAGTGCAGTTATGGCTTTTGTCACAATTTGTGCAGTTTGGAGCCAAATGCAGCAAAGACAGGGTTACAGGAGGTAAGTTTATCTACTGATTCATTTGCGGGGAATAGACAAAAAACATGCAGAGATCTGACAAGGAACAAGGAGAAGACCTGCTTGAGGAGACAAGACAGAGAGAGCTGCTGCGCCTGCAAGCAGACACACAAAGACAGGGCGGTTACTTGAAAAGGTATTTTAAAAGGTCATGAGGTTAACACATTTTCAAGCAGTTTTATATACACATGTTAAACCAAACTGATTTCAGGTTTGTATTCTTTATCTCTAGATTATTTCTTTCTGTTCTGACTCTTGAAGGAGGCGGTTGCATTTTCCTGCTGCTCTGCAACTCCCTGCACTTTCCCTGCTTTGCTGTGTTTTGTTTTTTCTGACCCCTCTCTTCATATCACCCAAATTCAAACAATGGATCTGGTCAGTTGGTATCTCAATGAATTCTATCAAATTTGATCAACTGGAAGACAGGGAAAAAGGCACCCTTCCTGTCCTTCCCGGACGTACTTTGCGGGATACACCCTGGACTCCTGGAAGGCTTGGAGGATGGTGTGTTTTACAACGTTGTTGGTCGAGGATGTTGAGGATGCATGGATTTTCGGTTGATCCATGAGAATCAGGTAAAACTAATCAGAGGGATATGCTGCAGCTGGGGGAAGAGGGTGATCAGAGAGCTCAACCAGAACATAAATGCCTCATTCACATCGCAGGCCTTGATGCTCAATTCCGATTTTTTTTGTGAAATCCGATTTTTTTTTTGCGTTGCCGTTCATATTTCCAAATATATGCGACTTGTATGCGACCTCCTGTGTGAACTGATGTGTCTAATGTGTCCCGCATGCACAGTAGAGGATGCAATGACATCACAGGCCAGCGTGTTCTGTATATATGGAAGTAAACATGGATGGCAGTGCCGGAGCGCATCTAGCGATCTTTCCTAACCATATAAACACAGTGTTTTCAAAATGGTTAACCATAAATACTGATGGACGATGATGTTCTCTGCCTCATCATCCGCCATGGTTGTTGTGTTCTTGCCGCTTCTTCATAGCAAGACCCAGAATAGTGACCTTTGTCGGGTATTAATGGCATTCAGGTCGGATGAATGCGACCTACAGCTCGCATTCAGAAAGACCAGATTCGTATCCGATTCAGGACCACAGAGCCAAGTGGTCTGGGTCGCATTGGAAAAAATCTGATCTGTGTTGTTCAGACTGCAATGAAAAGATCAGATACAGGTCACATATGGGCCAAAAAATTGGATTCGGGTCATTTCAGGCTGCAGTGTAAACGTAGGAAAATGGATCCATCAAATAAAGGAAGAAATTCAAAGAAAAAAAGAGTAATGCACCAGGAAATAAAAGAGAAGCCTTAAAACCTCTAAATGGAAACTCAAGCTGGAACCAAAAACACAAAAGGAAATGGATTAGGTTCACTATGGGGTGAATTTAGGTCCATTATTGTTGTAAGCAAAGAACACATTTTTGAAATTGATGTTTAATAAAAATGAATCCAGAAATTAAACTTTGAAAAACTTACTGATACAATGAAAAAAAAGTTTTTGAGCGTAACAATTTTTTTTTTCATACTAATTGCATTCTTTTCAGATTGGATTTTAAAGATTAACTTTTCTTCAATTCAAGACAAACTTGCTCTGACCAATACAATGACGTTAACGTCTGGCGGACCAATAGGAATGTGTTTTCACTCCTCACTTCAAAGGAAAGCCCACCCCCAGACATGAAAAAAATGTGATCTGAAAAACTTTTAATAAAAATGCAATTTGTAAAACTCAATGCAATAAAAAATGTAAATAAAATTTTAAAAAAAAGTAAACAAAGTTATTTGGAAAGTTATTTTTGCTTTAAAAATTTTCAAATTTGATTTCTAGGTTTCATTTTCTTCAAATAAAAGGATGATTATAAATGTATTTCAGACAATTTTTTGACAAACAACAATAAATGAATTTAACAAAATACACACAAAAGAGACTAGTTAACATCAACCAAACTAAACACCAATTTTCCAACTAACTAAAGCCACCTGAACATAAATAGAAACTAAACCCACCACCAACCTGTCAGTATTTACAGCCAGAGAAATAACATCAATAATGGAAATTGTCTGAAAAACGGGTATGAAGAAGTAAAACTTACTTTTCATAACCCCTCTCCCTTAAATTAACTTAAAGTGGAGTAACCTTCCTGTTAAACTTGTCCAATAAACTTTTGTCCAATATTCAAACATGAAAAAAAAGAAAAATAATTTGTATAGTACATATATATACATGTAAATATATATAAGTTTCCATACATACATGTAAACGAACATATATATACTTATAGAAACTAATCAGACCAAAATGCACAATTACACCCTTGTACATCAGCACTGTACTGCGAAACCCCAAATATCGATTTACAAAACATGTTTTTTGCTTAGAACAATAATGGAACAACATTCACTCCGTAGTTCTCTCTCTAGCGTGAAGCAGAATATTTATTGCAGCCACAGAAGGCCAGGAGACTTTTTGGTTGGAGCTGAGTAAACCCGAAGAAGACGAGGGGATCCAATTCGACTCTCCTTCCCTCAGAACCCGACAGACGAAGGAGACGTGAACGTCTTCCTAGCAATCTTCTCCGGGCAGCAGGAACCGAGTGTTTACCCTCTCATTTCTTCATGCTCGCCGAAAGCCAGGAACCTAGACAAATACAAGCTAACACTGCAGCGACCGTACATGAAAACACAGAGGAAAGAAGGGACATGTGTTGTGTACGCATGATTTCGAATGTATAAATACAGGCTTGTATTGATCCAGTACGTTCAGCTGGCCTGGCCCTGTTCTGTGTGTTTGCTGGTGCTGAGGTCTGCACCCATCTGCTCCTGTATGTATGTGTGTGTGTGTGTGTGTGTGTGTGTGTGTGTGTGTAATCTGCCTCAGACAGGCTACAGCGCTTAAGAGGCCAGACTGCAAACACTGCACTGGGATGAGACACCTGCCACAGGGCTAAGACCGCAGCCCTGACACACAAACACACACCCAGATGGAAGAGGCCAGGGTTACCAGGGACAAACGTGTGCTCACGTGTCCAATGTCGTCAAAAAAACACATTTTTCTGTCCACGTCCTTCCTAATTGGTTCCTATTAACGAAAAGCAGATTTGACTGTTCCTTATTTACGGGAGTTCATTTTGCTCCGGCTGAAGACGGAAAAAAAAGACTAAAAAAAATCTCTGCTTATCCTCGTCTTGAAGTCTAGCTTTGAGCATCTGCTGTCAGGGTGTCATGTCTGAATTTAGCAAATGCCCAGGCACGAGGTGGCTGCGTTCTAAACGCCCAACGCTCAAAGGAGTGTCTGTCGTGCCGCGGCTCTGCGTGCCAAATCAGAGCTGGCTAGGAGCTCCCTATAGGCGAACAGATGGCCATTACTATCATTTATAACTTATTAGGGCCTATAATCCTACCTGCGTCAAACACGCCCCAACGCTTAGAGCTGCCGTTTTCTCTTTTTTTTTATTATTATTATTTTCCCTCATATAAAACTCCCCAATGTGCCAGATACGTCTCTTCCACCAGTTTAGTTTTCAGTCTTATTATTTTTAATCTGTTTGATTGACACATTGTGTGCAGAGATAATATGGTATGGGGTTATTTTTTTCCCGCTAAATCAACAGTCAACAGATTGCCCCATGATGGCGAAGGAGCTTGGAGCCGATAGCAGTGGATGGAAAACGCAGGCACAAACATGTGGTGTACCATCATCTTTACTGACTGCAGAGGAGATTCATACAGTTCTATTTATTTTCATAACGTTGCTCTGTTTTTTCTCCTCCGCTCTGTAACGGTCGAGCTAATAAGCGACTCTAACCCTGAAGTCATATGCTGTAAGCCGACTGTTTGAAATAAACGATTTCTTAAAGCTGACGCTGTAAATTTAAAAACAGGGCAATGATATAATAATAAACACACCCTTAGAATATTATTGTTTTTGTTGGTTTGATATTTTTACACATTTTTACACACATTAAACTGTTTAGAAGGAGCCACAAACCAGCCGGAGTTTCAGTTTTTTATCCACCAACACAAAAAACTTTGAAAGACTTGGATGTAGAAATTTACAATCCGAAACCAAGAGGCCTTCTGTTCAGCGACCACTTCGAGAGAGGACGCCTTCAGGTACAAAACGCCACTGATGCGGTCAAATAACAATAGAGAGCAGCTTTTTACATCGTTACTGCAAGCAAAGAACACGTTTTGTGAGTGAAAATTTTAAAAAAATGCATTCCAGAAAGAAAACTTTAAAAATAATTTGAAAAAATTTAATACCTTTACTGTTTTTTTTAAGATTTTGTTTCATTGGATGAGCATATGTCAACAGTAGATATTTGATTGTGTGTCGCTTAGTACAGCCATCACTCACACAAGGCATGCATGCAGTGACAGTGGACAGGAAAAACTCCCTTTTAAGAGGCAGAAACCTCCGGCAGACTTCTTACTGCTGCAGAGGCTGGCTGGGGTTCAAGGAGACAGAAGCAGACATAGAAAACAAATATAGAAGCACTGATCTATAAATATTTTCTATCTTAGAAAAGTTAACAATAAA
>NW_015150560.1:852212-862330 GCF_000732505.1 Cyprinodon variegatus
ATTTTCGCCCCTTCCCAAAATTACTTCAACGGAAGGTTTCCAGATGGATATGCGGAGCAAATCCATCTGGTGGAATCAGGTTACCAATTTAGTGCTACTTGGTCCCAATGGAATTTCCCATTGGGAACCTACTAGCACTAAGTTGCTAACTGGTTAGCAAGATGCTTCCGACAAACCGGCCAGAACCACACTTACTTGCGAACCTTCCACCACAACAATCCCGCCCCCTTAATAAACAACCAATCACATTTACTTTATTCACTCATGTAAAGTCGTGGACCAATCGGGAGAATTTGGAAATGCAACGATTGGAACAGCCGCTTTCCTACAACTTCAAGCTTCCTTCATACGAAGAAAGAATAACAGTTATGGCTTTGTGGCTCGTTTAATATACCTAATGATGCACCTTTACTCTGTTTTTCTTTGTGTGTGTTTGTTATTCTTTTGTTGTTTGCCCCTTTGTACATTTTTCTAGAATCACAGCTTTTAGGTACAGTCCCAATTTAGTCAAATTAAAATAACCAATACCTTTATTTTTTCAAATTTTGCATATAAAGATTCCCTCTGGGCAGTTCAGAGACAGATAACCAGTGCAAAGCTAATTATTCCCAACAGGATTGGCTGCACCTGGAAACAGACCTGGAAGTGGTGACGCTTTGCTTTAGCTAAAAAGTTAAAGGACTGCCAATGCCTTCTTTATTCATTTAGAGCAGATCTGTTCTCCCCTCTTAATATTCAGTTCAGTTTATTTCTATAGCGCCAATTCACAACACATGTCATCTCAAGGCACTTTACAGTTCAACCAGATCATATACCATAACATATAACATAATCCCATAACATAATATGGGAATCTGTCACCGCAACTGGGGAAATAAATAATGTCAGGGATACCTACAGCTGTAAAAGCGCTCCAAGAGATTATTTTCGAGGTAACTCATTATTTGCATATTTGATTTAATTTCTGCTCTAAACTTTCAGGCAATCAAAAAAACTGAACGGTCAGCTTTAGCATTGATTTATATGTAATCTAATTAGACAAGCGAGTGTAATAAACCTTTTTGTTTGTTCTTCCCATTATGGTTGTGAATGAGCTACAGCCATGAAATTAACCCCAATCGAAAACAAGGGATAGCTGAAGCAGAAATGTTTAGATGCCATTTATGTTTTTCCAAAAAGCTATCGATTCAGCAATGTAAACAAAAAAAAAAATTATCTCCACTCAGTTACATACAATAAAATCATTATTAGAAGAAAGTGAGCTCACTATCATGTGTCACGTCCAAGCCTGTATGTTGCAGGGCCTCTAGGATTAAAAAATCTTTTTTTTCATTATTAAAAAGTTATTCTGTAAGCATGAAGTAGACTAAAAGATCTTCAAATGATTTACAAGCTGGATGCATCTTAAGAAATTTAAGAGCAACCATTAACATCAACCGGTCTGGAGGAGTTAGAAAGACATTTGTAAAGGTAAACAAAACCGGTATTTAACATTAAACGGAGGGGAATCTCTTTATGGGTCGGCCTTCCAAAATTACTCCAAGAGGTTACAAGGTAACCCAGAGCTGAAGCCATGCAGTGTCACTGCCTCCATTAAGGGCAGAGATCATTAATGTTAAGAAAAAGCCAGAAGCGTTGCTACCCCAAAAGAACACAGTGGCCTGAGTTTTAGGCAAATATTCAGTGGATCACTGAGATTAACAGGAGCTTCTTTTAAAAGCTGTTTCTCCTGACAAAATTTGAAAAAAAAACTTAACTTTTCACAGAAAGATTATTATCGTTGTGCATCCTGCTGTGTTTCTGTCCGTCTCTCTGCCTGGCTCCGTGGAGCCAGTCGGCAGCAGTGCCTCACACTCGCCACCCAAGCAGGTGTGGGCATTGACGTTTCTACTGTGAACAGGCTGCATCTGTCATGTGGCAAAGAAGAAATAGCACCGATCAATGTCTTCCGCGGACAAACGCACACACGGTGACACACATGTTCCCGTCCAGGCCCCAACACGGAGCCGTTGAAAACATCACGACACGGGGGCCAGTCGATGAGGACGTCTCATGTGGGAGGTCGCCATTTCCGACGCATCCTTCTCACCCGTCAACATGACCACCACCAACCTGTGCACCTCCTCCTCTGTGGCCATTTTGAAACCGCTACGTTTTCTGCGGCCATTTTGTGTCGCTGCCATTTAGCGCTGTGTAGAGCTTCAGCTGGGGATGCCACATGGTGCCTGCAAACCACCCCCCAACTAAACAGCATCATTTGTGACCGTTTGGATGACAGACAAATAGACAGGCAGACAGAGAGACAGAAGGAAGGCAGATGACCGGCTTTGATGAGTTTTATGGGGATGTGTGCGAAAAAGACGGATGTACAAACGTTGGCAAACAGACAGACAGATAGACAGTGCCCATACACGCGTGTTTCATGTGTGTGTGTGTGTGCTGGATGTCAGAGCAGGTTGTGTGTGTTCCTGCAGTGGCAGAGATGAGAGGGAGAGAACAGGAAGCCACTCTCCTGGAGACAGATGGACTGCCATGCTGTGGACACATACACACAGCTACAAAAACTCAGGAGTGACACACAACGGAGCAACGTGTCAGATAACGACCGTCGAAGACAGAAAAACACACCGTCGTGCTGGTCCAGGCGGTCCTGGTTGAACAACTGGGATGAAAACAGGTGAAAATGATGGGAAGTTGTAGCTGGAAAGCTGCTCCCCTGAGCGGCAGCTTTTCCACTGAGCGCTAATGAAGGAAATGAGTCCTGTTTGACTAAGTCATTACAAGTTTCTTTGCAAAAAAAAAAAAAAAAAAGTCAGCTAAATAACTGGAAATTAAAAAAAAATCCACAATGAATGCAGAGAGACACACGTTGACGACGCACGACATGCCGCAGCTCATAACAGGTGTTAATCCTGCCAGCTTCAGGTACGTGGTGACAATCTTCTCACACCCAACTTGAGAGCACTGGCGGATCTAGGCTATGCCAGGTTGTCACACAGGATGTGTTGTGTGTACACACACGAACACGCACACATTTAGCATCTTCTCCTCACTCCCCCCCCCCACATCGCTCCTCCGAAGAGCGACGAACACAGGAAAACGGTGGAACCGGGAGAGTCTTCACAGACGTTGACTCCAGCGGCGACAGCAGCGGTGTCACACCGTGTGCCTGGGTGTTTCTGCAACTGTATGCGTGTGTGTGAAGGGGAGAGAACATCTGCGAGTGTGTGTTGCCGTGTGCACGAGCGCGTGCGTTAGGTGTGCTTCACAGAATTGCCAACACATCGCCTCGCAACCGGAGCCCTATAGGAACAGAGACATCTGTGGAGTGGAAGGACGCCAGCTTGCAAGGCCATCAGCAGAGGAGAGGAGAGGAGACGGCAAGCAGAGGCGACCTTTGACCTCTTACAACAACCATATTGGTGCAAAACTAAGTGTTAAGAATATATAGAAAGAAAACAGTTGAAATTTTTCACATTGTCTCCAAACAATCTGCCCTCCCCCTGCTTTTTATGGAGGAACAGGAAATCGTTCCATCTGCATCCTAGGCGGCTGCATTTGTTACATCTCTATCAGTTTTGCTCAAATTTTAACTCATTTTTCTATTTATAACAGCTGAGGCCATGGGCAGTCCTAGACGGGGGCCAAAAGGGGCAAGTGTCCCCATAGAACTGATCCCAGCCCCTTTAATTGAGACGTTATTCTAAATGAATTTCTTATGATTATTTGCACTGACTCAGAAAGTTTAACCAATTGGTTTCTTGGACGTTCTTTGTTTTTTCAACGGGTTAATAAACAACAGCCTGAATCAATAAAACAGGATATTAATTAAAAGTTTGAATTATGAGTGCATCAAAGAGCCCCTTCCAGCTCTGGACACCTAAGATGATGCAGATAAAAATATTATTCTGTCTGAAAAGAACAAAAATTAAAAGTGGAATATTTTGATTTTTTTAATCCGTATTTAAATAAAACTGTAAAATTAAAAAATATTAAATTGGTCTAAATAACCAATCTGTTATGGATTCTGAGCCAGTGTATGTCTTAATTACAAATTTATTTTGAATTATGTCTTTAATGCAGGGGCCAAAACAATGCCTTAACCCTGTTTTAAAGGGGCACTGGCCCCTGTTGGCCCCTGTCTACAGACACCCTTGGTCCCTTTGATCTATCTTTATCTTTTTTTTTTATAAAATCTTTTTAGTTTTAAAATATTCATTGCTTTGGTAGCAAAGCATCTGTTAATATCAGTTTAAAGGTCTTCTAACATATTCACAACATGTTCTTCTCTCTGGACTTTGACTAGGCCATGTCTATTGTCTGTTAACTGTTTGTGTTTCCTCCTTGCCTTGCCTTGCCTTGCCTTGCCTTGCCTCGTAGTTTACAGCCTCCTGCCCTGTCTATGCTCTACTTGCACAGTTGTTTTCTACATGATGGATGAGAAGAAACACCTCAGCGACTTAAATCTGTTCTCTATCATGAAAAAGAGACATTTAAAAAGAATACACGGTCCAAGAGTAAAACCATTCTAATATTTTAATTGTGAAAATATACTGCTTTACTGTTTTATAATATTTATTATCTTTATATTGCACTATTTGCCTGCACTGTTTAGTTTTATATTGTTTTGAGCTGCTAAAAATTTTGTTGTACCGTTGAGCAACGATAAGAAGTAAAGACTTCTGATTCTTAATGATGAATTTAAAGTTTAAGAAAAACCGTTTCAGGAATAACGGGTATATTTTAGAAGCTGCTGAGATGAAAGCAAAGCTTTAAAGCAGAAAATGAACAGAATGAGGTGCAGAGCGGTCAGAATTGGGACCACCCTGGAGAAAAACAAATATTATTTACAAGAGGCTCCGCCGTCTGTCAGCAGATTAGCTACTAGAAGCTGGAGCCGCCCGGCCTTCTCCAACCATTCATCCATGACCCTGCAGCCAGGGACTTCCACCGCAAATGGAGTTGATGACAATACAAGCAAATGTCCTCCCTGTGAGCACAAACCGCCGCTCTTCAGCAGATGTGCACTGCAGACCTTGGGAGTATGAGCCAGAGAGCAGGACGCAGGTGCACCTGCTCTCTGCTCTCAATGAAAGGTCATCTAAACTTCAGCGACGGATTAAACTTTATCGTATTTATGTTTGAGCGACGATGAGACAAGATCTGTCAAGAAAAGAATTTTTCAATATCTTCTCATTTAATGAATTCAACACTCCCGTTTTGAATGTTATCCTCATTTTAAGCTACCTGCAGAGGGGGGTTTGGTTGTTTTTTTTTCTCTCACACAGCCATCGTTGCTGCACGTGGCTCCGTGCTGGTTGCCAAAGTGCATTTGCAGCGATCCGAGCAGGTATACAGGAGAAAACATGTGCAGCCGGACCGGTGCCAGGAGAGACAGAAGGTCGGCAATGATGTTTCACTACATAGATTATGTGGGTACTGTGGTCAGAACGAGGAACAGGCAGCGCTGGGGAAACAGAACACAAGAAACACACAATTACGGACAGAAAGAGGGGACAGAGAGACGGGTCTGCGGCGCAGAGGAAGACCAACGAGTGTGAGCATGAGAGGAAGAACATGTGAGACAAAGAGAGGGGAGGGAAGCAGGGTGTGTGTGTGTGTGTGTGTGTGTGCAGGCTACAGCTGGCAAAGGGATTCCCAGAGCCAACTGCCAGTGTAGTGGAGCTCCTTAACAACTTCACAGGCCTCTCAGAAAGGAGCTTTAAAGTGGCCACATGGCCTGGCCAACACAGCAGAGCAGAGCAGCCGGCTTTACTTGGGCTCCACACACACACACACACACACACACTCGCATTTTTCTGTGCATGAGCATTCAAACACACACAAGCTCAAACAGGACTGAGTCCGCCAGCTGCTGACAGGGACAAGAGTGTCCAGAGCGATAAATCTGTGAGCGTGTGTGAGAGCAGGAAGGAGGTTAACCAAGAAAGAGCAAATGAGCAAAAGAGCTTTAGCTTTAAGCGCCGCAGGAGAGACTGCAGCTCTAAGGTGGATTTTTTTTTTCTGTTAGAAACATCAACATGATGTTTGACTTTAAGTGGCTTTCTATTCTACAAACGTTTCTCATCAATTTACAAGGCATGACCTCAATTTATGTTGATATGACTTTATACACTGAAAATACATTAACAGTGGTTTAACCCACAGTTTGTATGGTAATAATAATTTGCATGTAAATATTGTAAATGGCTCAACGAGAAAATGTTAATTAAGGTACTACATTTTTTGTCCTGTGGGACCAATTCTCTATCTTTGTGTATGTTAAATATCAGGGCCACAGTGAGGAAAGAAAATAATTTCTCACCAAGACAATAAAGCTGAAAAGATAAGAATTAAGTCGAAATACAATAAATTACAGTATTTAGGTATAATAAAGTAGAACTGTCAATAAAAAGCTCACTTTTAGTGCAGTGCAGCTGATGTCATTACTCTCATCCAATGAAGTTATTATTTTTAAATCATTTTCAGGTTTTTTTTAATGGCAGTTTGATTTTATTCTTGAAAGTTTTACCTTATTCTCAATTTTTCAACTCTATTTTTACCATAACAGCATCAGTGGATCTGGATTACTTTACTGTGCATGCGTACAATTCGTCAAAAAGCAAGTCCCCAAGACAGAATGGATCTCCCAGGGTAGATAAGAAAATAAAGAAAAGTGTAAAAAAAAACATTCACTCAACAAGTGAAAACCTGCGTTTTTGAAAATCGGGTTGACAGGCTAATATTCGGCTTTTGACTCTTCCCGTTTGACCAAAAATCTGATTCTGGGTGAGCGTTGATGGTGTCGACAGTGAGACGGAAATCAGGGAAGTAAACAATGGAGTGCAACATGGAAGGAGGCCAGGGTTTGGTCAGTATTCTTTATTCCTTCACTGTATTATCTGTCTGATTCCATCACCAGAGCTGCTCCATGTTTATAGAATGTAAATGAAAGTTGTTTCAGCTTATTAGATCAGAAGCAACTGGTGCGGTGTGTTGTCATCTATAGGTTGCGTTCAATGGTGTCACGTAATTTAGCGGATCAACTCAACTCTGGTGTTCCCACAGCACGCCGCTCAGAGCCGAGGCGATTTTAAAGCGGCTCACTTGCGAATCTATTGATCCAGGCAGACATGTGTCAGTGATCTGTTCTCACTGGCACTAAAATGGGTTTAAACTGGGTTTTCTTTGGCCAGTTGAAAAGGCGTATGAGAGGAATTAAGTTGGAGATGTGCGGAGAAAACATTCTGAACTTTTTTTGTGAACTAAAACTAGAGCTAAAGCTCAGGAAGCATTCTGATGTCCCTGCAACAATTGAGTTGCAAGTTCATCTCCTTACTAATGCTGCTAGTGGTGCTAGCATGCTTCTGTCCTCCAAGATGGCTTTCCAGGAGCTCAGTACTGCCTGTAGATGGCGCTACATCTGTTTATATCAACTCAATGCACCCAGTGCTGGCGTTCTATTTAGGCTCAAAAAGGATCAAAAACACAATCAGAATGAACGCTTGGAATAAATAGACTTACTTTATTATTATTGACTGGATTTTGCTCTTTTAGGTAGAGACATGACTATGTGTTTATTCGCTGAATACAAACATTAGATTTTTATATAGAAAAAAGATTTAACCATGCAATGTTTTACTTGAATTCTGTCTTAATTTGCTGCTCTGTTTTCACATGTGACAGAAAATAAATAATAGTGTTTGATTTTGTTGTTCCATGGTGAAAAGGTGTGGAAACGGACGCTATCTGTTAAGCCTTTGCAAGACTTGCACTAATGCAAACACCTAATTCCAGACACGCTGGTCGATTCCGCTTTTGCAGAAGATAAGACATGGGTTTATGCTGCAGAGCAAAGCAGCTTTGCTCTTCTCCGTTTGATTCCTTTCGATAACCGTAAGCAGCGGCCGATCATCAAATGTTCCCCGCGAATTAAGCCCCCTAATTTCAGAATCTCTGCCTGATCCTTTAAATGCTCGTTGCAGAGCAGAAATTGGTTCTTTTATGGCTCCATTCATATGTTTGATTATCATTATCCCTCTTTGGAGCACAACTTGGAAGAGGTTTGGAGACTTGGGAGAAAAGGGAAAGAGGAGGAGGAGGAGGCTGCGGGATGAGATGCCATCACACTGTGGTGAGACGAATGTCTCCTCTTGCTTTTTTCCCTCTTAAACCTCCACTGGTCGCTTGTTTGTCTGCATCCACAGAGTATATTTTCCATGAGTTGTTTGGTGACAAAGGTTTTTTTCAGCTCTGATTGTGGTTTTCCCCTTTTTCTTTTCCCACCGTCACTATGCCAGACCACCACTATACTAATGGTGGGGCATTAGCATTTCAAGGAGCCTCTATTAAGGAGGGCAAGAAAAGCTGCTCTCGGCGGGGGGAAATCCATTTTGTCCCAAGCTCCAACATCTGCTACAGCCGTCCCAGCCAGAAGGACGCTCGGATAAAGCCGAAGAGCCCTCTGATTTACTGTAATGACAGACAGAAAGACAGACAGACAGGCAGAACGGATGACCATATGTGGAGGAGAGAGAGAAAAGGGAAAAAGACGAAAACAACTTCTGTCTCACTGTCTGTCAATTTCTGGTGCTTTCTGCGTGCGTGTGTCGGTGGTCGTGAGGAAGAGGAGGGAGGGGAGGCGGGAGGTTGCCAGATGAAGCTCTGTTTGATAGAATTTCTAAACGCTACGATAAATGGCTCATCTAAACCTAACCGTAAGAAAACTTTATTAGTCATAAGGAGTGTTGACAGTCTGGCTGTGCTCTGGTCTCAGCCTTACGTCCATAAACCTGCAGCAGGAAAGCGACGACACGTCACTGAAGAGTGTGAGAGGGACGCAGGGCCCTGATCCCCAACCCATCTGTCCTGTTCTGCACAGCTCCCTCTATCTCTTTCATCAGTGGTCTCTTGTTTGTTTGGTCTAAACCTACTAAGTCCGTCACTGTCCTAAAGCCAGAACAGCACGGAGGTGAGCTGAGTCACAGCCCGGCCAGCTGGGGGATTCAAAGAACCAGAGGGACAACTTAGAAAAAGCCGTGACAGGAGGTCAAAGCGGGATGAAGACATTCTGTCTTTACAATAACTCCTGTAACATAATGACTCGTTAAGTTCCAAAAAAACGGAGCGCACTGCAATTACATGACTCCTGATATTGTCGTCCATCTGCTGGGAGGGTAACCCACCCCTGCTATAGAGAGAGTTTGGTGCAAGAATGTGTCCTCTGTTTGGTGCCACCTTCATCGTTGAGCTCAAAAGAGTTTAAATTCCACAAGAAATGTTTCTCAGACTTAAAAGAAATTTTAAAAAAGAATAAGCTAGAGAGACATTTGTTCTATTAACCAGTCTTGAAGTAACTCATTCACACCGGGAGGAAGTGGGGGCTTTACATCCATGCGCATTACAACAATCTTCAATATCTTCTACTGGGATTTAATCTGATAAATCTGCACACAGCTGTGCAGATTTATGAAACTGAATGAAATGATTCAAAGCTTTTAACTGATTTTGAATATAAAATCCTGCAAAGCACACATTGCTAACACATTCAGCCTCTTTGAGTCAGAAATTGCTTGAACCACCTTTTATTGCAGTTATTGCAGCAGGTCTCTTTAAATTTTTCCCTACCTACTTTGCACACCTGGATACTTACATTTGTACTGTTTTATCTTTAAAGGAAAAGTCCGGTCAGCAAGGAATAATCAGTGGATCATTATCTGTAACTAAAACTAAAATATTTGCAGTGATTTAATGAATTTAGCCTTAATCATCAAAAAAAATCGTGATCACTGAGTCTGGGAGCAGCAATTTTTGCCCAAATATAGTAACACCTCACTCTTGACATTCTCATTCAGTTTAGTTATATAGCACCAATGCACATCACATGTCATCTCAAGGCACTTTACAGTCCGCCATATTCTGGCAGTGACGTCACGGTGCGGTAAGCCTAGCGCCATTCTCCTAGCCTCGTGAGACCATCCTGATCTCGCGAGCTTTCAAGGTTTCACTCGCAAATCAGTCTGGAGACTCTCCGTTAAAGAACATTTGGAGCCGTTCACCAAACGAACGTCCAATCATCATTGGCTTTGAGGCGGGTTGAGGTGTGACGCAACGAGAAG
>NW_015150560.1:868195-877860 GCF_000732505.1 Cyprinodon variegatus
TAACCAGTATTTTCGCCCCTTCCCAAAATTACTTCAACGGAAGGTTTCCTGATGGATATGCGGAGCAAATCCATCTTGCGGAGTCAGGTCAATAAGACCATTGATTGAGTTTGATGCTCCTGTGACTATAGCTGCACATATTATTCATGGATTTAAGATCCATGGGACTGTAAATGGATAATATGAATGGAAATGAAAGAAGCCCAGAACAACTTCCAAAGAGATTTAATATGAATTTCAAGCTCAAGGAAAATCAGAGTGAGATCAAACCATCTGCTCTTTCTTTAGCCGAAGTGGACTTAATGGGAAATGACCAAGGAGGACACCATATATGAAAACAAAACATGATAAAAGAACTGGAATTTGCCAAACTACCCATTTACAAACCACAAAGCTTCTGGGAAAATGTCCTCTTGACAGATGAGACAGAAACAGATCTTCTTGCGCATCAGCTTAATATCAGCTGGTTTAACTTTAAAGCTCTTATAAATAAATTATAGTATATAAATAATAAATGTATGCGTTTTTACGGGCCTGAAATATATCTAAATATTAGCTTCTGGTAGAGATGCCAATGTTAACATGAGACATTCTGCACCAATAGGATTAGCAGTTGATAGTAGGAGTTAAGCTTATATCTATCACCTTTAGCTGATTGTCGATCAAAATGTTTCTCAAGCTAAGGATGAACATTTTGTAACTCACTATGACAACAAAACTTAACTATTAGTAAATACTTTGGATGGTTTCTGTTTAGCAACTCAAACGAGTTCATTGTTATTAGTTACGGTTGTATGCAGCAATATTTTCTCAGGGAAGAAAAGATATTAACAGTCAGAGGTATCATTGTTGCTGGATGGCAGTCACCTTGGGATCTGTGCAGCCGGAGGCCTAGGCCAACCTAGTTAACCATGCATGCTGCGCTGGGCCTAACCTAATTAGGTGCCATCCCAATGTCAACACTGCTGCTTTCAGAGCCTGATAAAAGACAAGCCTTTTCTGCTACTCCTCATTCGGTGACAGGGCTGCACGGAGCCCCGTTACAGGGACCCTAGCATCTGCAGGCTATGTGTTGACTTGCAGGTGTCTGCATGGTAAACTTTTGTTCACGTTTCAAAGTTTAATTTAATTTAAATCTAAATGAAAAACCTCTAATGTAGTTTGGACTGTTAGGAAGCAGATGGAGCAATCAAAGCAGACATTAGTGACTTTCTTTGATCTCACAGACTGGAGGGTTTTTGAACCTTCAGCCATTAATCTGGACAGATTTACTTAAACTGGGACTATTTAAATCTCTATTGTGAGAATGTGTGATGAGAATAAACTATTTGCACACTAAACAATAAAAATGGTTCATTTTACCTGTTAAGACTGACTTAAACTTGGAAACTAGGTCATCTGCATATGTGTGGCAGTGAACGCACAGACGTCCCCCCCCCTTCTACAGACACTCTGCTGCACCTCGCCCAAATTTTAGGAGACCGCAGACAGGAGGTCTCTGATTGGTCTATTCTCACCGCTCTACACTATGCGTATTTCCTGTTTGGTGCTTTACCAGCTTGTTTTGTTTGTATGACCATCATTGTGGAAAACGACTCACGAAGTTGGACCATTTAGAAGAGCGAGGTGCGTGAGAACGCTGGGACCCTTTTCCCACTTGGATCTCCGCTCTTTTTCACCTTCATGTTCCTCCGTTGTTGGACAAACTTGCCCCCACTTCCTCACCGCCTCAGCCGTATCTAGACCCACAGCAAGTTCGTGATTGTCCCTTTTGCGTTGTGGCGTAGAATAAACATAGCGCAGACCACGCTTCAATATTCAGCATAAATCAAAAATGTCTGCGTCATACCTGCAACAAGCTCACTGCGACACACTGCTGGGGGGAGTATAACCAGCCCTTTAGGAAGCAGGGTAGTACCAAGGACTAGTCCTACAGCAGTGAGGACCAGACCCCATATGAAAGGCAGCCATCCACAATTTTATTTGTCTCAACCTATGCAGCTTAGCCTGACTTACTTTATGAGAAAGTCCAGAAAACTCAGTTGGAGGCATCAACAATCACCTGGATCAAAGACCGGATTAACAGAGCGCAGTTTGTTAGACTGAACGGTCAGCTGTCTGATCAAGCAGTCAGCAGAACAGGAGAACCACAGGGGACGGTGCTCTCACCATTCCTTTTTACCCAGTACACGTCTGACATCCAGGACCACACAGAGTCCAGGATGACTCTGCAGCCTTTGGGTGCATTAAGAATGGAGAAGAAGCTGAGTACAGAGAACTGTTGAACCACTTTATGTAATGGAAACAATTATCTGATCTGATGTCAATAAAACAAGATGATAGTAGATTTCAGAGGACACAGGGAAAGTTTATTCCTGGTAACATCATAGGAGAAGAAGTGAAGGTAGTGGAAGAATAGAAATACCTTGGTGTTCACCTGGACAAGAAACTAGGCTGTAGACAGAACTGTGAACCTGTCTACAGAAAGGAACAGAGCAGACTGGACTTCCTAAAGAAGTTTAGGTCCTTCGGTGTTTGCAACAAAATGCTCATCCTCCATCATCTGCTGGGGTAACAGCATCAGAGAATAGGACTGAAAAAAGCTCAATAAGCTGATAAAGAAACCCAGCTCTGTTCTAGGGACTCCTCTAGAACCTCTGGAGATGATTTAACATAGAAGAATTCTTCATAAAGTGAAGAACATTATTGACAACAGTGAGCATCCTCTTCACCAGACTGTTAAACACCAACAAAGTATCTTCAGTCAGAGGCTTCTCTGGATCTGATGCAGGACAGACCTCTACAGAAGATCCTTCCTACAGGTATCAACAGGCAGCTGTCAATGTCTCCTCTGCCTGCATCCTAATCAAGCTTGATTCAATCCACCTTTTAATCTCGCTTTATATTCTGCTCTCTGGCTGACAAACAGGGCCAGATTATAAACAGCCTAGTTTGAGTAAATGTGCAGCGTTTCTTCCTTGCCTGTCTGATCTTGTTTCTACCAAATAGAGTCATAATTATGAGTTAAAGTTGAAAGTATGTCTTAATCTCATAACTATTACTTTGATAACTAATAATAGATGCGTTTCTTGATTAAATCAGCAAAATGCGAATCAGTTTAGTAAATTTCACAAAAAGCTGCTTTCTGCTGCTCAGCTCCAACATAATCATTTAAACCTCACTTTATTACTGATCTGTGTTCTCCGTAACTTCTCCTGTTTTCAGAGTCATTTTTCAGACATTCAAATTTATATTTATGAGTTTCAAAGCCATGTTAATTGATGTTAAGTTATAATTCTGACTTTGAATCTTATAATTATGACATACCGTGTGGCATTTTTTACCTTCCATAGTAATGTGTTTACTAAACATGTCACTCATTAAAGGCAGCTGGCTGCATTAAATTGTATTTAAGGGTATTAGAGTAAAGGTAGTTAGCCTTAGAGGACCTCTAATGCCCTCAGATGGGACCTTTATTAGTAGACGTAAAACCTACAGTATGACATCATATCTCTCCTCCATCTTAAAGTCCATTGGAGCCCTAAAACATCATCCTTCGTTGGTTTCTGGGTCCATGAAGGCTAACAGTCTACCTCATAAACAGGCAATCAACCTTTTTTTTTTTTTTGGAAAACCTTTATCTTCTGTCCTCCTCCCAACAGTCCTCTACGTTGTTTAAAGGAATAGTACACCCAAAACATGATTAGCCTTCATTTTCTACTCACCCCCATGCTGAACAACACTCTGGAGTACTTTTTTGATATCTCAAATGCATCTGGAGATCTGGGAGGCTTCTTGCTGTCTGCTGACATTCAAATAATGGAGGTCTATGGTGACCGAGACAGAAAGGTCCATAAAAGTCCACAAAAAACGTGTCAATATTCCTCCATACTGCTCGTCCAATGTATTCCAAGTGTCCTGAGTGGGTAGCGTCCAGAATTTACTCGAAACGAAGTCATTTAGAATGTTTTTGTAGAGCATAAACAGTAGTGTATAGGATTTCCTGAAAGCGCGCACATGCGCGTTCACGACGCTACGGAAGCCGGCAGACCAAACCAGATGAAAGTGCACATTCAGCGTCTGCTCTGCCAATAATGCAAGCGTAGAAGAAGAAATGTGCTGTTTACCTGTGCAAAGAAAGAAACAACGAAAGAAAAATGTCTGAGGACTTCAGTGTTGAGGAAGAGCATGAGTTCTTTGCCGAGCTGAATGCGCTGGTTTGGTCTGAATGAAATGAAGGCTAATCATGTTTTGGGTGTACTATTCCTTTAAGTCTGCAACATAAAATAAAAGTACAAAAAGAGTTGGGATGTAACCTTGTTTGCATTTTTAGGGGGAAAAAATCCACAATTTATTTAAACGTTTATCTTATTTTAACATCAGATTATCAAATTATAGAAACACTCTACTGAGAAACTCCAATTAGGGCTGACGAGCACACACACACACTGACACTCACAGTCAAAGCTGCCTTTTAAATGTTTTTCACTAATTCCTTTTATGCGGCTGAAACCCTCTCACAAATAGATTACCTGCTACGTACGATCCTCTCTTTCACTGTGAAATCGTGGCACGGAGCCACATCCTCCCACTGCTTCTTCTTCCATTAAAATACAGATGAGAGCGTTTTACAGCGCGCGCCAACAGCAACGCCTCCCAGCTAATCCAGCAACACAAACACAAACATCAGATGAATTATCTGTAATGGAGAGGACTCTGTTCTGGCACCGCTGACGGAGAAATGAAACAAAAACACCAGTTTATTTTGGTAAATATTGGGATTTCATTTTGATTCCTCTTTTCACGTAATTAGCTGGCAAATATAGATCTGCATGGAAGCCCCTTGCTTTTCTGTTTTTTCTTCTTCCCTACACTCAGGGTGCTGCTGTCTTTAGGTGTTCATCCAGCTCTTCTTTTTCAAAAAAGGAAAAGTTTCTTTTCAGTCAGCGTTTAGGGAGTTTATCAGCTAAAAAAAATGCCCTTTGTGAGTTAAAATCCGCTCTGAATCCTCCTCCCATCCATCTACCCGTGGCCAGCAGCACATTTGACAGTTTCACTGGCTCAGGAGTCGGGGAAACAATGCTGCTCTGACAAGCGAAACTCTCCCGTGTCAGAATCTCATCTACTTAAAGCACTATTTATTCAGCACACATCCCTTTAATGCCCAATCTTGGCAACGGCGCATGAAATCCAGCACCTTAATTCCATTAGCTTGTTACTTCAATAAGTTCCAATAATCTAGACCTAACTGCAACACGTAGACTGACTCAGGAAATACACAAAGCCAAGCAGCTCCCATGGGCCCATTTTAATAACACTAACAGCCTTTAAAGGTTGATTCATTCTGCTGATATTAAAGCAAATGGCCGCATTAACCTGTTGGCTGAGACTAACTGTGCTGGAGCTCATCATATGGAGTGGAGTGGGAAAAAAAGCTGGTGGCAGTTTGAAACACAGCAGGTTTTGAAGTCATTTTATATAATTACATTGCAGAGATGCACCAACTGAAGGAAAGTAGTTCCTCTCTCTCCTTGCAGCTTAGTTTCCCACCATCCTGAATGAGTCTCATCAGAGTCCTCGCACGGGGCCGAGGCTATTGTCGATAAGAGACTGAAGCGTCTCTTCAACTGGGGCTTAGCGAGCATCATTCAAAGGCTCCACTCTTCATCTCAAAAGTGACTCAGCTTTTGTTAGTCGAGGGGTAAAAGGGGTCCTTTCCGACCCACATGCCCTCAGTGGGAAAGAACAGATAAACTGGGGAGGGGGGGGGCTGAAGAGGGAGAAAAGATTAGGAGAAAAAAAGGCAGCGAAATCATCTCTAAGGAGAGTGGACGTGATGGTAATGTAGATGGTAGGTCCCCTCCCCAGGTCCGATCCAGCCTGAGCCGATGAGATGTGTGACGGACGAGGAGGGGGCGAGAGATAAGAGCCGAGAGAGGATTAGAGCCGTGAGAACCTTTGTTGTTGTGATCAGTTAAAAGCTCTGCCTCTCAATGATCCACCTGACCACTTCAGATCTGCATATGAGGGATGACTGGACGCATGCAGCGCCCAGAGCAAACACAGATACCGATGCACACCAGGAGAGAAAAACAATACGCTTGTAAAACAGCGATTCATTTGTCTGGAACATAATGATAATGGTGTCATAAAGGTGGGATATGAAGTCTGATTTCTCCCAAAGGTGAACACGTAATAAATACTTATAACAGTAATTTTATTATAATCGCAGGGATGTAAATCTCTACTGTCTAAACGTAGATATACGGTACTCGTTATACCTGAGGACTCCAACACCTTGATAGAAGATATGCTCCAGTAGCCTATTTGTCGTCTCTAGTCGGCTCTCTAAATCCTCCACACTTGATGCGGACGTTCTTTGGTTGAGGTAGGCTGTTAAGGGCAGTATGGTATGCTTCTGCTCCGTCATGTCGGTCTGGAATTTCTAGGGACGCACAGCAGTTTCCCACCAAACGCAAGGATTCGTGAACTCACGAATAGGCTCCTTCAACGGATTGTACTTCCGAACCTCCTCGATTAACCTTTCATCAAAGTTGTCCATTGTAGTTGTATCTCGGTTTTTAAAAATGGCGCGCCCTGGGACCGAATCGAGAAGGACGACCAATCAAGGACCAATCCCAGCTGTTTTTTGTCTGCATACTTCCACTTGAGGACTGCGGGTTTGCGACCATCCGACAAGTAGCCAGGATTTCGAGACAGATGTGACGGTTACACAGGCTATGTGTCAGAAGCATAAATTGGCCTTTAGCCTTCATGGACCAAGAAACCAAAACTGGATGATGTTTCAGAGCTCCTATGTACTTTAAGATACAGGACAGATATGATGAAATAGTTTTTATCTTCTACCCCTATTATTGTCATTACACTGTCACAAGTACAGGGCAACGAAATAACCTCTCTGCATTTGCAGTTGTGCAGCATCCAGGTAGCAGTGTGGGGTTAAGGGTCTGGCTCAGGGACCCAGAGTAGCAGTCTGTGGGAGCTGGGCTTGAATTTGGAACTTCTATATTCCAAGTGCAATGGAGCAACCCCTAGGCCAGTCCACAAATCAAAGTCCCATATGAGGACATTACAGGACTAGGCCAGTTTTCAGGTCTGCTAATGTTAGCTACTAGCACTTGGCATGGCCTGAGCTCCAGCTCCCATAAATTCAAACGACTATTCCTATTGGTCAAGAATCCACTACTGGTGCTGGTGCCTATCTCCAGCTGTCTACAAGTAGAACATGCAGAAATTAAGGTTCTTGGTTCGATTCCCGGCCCTTCTCGCTGCAAGGCAGCCCTGCTGCCCACTTCTGCACTGTGCAGCCCTCTATGTTTTCATCCATCCATCCATCCATTTTCTTACAGGCTTATCCCAAGTGAGGTTCCATATTTTCAGTTAGAAGTAAATATTTATATATTTTCGACCGGTTTCAAGTATTTAGATACATTCGATTTCTTCAGTTAACCCTTTAAAGCCCGATCCAAGAATAAAACAAAACAGAAAATTACTTTTTTTTGGTTTGAAGTTCTTATTCGGCCTTTTAACAAAATATGTAAAAAGAAAAAACAGAAATACTTTTTTGATATTAATAATTTATTACTATGCGATAAGTCAAGATTATTTTTTGTGTAGTCTTCTGCCCTCTGTTATCAGGTATATCTGATTGTTTACAATAGGATTTTGAGCAAAGTTTTTTCCATTAAATTATGCAAAAGGTGTCAGACGCAAAACATTTCAGAAACCGTAAGTATCAAATATGATACATTTGGCATTATAGGGTTAAAACAGTACTTTTACCTTGCACTACTTTGATTTTAAATATTCTGGCAACATTATAGGTCTGTTGCATCTTAAAGACTGAGATCAAATAATGAAGATAAATGCTTAGATTTTATATTGGATTATTCTAAAATTAAAGCTGAGTGACATTTCTTCCCATCGTGCACCGATAGAGAGAACAGATTATAAATGTGATCATTAGTGAAAGATCGAAACCTGCTCAGAGAAATTAAGATTTAAAACATTTCTGCGCAGGCACTGTTTCATTTTCTATCATTTCTAGAATTTTTGACCTTTGACCTCAGCCCGTCCACATGCCCTACAGCAAATTGGATGTCAAGGGGCTGATTTTGATGGTGTGAATCCCGACTTTTCTGACGCAGCCCATTTTTCACACTTCCTCTGTACAATAAGTAACGCTTCAGAGACAGAGAAAAGCATCTTGGCAGCGATGTTGTTAAGCTGTCAGCTTGGAAAGGAGCAGACTGCATTGTTTTTCTGTTGATTTAGCATTTAGAAAAGTGCTTGTGGTATTAAAACAAATTTAGTGTTTCTTTGTTTTTGTTTAGGTTTTTTTTTTGTTGAAAGATTTAAAGAAATTTCAGCTTTGGTCCTGAGGATTGAAAATGAAAACATAAAAGCAAAAAGGCAAGAAGAGATATCAGACATACAGACAAAGCTTCCATAGCCATGTTTTAAGGATTATAAGAATCCAGAGAACTGTGTGGACCTCTGATCATCTTCCAACATTAGACTTTAATAAACGAGCTGCTCTCCGTCCGCCGCAGCCGTCCTCCAAACAACAGACACATAATTCACCTCTGAAGATACAACAGGAGTACGGGTGGTCGGAGATGGCACAGAGCGGCGCAGTGAATCAGCCACCGCCGGCCTGTTCTCCATTTTCACACAAACCCTCGGCTTTTCTACATTAACTCTCTCTTCCCTTTGTGTTTTATAAATAGAGGAAGATTGAGTAAGAGCAAGAAGACTGAGGTTAGAAGGAAGTGGGCCTTTTTTTTTTACAGCAGCTAAGACATACATGTAAAGGAAGGAAACAAATCTCCTCTAAAGGGAGAAGTCGTGTATCTCTCTGTTTTGCACAGAGTGAAGATCGTTTGTGACCAGAAAACAAATCATCAGTCTGAGCCTACAGAACGTCTACCTGAATACAAACCAACAAGAGCAAGGATCAGAGGATTAGAGGTCTAAGGGACTCTAAGGAGCTTCAGAGATCCACATACTGTAAACTTTTAGTCATCTGTTCTGCAAAGCTAACACCCTGACTGTGATGCAGGCATGGTGGTGGCAGCATCATGCAGTGGGGATGTGTTTCTTTTTGATAGGAATAAGTTTGGAGCTAAAAACAAAGGAACCAAAAGAAAAATTGTTGTAGAGGGAGGAAAACTACAAGGGGGTGTGGATCTTTTTTTTCAAACACTAAACATAACGGTGCGAAGCCGGAGCAACTAAAAAACAAAAAAAACAAAAGTGATGCTTTACCTGATGAATAATCAGACGGGTCAGTTAATTCAGCCAAATATTTACTCGAGTAAAAGCAGCTTTACTGCAAAATATTAATACTCTATTGTGGAACATCTCCTAGAAATATATGTTGTTTCTAGATACTTAACGTTTTCATCTGCCCCCGTCTGATCCACCTGTTCCAGCTCCCATTTCTGCTGCCTGTTTCCAGCCATCAGTGCCAGGTTATTCCAGCTGAGTGGGAGAGTTTTCTAGCAGATCCTCTTGTGTTTTGACTGCCTTATCCTGCCCTGTTTCTGCCTCTGGATTCCTGAGTTTTGGCTCGCCCTCTTGTGTCTGGACTGCTGTTTGGACTATGCCTGTTATGGCTCTCCCTTGGATCTGTTCCTGACCTG
>NW_015150560.1:879500-887838 GCF_000732505.1 Cyprinodon variegatus
GATATCAAAAAAGTACTCCAGAGTGTTGTTCAGCATGGGGGTGAGTAGAAAATGAAGGCTAATCATGTTTTGGGTGTACTATTCCTTTAATGTCATAAAAGGACACAGATTGACCCAGTATTCAAGGTGAGGCAGTCAGTAGGAAAGATCAAAACGTTTATTAACACAAAAATAGACATAACTGAAGATCTGCGGACCTGTAGCGACTGCAGGAGGATGGCGGTGCTATGCCCAATCACTGACACTCTGGAGGGAGAAACACAGGTAAGTGACCACGATCATCTGAACAGATTATTATCAGAGTGAGTTTAACAGTTTAGTCAATCCTCTCAATCTTAGGCAGAATAAGCCGATGCCATCCAAAACGTCCCTGATGCTGCAGCCCCAGTGAACAAGCATGACTCCAATCCAGGACAGGGATTCAGATCAGACTGGAGTGGTACTGGAATCCAGGAGTCTGCAGTCCGGTCAGGGGTTCCGATCCACACAGGAACGGACATATCCAGGTTCCAGACTCCAGCAGAGGGTGAAGACAGGTTTGGAGTCCTGTGTATCGAGCATCCAGCTCAGACAGAAACGCACCTGGGAGGCAGAATCCAGCAGGAGTCCAACCGTGGTTCAAGCAAACAGATCAGGCAGGGACAGACAGGGCCAGTGGGTGAGAGGGAACAGAACCAGGAAAATAGAATCACTCAGGAAAACGCTGAAACGCTCTCACCACTGGTTACGGAATAAACTCGCCTGAGGACACTGGCTTGAGAATAAACTCCTCACTGGAACATAGAACTAACGAAACTGACTAACAGAAGGCAAACAGGGAACAAACAATGATCTGAACCAAATATAAAGCAACAGACGCAGGTGGATGAGATGAGTGATAATTAGAAAACCGGGCAGAGTTAGGCAGGAGAGTGAAAAGAACAATTAAGGCCAGCTATCAGGCCAGATCATGACACTTAAATCATGCACTGTTTACCTTTATGCCCTGCATATTGGTAGCACTGGGAATCCCCAGCAGTAAGCCGTACAATCACTCAAGGTTTTCCCTTTGCTGTTCTTACTGTTTGCATATAAAGCGTTTTTTAATTGGTGAAAACTGCAAGTGCCAGAATATAAAATAATTTTAAAAAATTTTCAAGTTTTGAAATTTTAACTTGCAGGCATAAATTATTAACTATTTCACCAGAGTTCAGTTAGAAGTAACCGGTCTCTAAATGCATCATTAGATCGTTTTAAAGAGATCTGATCCACAACTAGTCGAACATGTCGGTCTAAATGTTTTGTAATTTTCCTGTTAACTAAAAATCGCTATTCCTTTTCCTGTGCAATGCATGCTGGGTTGGTGACGCGGTTATGTCTGATTAAAATCAAACACAGGAAGGCTAGCATTTGCAGTTATTTTTTATCATTTTGTGTTTAATTGGTGTAAATATGGAGAACGCACACTGAGCTGATATCTTACATTTTTACAAACAGTTATGCATGAGATATCTGTTGAAACAAACAAAAGTGATCAGATTGGGATCTATTGTTTACTACATTAGCTAGAACTAACACCATTAGCAGAAGCTAACATGAAAAATCATAAGGTAAGGAATGACTGTTTAAAGTGACAGTGATATTTCAGTCGTTGTAACCCATCGCTCTAATATTTCTGAGAAAATGTTTTGATCCTGATGCTAACCGCTAACAGCCTCAGTTGGAAACTAGAGCTCTTTGTAGCATAGCTCGACATTTGGGTTAGCATCTCCTAGCAGCAGCTGCTCAAACACCATCCTCTTCAGCTAACTCTCCCCTCTTTCTCCATTTGGTCCACATCATGTTCATCACCTCTTGTGATTTCTACATTGCTGCTTTCAGCATTTTTACTGGATTATTTTTACAGCAAAACTAAATATTGCTTAAGTAAAGCCTATTCTTACAACTAACCAATGATCCCTTTAACACAAATATTGCAGAACTAAAGAAGTTCGCATGAAAATGTTTTAGAAAAATCCCAGCAACATCGAAAAATAGCACACCATATGCCCAGTTTAACCCGTTTACATAAATAAAATTTTAAAAAATGAATTTGGGGTGAGTTACACTTTAAGGAATTTAAAAGTCATCCTCTTGAAGTTACAAAGGCCTACAAAACAGACCCACAGCAGCATATTAAGGTTCAAATCTTCACGCTTACGTCTCCAAACACACTTTTTATCATTATGGTAAAAGAATACAAACTCAAACTTTGTCTCCTCTGACCATAAAGGCTGTTTACCCACAGTTTACAACGGAGTCAAGCCTTTTGGGGTTTTAGGTTGTTTCTGAACATCCTTTCCAAATTTTTTGTTTGTTTGTTTTTTTTAAGGTAATTTAGAATGGATGGAAAACTATGATCCTGGACACACCAATCTGGAGTAACTGACACTGACCTCCTTTGATGGACATAAACAGGGAACCTAATATCTAAATCCTCTACCTGTTCTGATAAGTGGAGCAGTCAAACACCCAGATAGCAGGATGCCAGGGCCTCGTCTGTAGCTGCAAGAAGTCTGTGGTTTCTCTGCATCTTGCAGAGCAATATTTTACCATGTAATGGGGGTGTATGTAAATACAGCCATGGAAAAAATGTGAACCACCTTTGTCTTTTTTTTTTTCAGGTAATTTGCTTTTAGAAGATATTGAAGAAAACAAGGGTGGTCTAATCATTTTTTTTCATGGGAACATTTATGCTTTTGGTTTGTTTTTTATTAAAACGAAGTAGAAATAAACTCCAAATTCTTGTTTTTGAAGTGAATTAAACCAGTTTGTTTTACAGTTGTTCCTGCCTGGAGAACCTGCTGTTCCAATGCATCATTAAACATCCAATGAAATTCATTAGTCCACATTTCATGGCACCATTTCCTGCCTTTTTGAACTGTTACCGACTCGCTGATGGACGGCAGAGCCACAGTGTTCACATAAAGTCAGATAAACTCCTCATATCGGCTCAGACGGCGGCTCGTCTCTGTGCTGCACAGACGATGGGATTTCCAACATTTGACTGGGTGTCCAACTAGAAAACCACACAGTCCCACCTCCTGTGTGAAAAACGAAGTATGCAGACATCTGATATGGAGGGAGGGGGGGGCACAGACTTCTCACTGCAGTGACAGCTGTGCCGCAGTGATAGGTGGGCGACACAGCAATGCTGGCGTGTGATTGCGTGCCAACAGGCAATATTGCTCAAAAGTTATACCACAGCCAACTTTTGCAGGTTGCCAATGGGAGATGTTGCTATGTCCAAAAGATCTCAGCGGATGTGGATCTCTGAGTTTTAGTTGTAAAATTTTATTCACATTATGCACTAAGGTTCAAATTACTCATTTATTTATACAACTTATAAAATCTCTAGGCCCTTTACACTGCAAAAAATGGAAGTCTAAATAAACAATTATTTCTTAAAATAAGTGCCTTTTTTCTTGAATTGAGGAGGTAAGTGAGACACTCAATTCAACAAGACAATTTACATTTGAAATTAGAAGAATAGATTGCATTTTCTTATTTCAAGTGAATTTTATCAGATTATCTTGTATTAGGGGTAAAAATCTAATCCCATTGGCAGATGGGATTAGATTTGGGATTATTTATCTGCTCAGATTAAGGTTGAATAATTTCATTTAATAATTTAAGAAATTTTTACTTATTTCCAGATCATTTTTGCAGTGTATACGAGACCAAAAGCTTATCTAATTATATAAAACATCATGCAGCTGAATAAGATTAGCATACAACTAAAATCTAAGTAAGCCTATTTTGCTTAAAATAATTTTGTGCAGGTAGGTAAGACAGTTTGCCAATAGAATAAGATGATTTACATTTAAAGTAAAAAAAAAACAAACTATTATCTTATTTATATGGCAAAAAATAAACATTTTGTTGTAAGATCAACTTATCTAGCTGCTCAGAAAATTGAAACATATTTTTTTATATATANTATTTGTACAGCTGTTTCAATCTGTTCCTACACTGTAAAAATGAAATATAAGTAAGAGAATTTTCTTGAAAAGATAATATTTTTTTCTCTTGATTTTTAAAACATCATAAATAGGATTATTTTTATTACGATTTATTTTTGTAATATCTAGCTGCTCAGAAAATTGAAACATATTTTTTTTTATATATATATATATATATATATATATATATATATATATTTCTTCCTTATTTGTACAGCTGTTTCAA
Organism: Cyprinodon variegatus; assembly: GCF_000732505.1. Classification (NCBI taxonomy): domain Eukaryota; kingdom Metazoa; phylum Chordata; class Actinopteri; order Cyprinodontiformes; family Cyprinodontidae; genus Cyprinodon; species Cyprinodon variegatus. The sequence continues at coordinate 883,707 of NW_015150560.1, forward strand.
TCTGTTCCTACACTGTAAAAATGAAATATAAGTAAGAGAATTTTCTTGAAAAGATAATATTTTTTTCTCTTGATTCAAGCAGGTAAGTTAACAAATTTGCTATTTAAATAAGATGAATCCAGCTTAAAATAAGGAAACTCAACCTTTAGCTTATTACATTGTGAAAAAATCAAATCTAAATAAGTTTATTTTTCTTAAAATAAGAGCATTTTTTTCTTGAATTAAGCATTTAAGTAATACACTTTGCCAATGGAATAAGGAAATTTACGTAAAAAATAAGAAAAAACAACTGCAGCCTGTTATTTCAGGTGCATAATATCTAATTATGTAATTCTATACTTTTAAGAGTAAAAATACTTACTCCATTGGCAGATTATCTCATTTACCTGCTGAAATTAAGGGTAAATACACTTAATTTAAGACATCTAAAAGTGCTATTTTTAATTGTGGGGCAATAAGTCTCATTCCACCATCAGATTGTCTTTTTCACCTGCCTAATTTAAGTTCAAACACTCCTAAGAAATGTTGACTGGTTGTTAAATCAGGTTTTGGAGTGTAGTTACAGTTCTGTGAAAACCTTTCGATCCTCCTTTCAAATCCCTCTGCTTTCGTCACTCCTGAATGTTTCAGATCAACAAACAGAAATGAGCACCAGACAAACACAGACGGCAGCTTCTAAAGATGATTTAATTCTTAAACCAACCTTAAAAAAAATAATTATACCCACACCCTGGATATGGATGAACTGTCATTAAAACTGAACTGTCATTAGAAATAATCAGCTTAACGAGCAACACTCAGTAGAATAGAAAATCACCTGAATAGATCCCGTTAGACAGCATGAAGTAGGCCGACAGGTCTCTATAAACAGTCCATCGTTTCGCAAACTAACAAAATTCAAGAACAGAAGAGAATCAAAGGAATCAGTCTGGAAAGAGTTATAAAGTTTTTTCTTTGGGAATCCAGAGAACTACTGAACAGAACACAAAAACTAATTATAGATTTCTTAAAATAAATGTGTTCTCTATTAATTTAAGCAGGTAATTATGCCGATCTTTGAGTAGAATAAGCATTATTTTAAGTTCATTATATCTAAAAATCTTATTTTAAGGTTAAAGAGATAGTGGAATTTTTTTTTCATATGAAAAGCAAATCATCTTATTGGAAAACTATCCAAGTTACTCAAATCAGCTTAAATTAGACTTATTTTCCATAAAAATAGACTAACATTGCATAAATCAAACACAGACAGATGGAGAACCTTTTAAAGGAGCAGCCAGTCTATCTAAATTACTCCAGGATCTCAGCATGGATTCCTCCAGGAGGTCCCAGAAGATGCCTCACTTCCTCATGGAAGGTCAAAGGTCATTATTCAACTATGGGAAAGATGAATTGGGTCAAAATTGACTGGATTAGCTCAAGCATAGCAAGTCCATTCCCGAACACTGCAACCAAGCATCCTAAGCGATCTGATCAAGTGCGATCGTGTCACTGAGTGTCAGATTATTGTTCTAATATTGAGTAGAATCATAATAAAATCAACTGGAAGACCCTCCACTGGGGTTGGTTTAAAGAATCCGGTGAAGAAGAATGCACTAAAATTCATTCTTGGTGATGAAAAACACATTTTTATCCAAAAAGCTGAACTGAAGCTATTTTGAATTAACCCTTAGTTGTATGTTTAGGGTTTATTACAGCTCAAAAGACCATAAAACCATAAAATCTTATTTAAATGCTGTTAAAATCTGGTTTATGATCAGAAAATTGTAAGTTTGGCAAAAATTTTAAAACAGAAGAAATCTGAATGTGAATGGGAAGAGATGTGTATTAAGTTCACGTCACTGTTGAACCTAATGGAGTCACATTCAGCTTCTAAGACCAGCTGGTAGAATGTGTTTTAGTGAAGGAATCCCTCAGCGGATCCCATCGAGCAAAAATGTGGAAAAACTTTAAAGAAAACTCCTGTTTGGTAGAGAAGTAGCTGTACCTCTGTGGACAGCATTCGCCTCCTATGGCCTTCAGAGAAAAAGAGGCTGGAGCTCAGAGTATGGAGGTCATTTTGTTCCATTATTGGTGTAAATCAGGCATCCCCAAAGTGGGTCCTTGAGGGCCACCGTCCTGCAGGTTTTAGAGGTTTCCCTGCTCCAGCACAGCCAATTTAAATTGATAGTTGATTAAAATGCTTCTGCTGAGCTGCAATCATTAGAATCAGCTGTGCTAAAGCAGAGAAACCTATAAAACCTGCAGGACAGCGGCCCTCAGGGACCGACTTTGGGGATACCTGGTGTAAATGGAAATTTGAAAGAAATGCAATCCAGAAATTAAACTTTAAAAACTTTTTTAATTAAAAAAAGGCTTTGGGAAAAATAATTTACTGTTTTCTCAGATTATTCTTTTTTTTTTTTTCCAAATGGAGCCGAGGTGGAAGTTCAAGTGAATAAACTGATTGCTCGCCTTGATCCGCCTACGACACAGCCAATCAGCTTTGAACCACGCCTCTACGAAAGCCAATCAGCATCCAACGTTCATCTTAAAAGGCCTCCGATCCGCAACCTGTCTGCTCCTGTGCGCAGGCGGCGGATGTGCTGTGACTTCATTCAGATGACCCAGATTCAACCCACCTCTAGCCCCTCCTCCACCATCGTAGCTAAAACATCAGAGTTTCATTCCTCCTGGACTCTTATTGCATTCCGCGTCTCATTTCAACCGGTCCGGCAGAAGACCGCCATGTTGAGCCTGGTTCTGCCTGAGTTTTCTTCCCAATGGGGAGTTTTTCCTCTCCACTGTCGCTTCATGCTTGCTCATCATGGACAGGTTCTCTCAACCTGTGTTATCCAACTGGACTTCCATCTTCCAGGTCCCTGAGTGAAGCTCTAGTATCAGCTCACGGAATCCACTGGATCTCCCCATAAAGCTCAGCAGACCGTCTCTCTAACCAGCAGTCTACAGACTGACCAACTCCATCTATCTCCACTCCACCACCAGTTTCAGGCCTGGAGGGAAACAGCCCTGTTCTTTACTCCTGTTCATGCATATCTATCAAAATTCAGCGCTATGTTTCCTGCTGAGGTCTGAGCACCAAAGACAAGGTAAATGTATCAATAAAATTCTTCTAATTGTTTTTTTCTCTCCGTGTGAGCTTTTCAGATTGAAATAACATTTTTCAGGTTTTTTAATGTTTTTTGGGGGTTTTTTTAAATTCTTTTTCGGATTTAAATTTACCAATTTTAGTCTTTTCAGATTGCCTTTTTCCGATCACATTCTCTTCACTTCTGGGAACGCGCTTTCCACCCGAGCGGCATTTCTATCGGTCTGTATGGAGGTTAGCAAAAACATTATTATTGGTTAGGAGCGGATGTTTGTATTGGGCTGGAAATAAAGAATAGGAGAAAAAATAATTTGATTTGGAAAATACAAATTTTAAACAATGCAATTCATTAAAACTAAGCCAAAAAAATCCCTATAGAAAATAACAAAATAAAGTTTAAAAAAAATAAAGCATGGAGGAAAAAAAACACATAAAAAAGAATATTTTCAAAAAATGTAATCTGTGAAAACAGTAAATGACTTTCAAACATTTTTTATTAAGACGCTTTTAATATTTTGGTTGTTTGTTTTTTTTTTCCTGTTTTTTTTTGTTTGTTTTTGTTTTCACAAATTGTGTCCTTTTCAACAAAAATGAAACAAAGTTCACTCCATAGATAGGATCAAACATCTGGACCAAAGCTGCTTCAGTCTCATCAGGTTTTTAACTTCCTGCACTGATTGTTGATCTGAAGTTAATTAATAAATCTGTAGATCAATGAATTAATAGATGAACATCAATAAATCAATGCTGTGATCTTAAAGGAGGGCCAATCAGCGCTCAGTCATCTGTGTGACGTTTCAGGAAGGGTTCTGGGGATGTTTCATAGCAAACCCCGCCCCACGGGGTCATGGGGTTTTCCTGCTCCACTCCTGGATGCGTGTGCGCACTGCTCCACGCGTCAGGCGCGTGGCAGCAGCAGCGCGAGGCGCCTCGGTTCTCCAGGGTTCTGGAGGTCCAGTGGTTCTGATCTGGGGGTTGATTCTGAACCAGTCCGGCTTGATTCATCCAGAGAGCAGAACCGGATTATGGACCGGAGCACAGAGC
>NW_015150560.1:890409-892300 GCF_000732505.1 Cyprinodon variegatus
TATGAACAATCATTCTGCATAAAATTGATATTTACAATTACCAATATCTACACAAACTGATTATTTAATAAGTTTTTATTAAAATATTATTTCACTGAAGATTTCAAGATGCATTATTTTCTCTTTACCCCATAAAACACAAAATTCTGAAAAGAATTAATTCTGTACTTATCTTTAATGTTTGCATATCGATGTATATAATTAACTAGAGTGTTTTTGTTGTCATGTAATTCTTAATATATGAAAAGTTTAAACGTTTTAAATATTCCCTTTGAGAGTATTAATGCTGCCACCGTCTGTATTAGAGGGAAAACAATTTAGGGGTGGCCACAGGGGTGTCAAAGGCTGGCCATGGCCTCCTCTGGCCCCCTATCTAGCTCCGCCCCTGCATGTGTCTTAAAGAAAGAATTTGACTCATTTTTTAATATTTGTTTTTCTTTTTTTTTACACAGTTTTTCGGTTCCTCAAAGGTTAAATTTAATAAAACTAATAATTGTTTTCCCATCTTCCTCTAATCTCCATGTGCCTTTGATGTATGCAAAACAGACTTAAAGTAGTAGAATAATCCTTTTTTTTTCTCCTCACCAAAATCATTTTAGGTACTCTTTGATCTTCCATCTCATAGAGAATATTTTCTTTTTAGAAATCAGAATTTTTCCCTTTTTTAGGTCAAATGTTTTCAAGCACAGTCAGGACTTGTGTTGATTGGTTGTTTTCATTAGGCTGCAGCTAAATAAGACGAGCATCATCTTAATCCTCTCCTGTTAAATATCCCAGAGAGGAAGGAGCCACTCCTTCAAGAAGCTGAAACTTCATCACTTCTTTCTGTTTTCTATGGACCAATCATCCATGATGCATCACACCTCTGTCTGCTGTAACAGTTATCTATCCTCCTGCAGAAAGAAGCATAAAAATGTATCTCAGCACAAAACTGAGTGAAAACTAGACACTTAAAGTCTTTTATGAATCATGCATTTCTAACAAAGGATTAAATGGATATTTTTTAAATAATTAACCTTCTTAAAATGATTCCAGCTGACTATACTTCCGTTATTTACCAAATGATTAGTGGCGCCATCTGAATTACACCACAGAATCACATATTAAATCAATTGAGACACTCAGGGGCCCCAGCTCTATGGCCCCTGTACTGGAGACAGAGAGCTGAGTCAGTTTGTGATGATGAAAACTGATATGTCCTTTTGATTAGTTTCATTTTTACTTTGTGGTTTAACAGTTATTTAACTGAAGGTGTCAAATATCCTACTGGATGCTAAATGATGGGCTAATGCCTTATTTTTTTGTTTGTTTTATTACTTTGTTATAAGTTCCCATAAATAACTGAGAACTGTGTTTAATAACTAATTTAGCTCTCAGTGGTAAACTATTCTGACCTTTTTCACAATAGAGTCAACCAATAAGATGATTTTTAAAAACAAAATCATCATATTTCAGACATTGGAATTAAAATCATCGGCATTATTAACATCTTTCTATGGGATGATAAAGTCCAAGGCTCAGACATCCTGATCATCTTCTCCAGCCTGACTTTGAGCTCCTACCGCAAACAGAAGATTCAGAAATCCAGCAGGATGAAAAAGTCAAAGCAATTTTACAGTAGCAGTCATTCAAAATGGCTGTTCCCGGTCAAACGCCAGCCGAATGGGAGCCCACTTCCCTGCAACTCCCAGCGAAATCCCTTCCAACTTCCAGCTACTGCACTGACCCCCTCTGGCATATTTTTTTTTACCCTGACTCCACCCTTTCACTGGATTACAGGCTCTGACCAGGAGATGACGCTTCTCTTTAGATCTTAAAGGAATAGTACACCCAAAACATGATTAGCCTTCATTTTCTACTCACCCCCATGCTGAACAACACTCTGGAGTAC
>NW_015150560.1:893150-894503 GCF_000732505.1 Cyprinodon variegatus
AAAAGTACTCCAGAGTGTTGTTCAGCATGGGGGTGAGTAGAAAATGAAGGCTAATCATGTTTTGGGTGTACTATTCCTTTAATATCCACAAATCATAACAGGAACAATATTTTGGTGCAAAGATTGATGTTTAAAAAGGAATTGTAGGAGACCGGCCAAGGAAAGTGGGTAAATGTGGAATGGCTGCTAGTGTAAAACGTGGACAGTGATGTGTAAATATGTTCCTGCCTTCGATTGTCCTTTCTGGGTTGATGTTGCTTGTTTCTGTGGTTTTTATTTGAAATGATGTGATTATTCCCTGGTTTTTATGTTTTATTTCACCTCCTGTGAACCAAATGTCCCTCTGGGGACAATAAAGGTAAAGTTGAAGTAAAATCCAAGAGTAAAGCTGTAAAGCTTCACCAATCGTGAGCTAAAAATTAATAGGGATGAATTAAAATAAATATATATACCGAGCCTATCTCCAGCTGTCTACAGCGGAGAGGCGGGGTTGACCCTGGATAGGACACCAGTCCATCGCAGGGCAAAGCTGAGACAAACAACACAAACAACCATTCACGTGCACACTTGTGTCTGTTGCCCAGTGATGGACTGGCGCCTCGCCGATATATATATTTATATAGACTTAAAATAAGCTCAGTTCGATAACTGGAAAGTGAAGTTACATAAAATTTTCCTAACACATCCCTACTATGTGACAGATGCCATATTGAAGAAGCCACACTCCTACGTTCCTATTTTTTGTGTACAAAATTAACTCCATTTTGGTCTGGCATATTCAACTTTTTATCAGATATGTTTAAAACAGAATTGAGACTGGACCCACTTTTCTTTATACTCTGAGTTTCTGTTCAGCTTTCTCAATTTAATAAATATCAACGACAATTCTTATCTAATGCCTTTATCATAGGAAAAAAGCGAGTGTTGATGTTCTGGAAAAAATCAGAGGTCCTATCATTGGTAACACTCTCTCATCTGGAAAGAATACAGTTTCCTTTAGCAAATAATTCAAAGCGATTCAATAGAACTTGGCAACTCCTTCGGCAATATATTGATAATTCTATTTGAAGAGAACTCGATCTGATTCTCAGTGTGATAAAATGTAAGTCGTAGGGGAAATGGGTGGGGGGTCCTGAAAGGGGTTCTGTTTATTTATGCCACTGCTGTTTGGTTTTGACTTTGTGTTATATTTATGTTTCATGTTCACATCAAAAAAGAGGACAAATTTGTATTGTTCATGTCTGAATTTTCAGGTATGTTTCCTCAATAAAACAGCTTGAAACATAAAATGAGCTCAATCCGGAGCTGGTATATATATATATATATATATATATATATATATATATATATATA
>NW_015150560.1:894675-896747 GCF_000732505.1 Cyprinodon variegatus
ATAAATTTATATTTATATAAATATAAATTTATTTTTAAAAATTAAAATTTATATTTTTTTTTTTTTTTTTTTTTTTTTTATTTTTTTTTTTTTTTTTTTTTTCATTTAAGTTTTGCCATTATCGCACTTCCTATCACCCTGAGGGTATTTACCCCCCAGCGGATTTCTAGTTGCGCCCCTGGATGTCTTTCGGTGCTGACAGGGTATTTCAGGGGGGGTTCCTTCTCCTGATTGATCAGCTGAGGACCTCCCCCTGAACCCCCTATCGTCTCCATGGAAACCGTCCGAAAGGCGCCGCTAGGGCTTGGCTCGAGGGCTGCTGTGAATGGGCTGACGTCACGGCGCCAGAGAGTCTGCTCCAAGAGAGGAGAGAGAGGAGAGAGAGAGACTGCTGCCGCTGCTGCTGCTGGTTGAGGTGCGCGCGGCTTTGCGCCGACGTGCTCTTGCGCCAATTTCTGACCTGTCCGTCAAACAGCCTCTCAGGCATCAGTCAGGGGGCGTCCTGCGAAATGGGTTCACAGGTGTGGGGAGGACGGGAAGGAGGAGAGGAAATGGGAAACATCACTCGCAGCAGATGTGGACACAGACTGTGGGAGATCTAGATTATGTTTGGAAAGAAGCTGGAGGAGAAGCCGCGCGTAAAAAGGAGGCGCAGATGGTGTTCGGCTCCGTTTCTTAACGTTTCTGACTCCTTCTGTGGACTGAAAATCATCTTATTAAACCTGACAGAGACTTTCTCTGGGTTCTTCACGACAAACCCGGCTTTATTTGAAATAAAGTCTTAAAATCACTAAAAGTCTCACTGTTACATCTCACAGATATCTCCTCATTTTTATATTTTTAAAGACGCATATATTCATTTGGATGAAACGGAATTATCAAAGCTGAACTCCAGCAGCCTCCACCTTCCCCTGAGGGCCCCCCCTGCGCCCTGTCATCATCTCCAGCTGAAGGATGAAGCGCGTAATTCCGACAAAACAAATGGCTCATTCAGAAAACATCAGATCATTAATCACGTCTTTATGCGCCGCTAAGATTAGGAAGTTTTTCATTTGGAATCCTGAGCAACAAAATAAACAAACTATTGTCATCTTTGCGTTTTTTTTAATAAAATGAATAAAATATAGTAGAAGGACGTCACTGCAGATCTTTTTAAAACAGTAAAACTCATAGAATACATTTTTCTTAACTAAAATAATGAAAAATAAAAACTATAAGCTTGTTTTAGAGTGTTGATAAAGTAGAAACAACCTGAAGTTTCAGCGAGTTTCTGTGCGCATCGCATTAAACCCTTTCCTGTTGAAAATTGGAAGTTTTTATTTTTTTTTTTATTTATTTTTTTTTTAACCCATGATGGATTTCCTCCCAGTTTGACCCTCAGCCGCTCATGCTGGCCTTCACACCGGCTCCGAGCTGCTCTGATTTCAAAGTCTCCAGACGCGCCTGCTCCAAAACCACATCTGAAAATGTTGGTAAAAGATGAAAAATGATCATTTTTGGACACATCGAACATCTCCTCTGCTCATTTATTTAATAATAATAATTATTAACGTTGTTCTAACTGATTCCCTGTGGGCTATATATCCTATTTTTATATTTTTCCCCATTTTAAAGTTGCGCGTAAAAGCCTCCAGGCGCGTCCTCATCCCCACCATCTGACATCCATCATTAATTTTCTTGATCAGAAACAGGTAAGCGCTTAATTTTCCAAATTGCCCACCGGAGCTGCTGAAGCGCCCTCCGCTGGTTCCGCCTCCGTCCTGCGCCGCCGCTGCGTAAATCAGCCAATCAGAGGCCAGATGTGCCGTGAGCGACGCGCCAGCCGCGTCCAATCAGCGCCTTTCAGCCCCTCCGTGTCACAGGCGCAGGCTGCTGCCTATAAAACCCGCTCTGACAGCTCGGCTGATCCAGTCTGACCGTCTGACAGAAACTAAGCAGGAATAACCGAAGCGAAGCCTGGAAGCCAACTCTTCCCCCCCTCCTCCTACACACAGAACACCGGCGACTAAACTCTTCCACCCCGGCAGAATGAAAGCAATAAGCCCCGTTCGGTCCTTCCGGAAAACCAGCAC
>NW_015150560.1:897026-914199 GCF_000732505.1 Cyprinodon variegatus
TTTTTTTTTTTTTTTCCTCCTTTTGTTCAACATGAGGAAGAAAAGCGACCTACATTTGACGCCAGACACTTCGATCCAAATCCAAAAAACATAAACAAACAAAAAGAAGCCCTAACATTTGGTTTGTGTTTGTTTGTTTTCAGTCTCCGGAGTTTCCGTCAGAGCTGCTGACAGATGACAGCCGGACTCTGCATCGTTAACGCGGTAAGTAGGCTGTCCTCCTCCTCCTCCTCCTCTTCCTCCTCCTGTCTGCTGCATTCTGTCCAGGGCTCCCAGGCTCCAGTACAGCCTGTCTCCCAGTCTGCTGAAGCACCAGTCCGCTCCCTGATCCAATGCTCCCAATATGTTGCTCCAGCAGAGAAGGTTCTGTTTGCGCGCAGCAGACTTCAGACTCCAGCCTTATTGTGTCTGAAAAAAAGACGCACTTTGCGTTTTATTTTGGTTACATTTTTTTTAGTAGAAATAAGCTGGAGGCTCTTGGCTCCAAGCAGCAGCCGTCAGGGTTGTATTATAGCCTCTTGTGTCTGTAATGAAGAGCATCTGCAACAGGAAAATAATGGCTGTTTGGATTACTGCTACTACGATGTCTGCACATAATTGGTACAAGAAGTGGGAAGGCGCCAGCTGAGCGGCAATTACGCTGATTCTTCCCCAGATTGGAGGCTGAAGTTGTGCGGAGAGAGCGCGCGTGCACGGCGCTCCCCTCCTCTTCCCATCTGTGTGTGTGTGTGTGTGTGCGCGTGCGCATCTGGAGCGCAGGGTTTGCTCAGTATTGGGAGTGTTTGGTTAAATGTTAAAAACTGCGGCTTCCTCCCTGGCGCCAGTCTGTCCGGATCTCTGCCCTGTTTGCATTTTCTAAACACGCCTCTCTTTCTCAATCTTTTGCAGGTGTTTGGTCAAGACGCAGAAAACACACACAGGACCTGAGGAGCAGGACTTCCCCCCCCACACCCCCTCTACTCCTCCTCTTCCTCCAGGCCTGGATTTTTTTTTTTTTTTTTTTCTGAAATCAACAGACTTTTGCTTATTATGGGACAATCTGATGTGATGTGTTTTTCTGTTTGGACACCTCATTATTATTATTATTATTATAATTATTATTATTTAATTTAAGACTTCTTATTTGTGGGTCCTTTCTGGAAATGGAAGGCGAGTTATATGGGATTATTTCCCCTCCCTCTACCCTAACCTCCCCCCTCCCCTCCCGTCTCTCCCCCCCGTTTGAACTCTTCGCTTTTTTTGCGGAGGTGGAAACGTGTACAGAACAGACTTGGGTTAGTTACTGTAAAAACAAAACAAAAAAAGTTTAGTCTTGTCTTGTCAGAAATGTTGGCACATGAAGGACTGGACGATGTCTAAAGCATAAAAAAAGTGGAAGAATGAGACCTTGTGAACTCTCTCTCTCTCTGTCTAATCTTGTACAGTTGCAGAAATTTGAAACTTCTGCAAAAAAAAAAAAGTGTAATGTTGTACTTAATTATGCTGAAACTTTTTATAAAAGTATTGTAAATTGCACCTCTCTTTTTCTATTTAATGCTGAATAAATCCAAAACGCTGCAGGTTTTTATGTGAGGCCGTAATGACCGCCGCCGTGCGCGCACAGGTGCGCCAAACGCGCAGGTTGCGCCCAGAAAAGCGCACTCAGAGCGCACTGGATGCACTTTTACTTTCTCACATGCCATGTAGAGCAAATAGGATTAGATGGTTTTAGTCTGAGCCAGTTAAGCTCTGGCCAGCGCTGCGTTTTAAACTATCTTAAGCAATCTAATTTAAGGGTGAAGTTGATTCTGATTGGTTCTTTATGAATTTGATTTTCGTTTTAAATTGTTTCCCTCCTTCAGTTTAAAAATGTGTGATTCATTTGATCATAGCAGTTTGGATAAATTAGATCAATCTCTGAATCCTGCAAAAGGATTTTTTTTTTACTCTTTAACCCCTAGAACCTACGGACCCACCGGTGGGTCCAGCTGCTACGTGACCTCGTAATTTTAACAAACCCCCAGTATTGATGTAAAAAACACATTTGGCACAGTTTGGTGACATTTTTGGATAAATGTGCCAAAATGGCCTCTCCGCCTAAGAAATTTCTCACTAATACCATTCTAAAATAAATATGATTCATCTGATTGAGTCCAAATTTGGTATATTTTTACACAACATTTAGATTTGAAAGTCTGTACTACTTTTTTGTGCTATAAATAATATTTTGGTAGTGTTTTTCAATGTTTATTTCAAAGAAAATTTTGGCGAGGTTCAAAAAATGCAAAATATTTTGTATTTTGTCCCTAATATTTCAGGCAGGGTCAAAGCTACAATGGTGCTGACACCAGAAAACCATTCTATGACATCTTACCTTTACAGAGGTACCAAACGTTTCTTCTTAAATCTAATAGCTGTGAGGCTATAAGTGATTTACTTTTGTGTGTTTTTGTCAGGCAGAAATTTATTTATACCCCCTTAGGGTGTAGGAGGTTAACCTGTTAAACAGGATGGAGGAGCCTTCATGTTTTCTTATTTGGTCTCTGAAAGGAGCAAACTTGAAACTCTGGTTAGATTAACTCTCTGTCGTCATAAATGGTGGCAGCATCATGCTGTGGGGAAGCTGATTGGTTAAAAATGGATGAAAAGTTTTTGAATGTGCTGCAGAAAACAGGAGACCGGGATGGAGGCTCTCCCTCCAGCAGGACATGATCCTGAACAGAGATGTTAGAATGGTCTAGTCAAAGTAAAGACTTAAAACTTGTCTCTGTGGAATTATTAAAATATAATTGTTCCATTTTACTGCAGAGGAGCTGCTCTACAGGAAGCTGGTTTGAGGTAGAGGAATAGTTTCATTTAATTCTCTAAAGCAAGATTTCAGGCCTTATAATAAGTGTTTAAATGTTCCAGAGGAGGTTTTCTTTTCTGCATGATGCTCCGTGTTTCTCATGCTTCCATCTAACCTGAGGAATAAAACCTGCAAACCTCTGAAAACAGAGCAGCTCAGCTCCATGCGGACAGGAAAACCTGGAAAATGTCAACACACTTCTGTTGGTCTGAGCTGCTGCTTCTCACCGCTCTGTGTCCGCAGGCCTGCAGCAGGTTTGTATGCAGAGTGCGCCATCTATCGGACAAAATCGGTCCTGTCAGATTTAGACCTGGCAATCTGCATCTGTAAAACACAAAAACGTTTAGGATGAAGACAATTAAAACCTTAAAATTAAAAATTTAACTTCCTGCAGATTTCTGATGTCAAATGTTTCACATTTGAACAGTAAATCATTTAATTTTTAGTGAATTTTCTAAAAGCAAAAGTCATGGAATGAATGAGCCAGCCCTTGTTTTGGTTCAGTTATTGTTCGCTTCAGGTAATTTCCATCAAGAAGACAAAAAATAAAAACTTAATATTGGGACAAAAGTAAAAAATCTATATTATCCTGTATTTAATTTGATTTAAAATGATAAATCCCAAAATGAAAATGACTCTTCTTTGACAACCATCACATACCTGCATTAGTTCTACCACATTTAATGTTAAAGCAGGAGAAAAAAAATTAATCTTTAGAGGTTTAAAATGTTTTATTTCATTTTAAATTACTGATTCATGCAATAAGATGATTTAAACTGCAAGAAAAACATAAAGTTTCAATGTACACTGAAAAAATAATGCAACCGCTTTTGGCGTTTACTTAATCATATTTAGTTACTTTAACACAATTGTTTTATGTCCTACCCAACTAACATGAAACAATTGGGAAATAAGTGACCAAAATGTACCAAACAATAAAATAATTCTGCTAAACGTGCAGCTTTCAGCTGAAAAGTTCTGATTTCTTCCCATGAATCCAAACAAACTCGTCTCTCCGCCATCTTGCTATTTTCCCTGTTTTTATCAGTGAAGCGAGTAAAAAGGTGCCGCCACATGTGGAAACCAACACACTTTTGCCAAAGCTAAGCTGCACTTACAAATTTAAGTGTATTTTCCCTTTATTTGATCAGGAAAATTAAAAAAAAGTCAGTGGAATACGATGATTTCAATAAGATATTAATTCCATAACAGATTATCTGTTTTACCTGCCTAAATCAAGGCCAAACACACCTTGTTTTTACCTATTTTAGATCAGTTTTTGCAGAGTAACTACTACATTTTTTAAAATCTTGACAGAGGAACAACTATTTAACTTTTAGCCGACACTTTTCCTTCATTGGCCTTTAAGTTTTTAAAACATTCTTTCTATTCATCTGTAAGATTACAGGTCCTTTCACCACAAAGCTGAATGTTCTGACCAGTGACCTTTGCTCTGGTTTTTTGATGGTTTCAGTCCATAAAATCTTCAAGTTTCGGACTCATCAGATAGGATGAGAGTGAAAAAAATCAACTCTGATCTCCTGAAAGTTTGAAGAAGGCAAAGCAGAAAATATGGAAGCTGCTTAAAGAAGAGAGAAAAATTCAGAGCAGATTGATGGACGGATCAAAACTAAAAACATATTCAGGAATAGACAGCGGCTTATAACCAGTCACATTTATTTAACTTTTTAATTCAGACACAAAATCAATACTTTAAGACGTATTTGTACTGCAGGGTACTTGCTACTGGAGTTTTATGAAGCATTGCCTCTGGTATTTAATTAATCATTTGGAGTTTCACTGAATAAAAAACTAATTTTAAACCAAAGAAACACAGAAAGTCAGACAGCTGAAGTTTGTGGAAAAGAAGAATTCTTGTTTTCTGCTTTCTGTCTACTAGAGCAGCTGGAGATCAAGCTAACATACAGGAAACTGTTCATATGCTGTAATAAATGAAATTTAAATAAGCCCATCTTTCTTTTTTTCTTTGATTTAAGCATGTTAAGACATTTTGCCAATGAAATTACAATAATCTGAAATAAAATAAACTAATATCTAATCTAATTTCAAAGGCAAAAATACGCATTTTATTTGCAGATCATCTGAAATATCACATTTGTACTTATTAGATCATTTTAGTCAGTCTAACATGCTTACATCAGCTACATTATGAAACTGTTTAATACGTTTTATACAGAAAAAAAGGTTATTTGAATTTATTTTAATTGACCAAAATTTCAGCATATATTTCTCTGATTAATACCAAGTCTGTTATGGTCAGTAAGTCAGACCTTAAGCCCTTTTTTTAAATCGCATTTTTGACTCCTGTATATTTTCATATTCAGTGAAAATAGGTTAAAGTATTTCTATTAGTCGTTCTTTGCTGCTCTGTACACTGCAAAAACCTGATCTAAAAATAAGTAGGAATTAAAAGTGTATTTAACCTGAAGCTGAGCAGGAAAATAATGTGATCTTTATGATTATGTCACTAAAATGAAAGTGTTTTTTTCTTATTTGAATGTAAATAATTTTATTCTCCTGGGAAATCGCTTTACTTACCTGCTCAAAACAGGGGAAGTTATAATTATTTGAAGAAAAATTGATTCATAGATTTCAGTTTTTGCAGGAGAGAAAAAACAGGATGGACAGGTGGAGGCATGCAGAGGTGGATGCGTTCAATGATGGATGGGAAGCAGTGCTAGATAATGGGAACATGGGTGACAGGATGGGGACTAAAGTCTGCTGATTGCTTATGGAGTGACTTTTGGTCCATTATTGTTGAAAAGAACAGGTTTGGTTTAAAAAAACAAAAACAAAAAAAAAACACAATCCAGAAATGAAACTTTAATAAAATGTTTTAACTTTGTTTTTTCAAATCTGATTGTCATATTTTAATTTTCTCAAAAATATTTCAAAAGCTTAAAATGTTTACTTTTTACTATTTCCTATAGATTTAATATTTTCAGTTTTATTTCAAAATTTAGTTTTATAAGTTGACCCATTTCTATTGGTCTGCTTGGACGTTAGCAAAAACATTTTCATTGGTTAGCGTTTGGACTGAGCTGGAGGTGAAGAGAATTAGATCTGGGAAATTTTAATTTGAAAAGAAAGCCCTTTGTACAAAAATTTGATCCGAAGAAAAAAAGATATAAAAAAATCTGAGAAAGTTCTTCAAAGTTTAATTTCTGCTTTGCATTTCTTTCAAATTTCATTTTATGAAATGTTTTCTTTGCCAAAACAATGTAACAAAATTCACTCCATAATTGTTCAGATTTACACTGAAACCGTTTTTTAAATAAATATCATTCAAACTTTAAAAAACAAACCTTTAAATCAAATTCCTGATTTTGCGGCTGACTGCTGAGGAAGTTTCCAGACAAATTTTGGAAAACAAACGAGCGACAGACGACTCCTGGGGGCCGTGAGAAGTTTTATTCATTCACCAAACACAACATGTAACAGCGAGTCTATCATCATTTTCTCCTACAGACACCAAACAAGCAGAACCGCAGCATGCAGCAGCTCTGAGGGGAAACTCTCCCAAAACAACACCTAGTTTCTTAGTTTTATCACTGAGAACAGATTTCATTCCTTCAATAAACACAAACATTTCACATTAAGCAGCAAGAGGAGCGGAGAGCGACCAGGAGACGATCCTGCTCAGAGCCCAACGGCTGCTAGAGGAGGAGAACCCAGAAACCTGCCGACCTCACAGAACGCTCTCCCGCTCATCGCCCAGGCTGATGGAGCGCAGGTTCTGGTTCTGGTGGGCGGCGGCGGAGGTGGTGCTTCCTGGGTGGATGATGAGGACGCCTGAGTCTAACGGCGCCTCCTGCCGCTGGCGGCTGTTGTTGGAGTTAGAGTTGGTGTTGTCGCCGGCGCCCGAGTTGTTGTTGAGGGTGGTGCTGCTGGCGGAGCGGTTGAGGTTGCCGACGGCGTCGGAGGGCCACCCCTCGTCCGGGCTGCTGGCCATCAGGCTGGCCTCGGACGGCGCGTCGGAGCAGATGGACATGCGGGCCACCGCCGCGTCCTGCAGGCCGCTCAGCCTGCTGGGGAGGAGGCCCCTCTTCTTCACCAGGCCCTCCAGCTCCAGCTCGATCAGGCTGGGCTTCAGGAGGCCCCGCCCTCCGTCCGACTCCTCCAGGGAGGCGTCTGGGGAGCTGTCGCTGGAGCGCATCCCTGAGTCGGAGGAGTCCTTCTTATCCAGGAGGATGTCTGTGAGGAGGCCAGGCTTGGCTGCGAGCAGAGGCGGAGGAGCGGCTCGGCCCTCTTTGTGGAGGAGCGGCGTGGTGGTGTCGGCTTCCTCTGGGCCCCACTCCTCTTCGCTGGGAAGCTGGTGATAGAAGGAGCCGGCTCCTTTCTTCTTGGAGCCCGGGGTCCTGGAGGACAAGCTGTGGTCCAGCTTCTCATCCTCTTCGCTGATGGGATCCAGGAGCTGAGCGTCGGCCCCCGAGGCGAAGTCTGTGAGCTCGCCGCTCTTGGAGGCCCTCTTGTTGAAGGGCTTACGGCCGTCCGGCTCGGCTCCCTCCTTAGCCTGAGGAGGCGGGAAACAGAAGACAGAAAATAATAAATCAGTAAATCCTAACCAATGGGAGATCTTTGGATCAAACCATCAACCATAAACTAAAGATGGCCGCTATCCCTCCAAGCTAAGAACATGAAAGAAATGTTCTACAACGAATCCTGACCTGCTTTTCCTACATAAACCTGAATATTGAAATGAATGAAATAGATTTATTCATTAAAGCTCAACATTTAGTAATATGTCTGTTGATTGAAACGTGTTGAGTTGGTTTAACTTTCAGAAAAAGAGCAACTTTACTCTAATATAGAACTACTTGTCCCATCAGTTGATTGGACGGTGACGGGTGGGACTTTATGCATCTTAGAGTTTAAGCAGGAGGTCAAAGTGGACTCTGGTTGCTGATTGGTGGAGCTGGTCGGCCATCATTGGATGGGCGGAGCTCCAAGCTTTCTTTCTGAAACATGTTGTGGTTTGATGACTTCATTCTTTTAATATTATGACTTTATTCTCAAAATACAAAAAATAAAACATCTCTAGCCTGGCCATAATACTCTGTTGTAACCTGCAGAAGGATTCATTTAGATTAAACTGTTTGTTTTTAACGGCTTTTCTTCAGTTTATGACCCTGACATCTCAGCGATCAACCTTTACTGAACGACACACACTACAAATAATTATATCTGTGGTGTTTTTGTTGTGAAATGCAGGAAACCAACTTTTAGAGCTTTGAATTAGAGGCTAAGTGTTTGTTGGACATGTCAATTCAAGAGCTAAAAACTATAATTTTATTAAAATAAAATTCTTACAGCACTTAGTGTCTCGTTTTTTCGAAAGTAGGCGGACAGGAAAGGGGATATGAGAGAGGGGGAGAGACATGCGGCAAAGGACCACAGGTCGGATTCAAACCCCGGTCGGCCGCGTCAAGGACTCCGTACAATGGTCTTTCATGCTAACCACTGCTCCACCTGCACACCATCATTTTATTTTTATCCTGCTTTGTAATCCAGGGCAGAATCATCAGCAGCTTTGTTCATCTGCTTGTTCTACATTAGCTGTAGGGAAGCGCAGCCTCTCTCTTTGCTCTGACTGCATGCAGGCCTTCAGGATGAGGCCGCTGCCTGTGAGACAGCGCTGAGGGAAGCAGAGAAAAGCCGTTTGTCTCTAATTGCTTTTTGGGGGAAAAAAAGATTAAGGGGCCTGAAAATGCACCAAATATAGCAAAAGATTCGTTACGTCGGCCACTCTGGACAGAGAGAAGACGACTGACGCTAGCAGTTAGCTTCAGACGCTAACAGCTTCACAGAAAGACAGGCAGGAGCCAGAGTTGTTGGCTTTTTGAAATATGTAAATTTGAACATTTCATGGTATTTAGAGTCATTTTAAACTTTGATTATGAGAATAAGTGTGTAAATATAAAGCCTACTACATTAGATGCTTTATTTTTTGGCTTTGATCAGCTTCATGTAGCAGAAACCCTTAGTTTGTAGTCGTTAGAGGTGTGAATACTTTTTTTAAAGCTAGCTCTGATTGGATAACTGTTGATTTCACCCACCCCTTTGTCCTCAGCGCTGGCGGCCTGGAGGAACTGGCCCGGGTGGGGCTGGACGGGCCTTTCTCCCCCACCGCCGGACATCTCCAGCTGGGCCATCTGGGCGATGTACTCCCTGTAGGCGTCTCGATACTCCGCCTGCTGCTTGTCGGTCAGCTTGCAGATGTCATTGGAGGATTCCTGGGAGTTGAGGCTGGACATGCTGGAGGTGTGGTGGTTGGTCACCTGACAAACGACAGAAAAACCTTCCTGTTGGTAAAGACTGCAGAGCAAACACAGAACTAAAGTTCAGCAAAACATTGCTGGTTCAGGACCCAGATGGAGCAGCGCCGCTGCAGCTCTGGGATCGCATCTAAAGCATTTCACAAAGCCAGATTTTTAAAATAGCGGCAGAGCCAGCTGTCTATGTGCGAGTGTTTGTTCTTTTTTAACAAACTGGGAACAGGGAGGGTGAAAATAACAAACGCGGGGGCCCCTGACACCTTTAGGTGTGCTGCACTCTGCATATGTATTTTTAATTCTGTCAAACGCGACGTCGGTTTCCTCCCGCTGTGCTGCGTTCAGGGTCAGAGCTGCGCCGAAGTGAAACCTCTGAGGTCACAAACATGCTGGTTTCCTGTAGGGGCGATGTTCTAAATGCAACAAACTACCGGTCTTCCTTGGATTTCAGGTGACAGACCAACACAGAGGGTGATGACTGAGGGTCTGGCCTTTGACTAGGCCATTCTAACACGCTTCTATCTAATCCCTCCATTATATCTGGATGTTCAGGGCCGTTCATCTTCATAGTTTAGCATCCAGTAGGTTTGTTTCCTTGATTTAGCTCTTCCCATCACCTCTGAGCAGCTACCCTGTTTCTACAGAGCTTCATCCCCACAGCATGATGCTTCCACTCTCATGTGTTGCTGTGGAGACGGTGAGTCTTCCACATACAGCAAAAACGTATGCAGCAATAAGTAATTTAATTTTTTATAGTAATTTAATAAGCAGGAAAATAACATAATCTCTAAATTAAATTAGTTTTTTTGCCCTAAAATTATTTTGGAATGTCCTAAGATTATTAGATATGATGCACTTGAAATAAGACAACAGAGATGTATTTTCTTACAATGTGCAATTTTTTCAATGGTTGCACGCAGCTACAGCTCAAACTGTACGAGGAAACCGCAGGGTTTCAAAGTTTACAGGTCATGATCTATGTTCTCACACAGGTGGGACTCAGCTCCGCAGTGAGATGGCGCTACTCGGACTCGTCTATCCGGAAGCTAAACGAGTAGAAGCGGAACATGAAGCTCACTAGAGTGAAGCGCGCTGCTTCGGCAATTTGTGCAATTTTGTGCTGAAAGCCCTAAAAAGTTAACCTGACTCCGCCAGATGGATTTGCTCCGCATATCCATCTGGAAACCTTCCGTTGAAGTAATTTTGGAAAGGGGCGAAAATACTGGTTAGCTGATTGGCCTATGTTGGTGATAGACGGGCCAAATAAACCAATCAGATCAACGAAGCATATGACGTACTAACAGAGCGACGACGACGAAAACACAACCACAAGCCAGGCTACTCTTGCCGAAACCAGTCGGGAGAAGAGCAAAAACATCTTTTCCTCTGAGAAAAGCCTCCAGAGCAGTGTTATGCTCTTCTTTCAGTGAAGAAATACTCTGTAATTCCGATAAAACTTGCTCGATAGCCACGCTAACGCTAGTTTCATCGGCTGAAGCCGCCATGTTCTTTAGACTGAACTGTCGCGCTTCTCGTTGCGTCACACCTCAACCCGCCTCAAAGCCAACGCTGATTGGACGTTCGTTTGGTGAACGGCTCCAAATTTTCTTCAACGGAGAGTCTCCAGACTGATCTGCGAGTGAAACCTTGAAAGCTCGTGAGATCAGGATGGTCTCACAAGGCTACTAAAAAGTAAAGGCGACAACGTATTTGTTCAAAGACATGGCTGAGCAAACATGGCTGCTACGGTCTGTCAATTTCACAGAAAGAACTCCATTTCACTCATTGCACCCCCACCATGCTTCTGTTTTCGTCTGAGAGGAAGAAGAAGAATCCTGAGCGATTTGCCGACGACCATCTTATGACGGCCGACTGAATTTCAAACATGTTTGATTTTCTCCCGACCTTAACGATTCCTGATGGGGAGGTGATCATAGGGGCTGATCGCCCCTCGTTACTCCCTGTATACTACACCACACACCATCAGGCTGAACTTCGGCCCGATGGAAAACTTCTCGCATGACTGAAGAATCGGCCCGAAAAGGGCAGAAAAAAAAATCGTACAGTGTACGCCCGGCTTTACTTTAAATGTAAATAATCTTTTTCAACTGGCAAATCATTTGGTCTACAGCGGGACTAAAAGGTTTTTAATCAGCCGCCAATTGCTGGAGTTCTCCTACTTAGAAAGATGAGGAAGGTCTGTCATTTCCTGATTGGTTGACTTTGACTATGAGAAACACAATAAGGAAAAAAATCCAGGAAATCAAATGTAAGATTTCTAAAACAATTACGGTTGAAAATAAGCATTTGGTCGATAACGAACAAGCCAAATGTCTGGTCCTCACAGAGATGTAACTTCTTCTTAAAGCAGCTCCTCTGTCTTCCACCAGTTACCTTTATTCTCCTGTGTGTCGCTGAATGTGTGCATTGATGACTGAAAGACATCTTCTGCCTCCATTTATCTGTTTACTACAGTCTGTTCAATTCATGTTCATGTGGATTTAAAGACATTTTAATTAGTGGAAAAAATTGGAGGGGGGAATATAAAAAAAAAACAAAAAAGTCTAATTAACCAAAACTTTCATGACCCCCATGCTGTAACTCCGTGGACCCCTAGGGGTCTATATAAAATCATCTTTACATAAGTTAATGTTTGTGTTTGAAAGCAGGAAATATTTAGGGACCAACTTTATCGTCATTGCAACAGATTCTGTCTTCTTCATTTAACTGGTTTTATGTTAGCGGGTCTAAACGAAACCAAAGGCGTCAGGAGGACTGACCGTCCACTGGGAGTTGGTGCTGCGTCTCGGAGGCTCTTCCAGCCCCGCTCCACTGAGCTCCTCGAAACTTAGGCTGAGGCTGAAGCCCCCCGTTTCCCTCTGGGGCCCCGCCGGGCGTCTGCTGGGCTCCCCCTGGTGCATGATGCTGCCTTGCTCACTGGCTGCTCGGCACTCCTCCTGAAGCGCCGCCTGCGTCTCGGCATGTCGCTGCTCCATCACCTGGAAAGAAAAGAAAAAACTTTTGGTTTAAGGACGACGTTCTCAGCCTCCTTTAGAAGGTGAAAAGCTTGTTTTCTCAGAGCAGTGAAAGAACGTGTTTATTAGTGGCGGGTTCATAGAGCTGCTCATCTGTCCTTCCCTCCCCGACAATAACCTCCCTTCATCCTCATATCAGGCGGCCATCTTTAGCCAGATGGCCGCTTCCAGCATCCTGGCAACACAACACTGTTTTTTTTGTTTTGCTCTACGTCCACTGAGCTTTCCAGATGTTTCTGTGAGAGCCCCTCAACACGAGCCCAGAGTCGCACACATGTGTTTGTGATTTCTGGACTGCAGGATGATCTTCTCCTAATATGGATTATTAAATCCTAAAATCTTTGGTCCGTTTATGAGGAACAGCTCTGAGTAAATGTCAGTGAGACTGAGACGTCTCAGTATAGGACAGCTCAAATATGCACCGCTATTCTATTTCTTTACATTTCCATGTATTAAAACTACAAACTTTAAATATTTGGGATTTATGTGACAGAGCAACAGAGTGGAGAAGAAATGCATAGAAGGAAAGTCATTTTTCTTAAATTAAGTTTATTTCTCCTCAGTCTGAGCAGATAATTCAGATTATGTGATGACAGAAAGGATCATTTAAGTTTAAAATTTAAATAAAAAAAAAAAACTAAATTTATTTACAAAAAAACGGAAATTAAAATCAGTCCACTGGACTTTGTTTCATGGTTTAAAGACGTTTCGCTTCCCATCCAGGAAGCTTTTTCAATTCAAAATGTCATGAATAGCGCTGAGTTCCTGGTTTTATACAGCAGCCCATTTGAATTGAGAAAGCTTCCTGGAGAGGTGGCGAAACGTCTTCAAATCTTAAAAACCAAGTCTAGTGGATTTTTTTTTTTTTACTTTTACGGAATCACTATGACCTGGATGACTGAGAATCTTCATTAGCAGAGCCCAACAAAGCCTTGTTTTTGTTTAGAAAACATATCATTTGAAACAGATGAATGGGTCCACCCCTTTCAAATGGGGGTCGTTTGGCTTCTTTGTTAGCTTGCAATACCCCGTACCCGTAGCCTCGTGAGACCATCCTGATCTCGCGAGCTTTCAAGGTTTCACTCGCAGATCCGTCTGGAGACTCTCACCAAACGAACGTCAAATCAGCGACAGTTCAGTCTAAACAACATGGCGGCTTCAGCCGATGAAACTAGCATTAGCGTGGCTATCGAGCAAGTTTTATCGGAATTACAGAGTATTTCTTCACTGAAAGAAGAGCAAAACACTGCTCTGGAGGCTTTTCTCAGAGGAAAAGATNGTAACTCCGTGGACCCCTAGGGGTCTATATAAAATCATCTTTACATAAGTTAATGTTTGTGTTTGAAAGCAGGAAATATTTAGGGACCAACTTTATCGTCATTGCAACAGATTCTGTCTTCTTCATTTAACTGGTTTTATGTTAGCGGGTCTAAACGAAACCAAAGGCGTCAGGAGGACTGACCGTCCACTGGGAGTTGGTGCTGCGTCTCGGAGGCTCTTCCAGCCCCGCTCCACTGAGCTCCTCGAAACTTAGGCTGAGGCTGAAGCCCCCCGTTTCCCTCTGGGGCCCCGCCGGGCGTCTGCTGGGCTCCCCCTGGTGCACGATGCTGCCTTGCTCACTGGCTGCTCGGCACTCCTCCTGAAGCGCCGCCTGGGTTTCGGCATGTCGCTGCTCCATCACCTGGAAAGAAAAGAAAAAACTTTTGGTTTAAGGACGACGTTCTCAGCCTCCTTTAGAAGGTGAAAAGCTTGTTTTCTCAGAGCAGTGAAAGAACGTGTTTATTAGTGGCGGGTTCATAGAGCTGCTCATCTGTCCTTCCCTCCCCGACAATAACCTCCCTTCATCCTCATATCAGGCGGCCATCTTTAGCCAGATGGCCGCTTCCAGCATCCTGGCAACACAACACTGTTTTTTTTTGTTTTGCTCTACGTCCACTGAGCTTTCCAGATGTTTCTGTGAGAGCCCCTCAACATGAGCCCAGAGTCGCACACATGTGTTTGTGATTTCTGGACTGCAGGATGATCTTCTCCTAATATGGATTATTAAATCCCAAAATCTTTGGTCCGTTTATGAGGAACAGCTCTGAGTAAATGTCAGTGAGACTGAGACGTCTCAGTATAGGACTGCGCAAATATGCACCGCTATTCTATTTCTTTAGTCTTCGATGTAACAAAACAACAAACTTTAAATATTTGGGATTTATGTGACAGAGCAACACAGAGTGGAGAAGAAATGCATAGAAGGAAAGTCATTTTTCTTAAATTAAGTTTATTTCTCCTCAGTCTGAGCAGATAATTCAGATTATGTGCTGATAGAATAGGATCATTTAAGTTTAACAATGTTCCATTATGTACAAAAACGGAAATTAAAAACAATCAACTGGACTTTGTTTCCAAGTTTAAAGACATTTCGCTTCCCATCCAGGAAGGTTTTTCAATTCAAAATGTCAGGAATAGCTTTGAGTTCCTGGTTTTATACAGCAGCCCAACAAATCCTTGTTTTTGTTTAGAAAACATATGATTTGAAACGGACGAACGGGTCCACCCTTTTGGAATGGGGGTCGTTTGGCTTCTTTGTTAGCCTGCAATGCCCCATACCCGTCTATGTCTCTGAAAGGGGGGTTGTTAAAGGGAATTGTTGTCCTGGCTGAATAGGCGAGGTCCTCCCCTCTCCTGTACAGGGGTTCAGGCTGCAATGATAGCATGAAGGGATCAACTCTATCGCTGCATTGTAGGTTTTTGAAAGCTGAAATCTGAGCGCCCCCCACCCTCTGTTTAAAGTTGTTTTTTCTTTCTTAACATAGATGGCTTCCTTCTATAATAAACTCTGTTAATTGATTTCAGGCGCAAGTTATAAAATAATATAATCAAATAAACAAAAATGTATGAATTTTTAGATCAGTTTTTGCAGTGTAACATGTTTTAATTATTTTTTTTATTAAATAATGATTCTAAAGAAGTATTAATCGTTCCCATAAAGTCAGAACTTTCTAGAACCTCCCTTCGCTGTGGTTCTAGCAGCGGCTTAATCCAGCCTCTCACACCTGAACCGTATTAAATCAGTCAGACTGGATGGAGGGAAGTCATTGCTACTCATTCCCTGCAATGCTTTTAGTTGTAACTTTGACTAGGCCATTCTGACGCATTGATATCCTCTGATCTAAACCATCCTTTGCATCTCTGGCTGGATGATCAGGGCCACCCCAGTCTCAGGCCCTCTGCTGACTCCACCATGTTTTTTTTCCTGAATTTAGCTTCACCCATCAACTCTAACAGGAAAGCATCCCCACAGCATGATGCTGCCTCCTTCAGTGAGGAGTTAATGTGCTCATTCCTACACTAAAGGACTGACGTTCCAACATGGACTCTGTGTGACACAGAGAGCCAATCGCCTCCTTGGCTTTTAAAACGCTGGAGAACGTTTTCATTATCGAAGTTAGTCTGTGCTTCAGTTCAAAGTTTAGAGAAATCTCGTCTCACCATTCCTCTGAAAAGTTGCCAGTCACCAAAGTTCATCTCCATCTCTTTCTTCAGCTCGTCCAGGTTGCAGTGAGTTAGCACGCGTCCATTTATGTTAGCCTGCAACACACATGGTTTCAATGAATGAACACAGAGAAAGAATATGTTCAAAAAGCACAAAGAGGACCCATTTTTTTTAAATCGTACCTTTGCGATTGTTGCTGCGTACTGAGGCAACATGTTGGGGTCCATGCCGTCGATCTGCTTGAGGCGTTCGCACACTCCGTCTGTCCCCAAAGAGCTGAGCGGCACCGCCGGACACATCTACACAACAACAAGCAGAGCTCAGCCATCAGTTTCTCACAGAAATCGCTCTGTTAGAGCAAATCGTCTCACACCGACAAGCTGGTGAGTGCAGAGCGAGCAAACGTTCCTGCTAAAGAGACATGCAGGCACCATCAAAGAGGCAAAACTGCAGCCATGTTTCTATTGCTCATTTAATGCACCAGCTCGCCGTCCTGCTGACGATGGCGATGCTACACCTTCCTCCTCTTTTCTTCAATCACCTCTTTTCTTCCTTCCTCACTTTAAAAATTAACAAACTTTGTTTGCTGTTTTTTTTCAAATCATAATGGTAAATGTCCAAAACCATGAAACAAAAAGAAGGGAACATTTTTAATCAAGGTATAGGTCATCAGTAACCCGTCACTGATGAGTAGACATTCTACTTCTCCCTGTTTCTGTTGCACGGATCTTCCTGAGTTCTTAGTAGATAGATCAATCAATACTAGCGTGTTTTAGTTGTATCTGTATCGAACCATACGTTCTAATGTTCGCTGATTCATTGCCGCATTAAGTTTGAGATCAGGTAATGCACATCTACTCCCTCCATTTGCAAAGCATTTAATGTTTCCTTTGATTTGTTAATCATTTTTTTCTTTTTGTTTAAACTGAGACCTGGGAAATATTTTCCATCATTCGGTCATTTTTATCATGTAGATGGAGGAAGAGAAGTGATATCAGCCAGAAGAAGAAAAATGCAACACATGACATTACATTGTTTCAAGCATTATTTTCAATAAAAGTTTGTTCCTTCCTTCCTTCATTCCTTCCCAGTTCCTTCCTTCCTTCCCAGTTCCTTTGTTCCTGGTTCCTTCTTACCCAGTTCCTTCCTTCCTCATTCCTTCCTTCCGTACTAGTTCCTTCCTACCTTACTTCCTTCCTTCCCGGTTCCTTCTTTCCTTCCTTCCCACTTCCTTCCTTCCTGGTTCCTTCTTTCCCAGTTCATTCCTTCCTAGTTCTTTCCTTCCTTCCTTGCCTCTCTCCCAGTTCCTTCCTTCCTGGTTCCTTCTTTCCCAGTTCCTTCCTTCCTCCTCCCTTCCTTCCGTACTAGTTCATTCCTTCCTAGTTCCTTCATTCCCTGTTCCTTTCTTCCTTCTAGTTCCTTCCTAACTTCCTAGTTCCATCCTTTATTCCTTCCTAGTTCCATCCTTTATTCCTTCCTAGTTCCATCCTTTATTCCTTCCTAGTTCCTTCCTTCCTTCCTAATTCCTTTATTC
>NW_015150560.1:915054-931760 GCF_000732505.1 Cyprinodon variegatus
TAGTTCCTTCCTTCCTTCCTAGTTCCTTCCTTCCTTCCTTCCTA
This sequence comes from Cyprinodon variegatus, assembly GCF_000732505.1. NCBI lineage: Eukaryota > Metazoa > Chordata > Actinopteri > Cyprinodontiformes > Cyprinodontidae > Cyprinodon > Cyprinodon variegatus. The sequence continues at coordinate 915,099 of NW_015150560.1, forward strand.
GTTCCTTCCTTCCTTCCTTCCTAGTTCCTTCCTTCCTTCCTAGTTCCTTCCTTCCTTCCTTCCTAGTTCCTTCCTTCCTTCCTTCCTAGTTATTTCCTTCCTTCCTAGTTCCTTCCTTCCTTCCTGGTTCCTTCCTTCCTTCCTTCCTTCCTAGTTCCTTCCTTCCTTCCTTCCTAGTTCCTTCCTTCCCTGTTCCTTCCTTCCTTCCCAGTTCCTTTCCGTCCTTCCTAGTCCCTCTCTTCCCTTCCTCATGTCTCCATCTTGCTCTATTAGCATCATTAAGACCCAGCTTCAGACTAAGCTCCCAGGCTTTGTCTCTGGCTGTGGGGGACAGCAGATCAGGGTTTAGCTGGACTCTGATTGGATGTTAGACAAAATGAGAATCATCCCATACAAAACTGTACACACTGGAAGGAGCCAGCCTTCTGGAACAATGTTGATGTTATTCTAGTTTTACTAGAATGAAACTACAGAGCATTTGATAATATTCAACCTTATCATATTTGATGGGTTTTATGAGATATAAAAGTAGAACATAGTAGTAAAGTGGAAGGTAAACAGTGCATGGTGCTGAAATGTATTTCTACTAAAAGTGTTAAACAGACTCAAACTTTGGATAATTTTTGAAAGAAAAACTTAAACCAGCCAGACCAGATGGATGAAGAATGTCTGAAAACATCTACCTATTCAGGCTCTGTAACAAAGGTCTGTGCTTTGACTAGGCCAGAGCTCTGCAACCTTTCCAAATCCAAAGACTTTTTCTTTTTGATCAAACGTTTTTTTCAAACTTTGCATAAAAAGTGGTCTTTGCAGCAATAATGGAACAAAATTCCTTCCATAAAACCACATTACAACATTGTTTTTTCTTTAATCAACCACTCTTCGTTAATTGTAAGATTTGAGCAATCAGAACTAACAGTTGTCCCGGCAACAGCATCTTATTTCCAAGTTACGGACCCTTGAGCTGCACCTGAGGCTTTGACAGATTAGCTAGAGTTAAACTGAGATTAAGCTTCACACAGATGGATTCTTAGAGCGACTGGTAGGGCTGGATTAGACATAAGGGAATACAGATGCACATGACGCTGTTTGGGTTTTACTTCATAGGATGAAAACTAAGCATTGTTTTACTTCCACTTAATGATGCTCTACCTTCTGTTGGTCGATCACATGAAATCCCACTAAGATACATTCAATTTGTGACGTGACAAATAATAAAAAAAAAACCGAAGAGGGATTAATAATTCAGTAAAACCAAACTGAATGTTGGTGAATCTAATGAGTTGTGTAGAAGTGTTTGTCCTACAGCATGCAGGTTGGTAGCAGTGTTAGCGTGAAAGATGGGTGGATAACGGAGGGTGAATTTAAAAGAGGCGCAGAAACCAAACATGTACCTGCTTCAGTTTGCAAGGCAGCGATTTTAAATGCTTGATTAGAAGATAAGAAGCAAACAGTCAGAACCACAGATAGGGACTCGGTGCGCCTCACGGCCGAGGCCGTACCTGCAAACAAAGCTGAAGGGCAGAAATGAACACGTAGACAAACAGACAGAGGACAGAGTGGACGTGTATCCGTCTCACAGAGGCGCGTGAGACGACTTCCTTAAAGCAGCCACCGGCATCGGCGGCACAAACGTAGATGTTGAACTATTACAGTAAGACGATTCTGTTTCTGCTGCAGCCCCTAATCTTTGCAGACAGAAAAGAGCCACCTTTTTACTCGACAAAAGCAGAAGTTCCAATTCAGGGAAGATTCAGACAGAAAGCGTGAATACATGTGTGAACCCTGCCGGAGTGTGAGAGTGATAAGGGTGTAATTACAGCTGGGCCGAGCTCAGGGCTGGGCAGGAGGATGGGGAAGAGGAAACAGAGCTCTGTGAGGGAGGAAGCATCTTGGTATGGAGATAAGCTCCACCAGAGCTGAGCTCATTGTCAGCGTACAGTACGCCTGTGTGTGTGTGTGTGTGTGTGCTGCCAGCCCCAACAGTCGCTCTGATGATAATCCCGACAGCCACGGGGAACCGTACTCACACAGACATCAGCTCGGTAATTACACTCCCGCTTACAATCCAAAGAGCCGCTCACCGACGTACAGAAACGGCACACGTTGGCGCTGCACAATATGACCAAGCATGAACTTTAAGGAAAGGGACGGATGCGTCGAATCTGACATTAAAGGGAAAAAGGAGGGGGAGATACGAGCAGCATAAAGAGCAGGATTTAAATACGTACAAACCCCCAAACTCCTGACAGATAAGAGGAAACTAAAACGTTGTGGACTAATCTAGGCTTCCATCGCTCACGCAGCTCCTCTCACTGCCTGCTGGCTGAGCTCTGATAAGCACAAGTCTCCTGAGTAGTCTTATCATTAAACTGTTCGAACAGAAGCTGCTCTGTTCTGGAGACGCAGAGGTTCACTTCTCTCTGCATCAGTTTTTTTTTCTTAAATTGCTTTTGAGCAAGAAGGTCGTAGGTTCCTATAGAAACGTTCAGTCTGATCAGGATGTTAGGAGGTCACACCGCATGCAGTCTGCAGGCAGGCAGACACACACAGCCAGACAACATCTCCCATCTATTGGTACAGTTCAAACATTTACTTCTGTTCATTTTGGTGATGATGGGGTATTGCTTTAATTACATTAAAACATCTTTTTAAAAACGTTGAACAATTTCATAGAAGACGAAGTTCACACCTGCAGAGCAGAGGGTCAAACCCTCAACTAGAGGCCATCGCTAAAGAAGCTGGCTATGTGTAGATGGAAAGTGCTGCGATTGTACGGCAAACCTCTCCAGAACTTTAAATTCGTAGGTAAGCGGCTGTTCCAACAGTTACAGATCGAAATTCTCCTGAGTGGTGCACAAATTTACACGAGTGAAATCAAATGTGATTGGTCGTTTATCAAGGGGGGTGGGATTGTTGTGGCGGAAGGTTCGCAAGCATGTTTGGTTGTGGCCGGTTTCTCTGAAGCATCTTGCTAACCAGTTAGCAACTTAGTGCTAGCAGGTTCCCAATGGGAAATTCCATTGGGACCAAGTAGCACTAAATTGGTGACTTAGAAACGACGCTGTCAAGGAACGCTATGGACAGAGGAAACATGCAAGAGGAGGAGAGTTTAGTGTCGGAGGTCGTGGATGAGTCTCCTCCGTCATCCATTTTTTATTTAGAGGAGGAAAGCGGGGACGAAGATGTTGTGGAAGAGGACGCCAGGGCGGCAGAAGCTTGGTTTGGTGTAGAAGGCTTCCAGCCGTACATGTTTGAGCCCTTGCCTCGCAACGCTGCCAGTTCTGTTAGCTCTACGCCTGCTGAAGACACAGACGTCCATCCCCGTGAACACTGGGACGCAACTCAATGGGAAAGGAAATGATTCTGGTTTCTGATTTCAACCGTTGCGTATATTAGCTGCGACATATGAATCAAGATGCTATGACCGAAAAAATTTGATTGACAGATGACAGTTGATAAATGATTGGCCGAATTTAGGTGTACAGGCTGACGTAGAACTAACCTGCATAAAATAACGGGAAAAAAAACTGATTTTAAGACTTGTTTTTTTTTTTAAATAGAAATTTTCTAAATTTTGGGAAGATAATAATAAATTTAAATATACGTTTAAGCCAGAATGATTTGAACTTTAAATAAATGAAAATAGAGCGTTAAACCGGGTGTTTCAAATATGGGTCAATTAGCTTACAATCACCATTTGGCTCCCTTCTCACTGGCAAAAAACGCAGGTCTAACCCCTCACTGGCAGCTGCGCGTCTGGTGACATCATCATGCTGGGTTAGCGTTTATGTCACCAGTGTGACAGAAATCAGGGAAGTAAACAATGGAGAGCAACATGTAAGGATTCCAGAGCGTAGTCAATGTGCTTTATTGTTTCGCTCCATTATCTCTCTGACTCCGCTCCATGTTTATCAAATGTAAACAGAGTTGTTTCTGCTTGTTTGAGCAGAAGCGACTGGTGTGATGTGTTGACGTCCGTACGTTGGGTTTAATGGTGTCACGTAATTTAATGGGTCAAACTGGCTCTGGTTTTCCCAGAGCATGCCGATCAGACTCGAGGCGATGTTGACGAGGGTCGCTTAGCAAGTCGTTCGACCCGTCTAGACGCACGTCAGTGAGCTTTTCTCAATGCCACTAAAAGACGATTCTTCCCGGGTGCACCAACACGCACATTTGGACACGAAAAGGTCAGATTTCAAGATAAAGATTATCATTTTCCTCGAACAGTGAAAACAACACAACAGGAACTTCATTCTGTTTTAGCAGAGTGGACACTGACTGACATCACAGAGTAACTACTTGTCATATTTCTCTGATTTCTCAAATGTTTAGATGTTCGCAATATGAACCAGATGGCATATTGGAAATAAACCATTAACTCATAAGTCTGTGACTGATTGGAAACTTGCATTAATCACTAAAAGTTGAACATTTTTCTTTATGTGATCTTATGCCTTGCATGTTTTCTGCCAAGCATTCATGCATTTTCAGGTCACCAGGCAGATAATGCTGGGTTACTCTGACTGCACAGTACTGAGGGAAGGTGCAGACTGCGGATGCTAATGCATCTCCTGTTAGTGGGGTTACCATAGCCGGGTCACAGGGGCTTGAGGGGAGGCCCTCCCTGGCATCCTCTGCAATAACATCCTGACATGGGTGCAGAACGGAAACAAAGGCTGCATGAGAAGGAGGATTAATGACGGCTGAATTCTCCACCGTACAGTTTATCAGATGACCTTTGACCTTCTATCTATTTTGGGTTTTAGCCTGTAAGAAAGGAGTCTACATAGTCTGGCTAAAGTATTCACACCCTCACACTTCCTCACATTTTGTTCCTGAATTAATTAAGATTTTAGGAGACAAAAAAAAAATTTATCATAAATGTTAAAATAAATGTTTTCTATTTTAAGAAATAAAAATCTCAAAAGTTATTTTTTTTTTCATTCGACTTCACTCAGAAACCCCTACAACCCCCTAAATAGCAATAAAAAAGTCAACAGAGTCTGTTTTACATCTATCTTTACTATTATAGCTGCAGATGTTTGGTGTCTGAGATTTAGAGTATGGAGTGAATTATGTTCCATTGCTGGTGCAAGAAAAGAAAACGGTTTTTACATATAAATAAAAAAAAATCTCTTTTTTATGTTTTAATATAAAATAGGTCTTGAAAGCAACTTGATTGTTCTCTGACTTTTTATTTTATTTTCTTTTTACTATTTTATTTTTACAATTTGTATATTTTTTTAAAGAAATCTTACAGACTGTTTTAAATTTATTTTTAAATATTTTATATTTTTTCTTTTTCAGATTGAATTTTACAAATTTCATTATTTTTAAACTGCTTTTTACAGATCACATTCTCTTCATTTCTGGGGGTAGACTTCCCTTAACAAAATAACATTTAGAATAATGGAATATTAAAAACAATTTAAACTTTTTTTTTAATCTGAGAAAACAGCAAAGTTTCTTTAAAGAATTTTGTTTATCAAGTATTTCAAAGATTACATTTCTAGATTGTTTTTTTTTTTTTTTTCCAAATTTGAATTTACAAAACATGTTCTTTACTTGTAACAATAGTAGAACAAAATTCACTGAATACTTTAGACCAGGCATTCCCAAACTCGGTCCTCGAGGCCCGCTGTCCTGCAGGTTTTAGAGGTTTCTCTGCTTCAGCACAGCTAGTTATAATGATTGCAGTAGACCAAAAGCCTGTTAATCAGCTTTCAATTAAAATCAGCTGTGCTGGAGCAAGGACACCTCTAAACCCTGCAGGACAGCGGGCCTTGAGGACCAAGTTTGGGGATGCCTGCTTTAGACAACATTCAGGAACAACATGCATCATAAAGACAGAGGGAACCAGCAGACAGAGGAAGATCAGAGGGGATTAAAGCAGGTTTGAACATCTCCAACAGCTCAGTTCAATCCTCATCTGAGCATGGAGAGAGGATGGATCGACTGCAGATCCACCAAGACATGGAGGTCCACCTAAACCAACAGGCTGGAAAAGAAAGTGTTGATCAGGAAAGGAGCCAAAGGGTGACTCTGGAGGAGCTGCAAAGGAAACTTTGTTGGAGGCTGCAGGTGTGCGGCAGAAAACCCACCCTGAACATACAGATGGGTTTAGATAGAACCATATTAATGGGAGAGATCAGCCTAGTCAAAGTCTAGATCTAAATCTAGCAGAAATTCCTCGTTGAGTTTGAAAACCACTGTTCATAGATGGTTAGCATACATTCTGCCTCAGCTGGACTTACTTCACCAAGAATAAAAACTAATAATTATAATAACTGAACTTTATTGATCTCACACTAGTGAAATTAAATTTTGCATTTAACCCATTAGTTTGGGCATCCTTGGGCTGCCACTGTGCGGCACCAAGGGAGCAGTGTGGGGACTTAGAGTGCCGGCTGTGGGAATCGAACCGGGTACTTGCAAACTTCTCAGAGAATAAGAGCACTGCTCTAACCGCTAGGCCAACACTCCAAAAACCCAAACCCAAAGTTTTTAGTTTAGTAAAATAAACTCCCGCAAAGCTAATAAAGTGCTAAAATGTTAAGTTGTTATAAAGCAACACTGTGTAACCTTTGACCCCAGTATTACTATAATATTGAGATGCAGTAAATGATTTTCAGCTCAATATTCAACACTTGATGCGTATCAAAGCTGTCTGGGCGGATCTTCTAAACTTGCCTGTGTAACTTGTGAGGGTCGGATCGATTTCTTCCTGGTTGCAGCTAGTAACGTTAGCAAAGCATCTACAGGCTAATAGCTTTTCTCTTAAAGAGTTAAACTGGACTCAGTGCAAGAGGTGGGAAACAAAAGGATCATAATTAAATGAACATCTGTGTCGAATAATGTCTCCCACCCCATGCATGAAGCTGGTGCTGAAATGGACAGCTCCTTCAGTGACAGACTGCTGCACCTTAAATGCACCAGGGAGCGTTATCACAGATCCTTCCTCTCAGCAGCTGGAAGACTCTAGAACCACCACTGTTCCCATCAACTTCAATAAGTTGTTACATTCATACTGATTTTGCAGTTCCTATCTTAGACAGTTAAATAACATGCACTTGTCATTTAGTACATCTCTGATGTTGCTGCTATTTTCAAATATCCATAAAATAAAATGTTCATAGCTGTATATTGGTTATTTATTCTCCAAGTGCAGTTTTATATTGTTAAAACACTTTACAGTGCATATTTTATTTGTTTATCTTTTAACTCTTTACTATTTTGTTATTCTTTTGCATTTTCCTATTTGTGTGACCATTTTTTCTATAATCTTTTTCCTGCTGTAAACACCAGAATTTCCCCATTATGGAACAATAGAGGGATTTTCTATTCTATTCTATTCTATAACTGGTCTAGTAAATTCACCATTAAATAACTTAGTTTAGCATAGTTATGAATTTGTTGTGAGAGCAGTAGCAATGCTAATTTGGCTTCAAAATTGTTCCTATGAAACAGTTAAGCTAAGCTAACTAGTTAGCCTTACTGAACTCTAGTTTATAGAACTAACAAAAACTTTTACATTTACGATCAGTTTTTTCCAATCATGTCCAGCATTAGGTTTATAAAGATGATGACAAACATGGCTGTCAGAATTCAACTCTTAAAGGGATTATCTAGAAGCTAAAAAGTAGCCATCACAGGCAGTTTACTTTATCAGTTTGGTTCCACCCTCAAAGTGACAAAAGCTGACATGAGCGCACAGAGACTGGTCTACAGTTGAGTAGGAGAGATGCTACTGGACTTAAAAAGCAAACCAGCAGCCCAGAAAGAGAGCATGACATATACGGGTCCTCATCATATTAAAGCTGCACACATATAACAATCAGAATGCAGGTGGAGAATAGTTTATGTGGGTGCGCTTTAACTAAAACTGCTGTATCAGTATTTATTATGAATGATTTCATGTGAATCCATCTCTATATAAGTCATGTGACCCAGAGCGCCACTTAACAGCAGTCTGAGCTTCCTTTAAAGGGGTGATACAATGAGTCTATAGGGTATCTGGTACTTCAGGTCTCTAATAGGGTGTGTAACATTGGTTGGGCTGAAAATGTCATATTAGCTGTTCTATGAGCCCTAATGCAGCCTGGTTAAAAGCCCTAGAATGAAACCACAGGTTTTTTCTTCCTTTTATGGTATGATCATGAATATTTAGATGAGCTGTGCTCTGATTGGTTGGTTTACAACGAGCGAAGCTGCTCAGCAAAGATGCATCATAGCAACAAGCCCTCACTCACTGAAACATCAAATTGTTGATATGGTAGGGGGACCAGACGTCCTCTTTTTCCAGGACATGTCCTACTTTTCACACCTGAAAAAATGTCCGGGGGGAATTTCAAAATCGTCTGGGATTTTGGTCGACTACAGTGCAGAAGAACCGAGTCGTGAGCTCCGGGGTTGGAGCCCGCGGGAAAGTAGCGACCGAACCCGACCCTTTCAGCCCACCTCCTCCGGCTGAGGACGGGCGGCTCATGGCTCTCTGCTGAGGTCCGGTCCAATCAGCGGCCCAGCAGTCGACACTTCATACCAGAACCAAAACCTTGCCTTATTTGGTTCTGCCATGAAGTGGTGTTGATGATGAAACTTCTCTGTACGTCCATTTCACACGCTGAAATATCGTTATTCATCTATGACAATGGAATCGCAGTTTTGCATTCTATGACCCTTTTAAACACCAAAGCTAAGCTAACAGTTGTTGTTAGCCAAGCAATGAGATCTGACCCTGACCTGATCAGACATGTTTCTGGTTCGCTGATGTATGAATTAATCTAAAGCGGCTAAAGTGACTTTGCTGCGTTTTGTTGTGTTTCCAGGAGTTTCAGGGGTTTTAACCCTGGCTGTTTCAGGTGTAGCGCCCCTAGTGGCTAAAGATTACACTGTGTTGCTTTGAAATAGAGATTAAATGCTTATTTAGAGTGGCCTTTGTCTAAACATCAGTTTAAATTTGTAATCCAACTTTCTTTCATTTTAATATTCGTTTTATTGTCTTTAATTGTTCTTTTTCAATGATTATTTAATTACCTCTAGGCTATTGCAATATACTTTTCTCTGTTTTTATATCATGTTTCTTCATGTACAGCAATTTTAATTGTTTTTTAAATGTGTCACATCAATAAATAAACTTGCCTTCATTGAATTTTATATGTAAAAATGTTTTTGTTTCTTTACTTCACAATAATCCACTTTTTTTTGTTTCACACATCAAATTCCAATAAAATACCTTCAAGTTTGGAGCTGGAATGTGAATAAAGATGAAAAAGGTCCCGGGGTGTGAATACATAAGCATAGAAGCATCAGCAACAAGAAAATATTAACATCAACATCAGGGGAAAAAAGCAAATCAGATTTAAAAAAGGAGGAAATCAAGGCACTGAAAGAAAAATGATAAAAGGTGAGACACGAGGAAGAGTTGAAAAGAAAGGGAAGGTAAGGCTTCTTTGGTTTGTTCATGCAGCAGAGCGACACCACGGACCAGGATGAAGAAGAAATACTTCAGCATAGAGAACATCTGCTGCTGTGATCAAAGGAAACGTGAGCAGATTCTGGTGTTTCTTCTTTACTTACTAGTCCGCTGGTGTCCTGAGGTGGGCTGGGCTGTTTAATGGAAGGACGCGAGGATGAGGGAACATGGTGAGGGTAATGTCGTGGCAGGTGGTACACATGATGGGGGAAATATGGCTACGGGGGGAGAAAGAAGGGAAATTATGCACATTCGTTTGGGGAGACAAGAGGAGGCCAACAGAAATCATAAAATCATAGGGGGGGGGGTCATGCAGACAAGACAGAAAATGTGGGAATTGTTTTGGAGTGACTGGTTTTATAGACGGCTGATGGAGGAGCGCTGCGTCTCACCCGGTTGTAGAACGGGTGCTGGGGGCCCGTCATCCCGCTGAAGTAGGAGCTGTGGGGCTGCGGCGGCAGGGACCCGGCGAAGGAGCCGCTTGGGGAGCAGGCGGCGGAGAGCTGGCCGTACCCGGACTGGGGACGGGGCGCTGCCTCCTGCAGGGGCAGCGTGGGATAGGTCACCCCTCCTAAATGCATCTGATCCCTGGCCGCACGCACGTCTAAGAGAGGGCGAGGGGGGGGGGACAAACCAGAACACAGAGGAGAGTTTATCAGAGATGGCGTCTTGGCGATGACTATAAAGACCCTTCAGATCCACCCACGCTTCAATCATTCGGGTTTATTCTATGATCTCCAGAGGGGGAGTTAAAACAGAGCAGAAACACTTATCAAACATCAGATGCATGCAAGAGGAAACTTCTTGGATGCTCAAAGTCCTGCTGGGAATTTCAAGCATGTATCCGGTGTCCTGCATGTCCAAAATGGGCTTTTATTCCAGCTTTCATTCCTGAGTGGTTTTGTTTTTTTGTTTTTTCTGCACAGATGTTCTGATTTTCTGTCCTCCTGGATTATCTGACAACCAAGAGGTGATTCACATACATAACCTGCTGCTCCTCACCATCCAATCACACAAAGCGGAGCGCATCGACACGTAAACAGGCTCGGGTAAAACCTCCCAAACGAAAGCGAAGGAGCACAAAGACGGAACAGAGCGGCTCTGTGTGCGCAGGCACCAGAATGTCTCGTAGTCATACAAGTGGCAGCTGAATGACGCGCCGAGTGAGACCCAATCCCGCCTGTGAACACAATGGGGCCCTTATGATGTGAGTCAGGCTCAGGGGCGGGTATCGCTGACAGCGCTGCCCACTGGCTGACCACAGGACACTGGGCATCAACCACCAACCGCTCGCTGGGGGCTGACTGGGCCTGCAGGGCTGCTCCGCTTCCTCTCACTGAGGAGGTGGAAATGCACACCTTTACACGCATTTGGAGCCAACCAGAAGTTTTCACTCTCCCTAAACATTTGGTCAGATTTTTTATTAAATTGTGGCAAAAGTGGGAGGTGGAAGGAAAACTATGAAGGTTTTTTAAATATTTCAATACTGCAGCTAAAATTATCTGGGTTTGTCTCTTCCTACATCTATTGATGCTTGATTTAGGTCTGAACTTTGACTAGGACATTCTAATTCATCTTTTTGAAAGCTCAGGGTGGTTGTCCTGCTGGTATGGGGTGAATTTTACTCCATTATTGTTGTAATAAGAAACAAAAAACACTGTAAATTGAAAAATAAAATGCAATCTAGAAAGTTAACTTTGGAAAACATCAATCAAAAAACGAATTTGAGACAGTTTGACGTTGATGTTACTCTCAGATTTTGTTGTCCACTTAACTTTTTAAAATCATGTTTGTGTTTTATTTCAGATAATCTTTTTTTGTGTGTTCTTGAGGGTAAGTTTTACAAAATGCATTCTTTTTAAACTGCATTTTACCAATCACATTCTCTTCACTTCACAGAAGTGAAGAAAATGGGATTTGAAAATGGAAATTCTAAAGAATAAAATCTTTACGGCTCTAGCCAAAAACCAGAAATTTGAAAAGAAAGAGAAAATATTAAACCTGTAAAACGATAAAAAAGAGAATTTTAAAATATAAGCCCACAAACAGTGTTTTGGAAAAATAGATTATGAAAAATAGAGAACTGCAAAGTTCTCAAAACATTTTGAGATGCTATTTAAAGTTTCATTTCTTGATTGCCCATTTTTCAAATTTCATAAAATGTCTTCTTTGGTGCAATAATAATGGAACAGAATTCACTCCATATTCTAGGAGGTGAACCTCCACCCTAATTCTTCAGGGAATTAAATCAATCCATCCTCCCCACTATGTCTGACCAGCTTTCCCAATCTCTACTGAAAACAAAGGATCCCCACAGCACGACACTTCCACCACTATGCTAAACCTAGAATATGGAGCGTTTAAGCTTATGTGGAGTCTTTTCATACCACTTATCCTGATCTACCTAAATGGCTGACAGGAGGACTTTTTGTTAAAGGGCCTATATCCTGCTAAATCAACTTTTTTGACCTTTAAACTGCTCTAAGGCTCTAAGTTATTTCATGAAAATCAGGCAGAGTGGTATTCTATCTGATTCATGCATGTCTGAGTAAATCTAATGAGTTCTGCTGTCTGTGCAGCAGAGAATATCTACGTTAGAAGGTTCCCACCAGGAAACACCTACCTAAACAGCACTGTGCCGGCGCTGTAGACAAATCATTCAACTTTTTCCACAGACATAAATAGATTTTATTGGAATCTAATACAAAAGAGCAAAACAGAGTGTTTTACAGCTGAAGTAGAAAGATAATTATAGATGATTTCCTTTCAACACAAAGGCATCAAAAGTATTCAGCCTCCTGAGTTCGTACTGGTACCACACTGACCTTTTGCAAGTCTGTCATGGTTGATCTCTACCTCTCAAGCTCAGTCAGATTAGATGGAGAAGGTTTGTGAAAAGCAGTTTTTAGATTCTGATTGGGTTTGCATCTGGACTTTGACTGGGCCGTTCTAACACATGAACAGCTTGGTTTTTTTAGAGTTCCACTGTAGCTCTGGCTTCACGTTGAGGCTGGAATTTGAACCCCCGCCTCAGTCTCCTTTCTTTTGCTGACTCCAACAGGTTTCCTTCCTGAATTTGGCTCCATCAGCTCTGACCATCCTCCCTATGTCTGCCGAAGAGAAGAAGCCCCAGAGCATGATGCTGCCACCACCATATCTAACAGTGGTGATGGTGTGTTCAGAGTGATGTGCAGTGTCAGACGTTCTGACCAAAGCAGCTTCTTCCACATGTTTGCTGGGTCCCCATCAGGACTTCTGACTATCAGCAAACTGGACTTCATATTGTTTTCTTTTAACAACAGCTTTCTTATTATTATTCTTCCATAAAGACAATGTTGGTGCACAACTAATGGCTGCACAGATTCTTCCAAAGCATCTCGGATCTCAGTGGCTCATCCAGATTTACCCTCTTGGCTGTAAATAAACTGTAAATAGTAAATACACTGAATTGAATTGCTTTTTATTTTAACTCTCCTTGTCAAATATGGGGAATGACAATAATTACATAATTTGTTTATAATGAGAAATAATAATAAATCATTTTTTTTTCTTAATTTTGAAGGTAATAAAAATAGTAAATGCATTAAAATGGGATAAAGACAAGTCTGCTTCATATGTCCAGTCCAGTATAATGAGTTAACATAAATGTTTAGCTTCTTGTCTCAGATTATAGATACTCTAGATTATCAATTTTCATCCAGCAGCTCCATAGAACTAATGTTCTCTGTCCAACCTTTGAGACCTTCAGAGCGGCTGCCTCTGTACTGAAACTATGCTACAAATTAGGGGGAAACTAGAGGAAAGTTTTTAGACTCATTTTAATGAGGCTTACGAAAGCAAGCAGAACTTTTCACTTTGTTTGCAAAAAGAATAATAAAATAATTAATGATTTTTCCTCACATTAAATCTCGTAACAGAGCATTAAAACCTAAATAAATGAAAAGAATTTGATGACATATGAGGGTATTGCCGACAGAGTTACTGGCTCTACGTCAAGCTGCAGATCTTGTCCACCTGTGTCCTCCAGTTCGTCAGTGTGGGTGGGACCGTTTCATTTCAGTGTTTTCACCACGCCAGCTTCACACTGGGCATCGCTGACGCTCCTGTAAGGCCTGAGATGCCGCTTACGCATCCCAGCAGCAGTGGTGTCTCCGAGTCCAGCACTGATGCTCTTTTACGTCACAGTGACTACTAGCTGTGAAATCTGGAGAAGAACGGCGGAACAAGCTGAGCCGAGACAATGGAGGACTTTATTGTTCTGTTTTCACAGTCTTTGGTATAAAAACAGTTAAACACCCGCTTGGTGTTTAACTGTTTGAAAACGAGACGAGGAAACAAACAGCAAACTGTGAATTATGCTAAGCTATTAGCGGTGGAAAGAACAAAAAAGACAGATCAAACTTTTCTTTTCTGAGAAATTTTTAACAAATCAAAGATGTTTTCTAATGTAAGGCAGAGTTTGTAACATTTATGACCCAAACAATTTATGACCAAAGTCAATGCAATCAGCTGGTTTTCCGTAGATAGAAAACTTTGTATCAATTTGACTTTATGATCTGGTTGAACTGTAAAGTGCCTTGAGATGACGTGTTGTGAATTGGCGCTATATAAATAAACTGAATTGAATTGAATTGAAATAGAGAGAAAAATGCTGAGGGGCCAGCAACTTCAAAGTAATAACTCAGGTTAAAGCAGGAACTAAGCTGAACCATAACAAGGTTCCAGCAGCACCTCTAGAAGAATAGGGGTGAGAAAAAATACCCCATAGAAATGCTAGGCTAAAGGGTGAGTTGATTTTTGTTTGGGTTTTTGTTCTTGTTGAGTGGAGTTTACATGGTAGTCTAGAGTCCTACAATATTTTAATTACCACAAGCTGGTGGTGTACTATTCCCACCCAAATAGGGTATTCTATTTATTTATTTGTTATATTTAATTTGGTCACTTTTCTGGTCACTTTAGTTTATTCTTTGTCAGTATTTAATAACTAATCAGGTCTCTTAAGTTATTTTTCTTTAAAACAATTCTGTTATGGTTAAAAAAGTTGGTTAAATAAAGATTTAATTCGAAGTCTGTGTTTGTGTTCTTTATTAAAATTAAATCATTTAGCAATATCATAAAAAGTCCAGGCAGAGCTGCGCATAAAATATGGTTTCAAATCTTTTCAATAATTATCGATATCGATCAATATGCATTTTTTTTTTTTTATCGATAAGCTTTTTTTCTATATCGCCCAGCCCTAAAGTAAAAGCTAAAAAACATTTGGTTTTACACCAAACTTGTACATAAATAAGCTGCTTTTTTCATTACTGACAATAAAGTGAACTAAATGCTTCCTGTTTTTGGTCAGTTAGATCTGAACTGCATCTATTTTCTAATTCCAGGATGTGTCTGTGTGGCCCTGTGATTATGGTTGGTCATCTGTCCATGAACACCTGGCCTTTCACCCAATGGTGGCTGCAGAGAGGCATCTCTACTAGTTGGGTATAAACCAGTAAACTGATGAGACACTGCTGTTTAAGTTAAAAACAGCTTTATTTATTTCCCCATGAAGTAATAATTTGACCGAATCAAAGGTTGGAGTTTGACTGATTCATTCAATTAGATGCTACTCAGATGTCTTTGTAAACGGCGTCAGGAGAGGCCAGAAAGCTCAGAGACGAGTGTTTACAAACCTGCTATGATCTCCCTGAGTTTGGGGTCAAGGTTGACGGTGCAGGGTAGAAACATCTCCACATCTCTGGCCACGAGAACGGGCGTCCTGGAGGAGAGGAAGACCTCAAAGCTGCGGATGTCTCCATCGATTTCCAGCAGCGGCTCCACATCCTTGGTGGTGGGGATGTTTTTGGAGATTCTTCAAACAACAACAAAGAAATTAAACGATTTACTCCAAAGATTATCCTCTGAAGCACACATTAAACTTTATTTACCATCAATTTCAGATTAAGAAAACACTGAATTTCCTCTAAATGTGTGACTTTTACGTTCATAGCAGATGACAAAAAGTGCTACGTACTGATGTGGGGGAGAAAAGGGGAAATAGCAAGCCGTGCTGTTAAGATTAAAAAGATATGCCAACGGTCATCATCATCATCATCATCATGAGAGCAGAGAGATAACCGGATTTAGAGAAGGCAAGATAGTAAAAGGGGGGGATGTTTGGGGACAGATAGAGTGAGGGATGTTATCTCCTCTGAGCAGAGGAGGAAACCTGAGAAGATGACAATCAGGGTAATTTAGCAAGCAGCAGACGGAAGCTGGTCATGATGCGCTGCTGCGGTTTTAACAACATGTTTATCACAGGCGTAAGTAAACACCAATGTTTTAAAACTGCTGTATTTCCAGCCTTAAAGGCCTCAAAAATGTCCTCCCCTTAAACAGTTAATGCACAAACTGGTAGTTAGAGGCTTAAACAGACAAACTTCTGAGTATAAAACATGAAATCATTTTAATCTTTGTGGAATGATGATTGGCTCATTACTTGGTAAATACTAGACTGTATAACAAGAGATGGACAGATACAGGATGATTTAGGCTACTGCCAACACCAATTATTTTGACAACAGTCGAAGCTGATCTCTAATTTTTGGGGCGGGCCCATATTTCTTTCTTCTCTCCTCCATTTGTACAGAACCCCCTCTAAACAAAAGAAAGACAGAAAGAAAAATTCTTAAAGCCCATTTTTCTTTTTTTTCCCCCCTCCATTTGCAGACAAAATCCCCACAGAGATAAATATCACACAAGCCTCTAAACAAAACATTTATTAACAAATCAAAGAAAGCATTGACAGTGGAGGAAGCAGTAATATATGTCTGTCAAGTCAAGTCTGCTCTGATGCATGCTGGGTAAATAGGGAGGGGCGAGAACAATATCCGGGAACTTTGTCTGTTCCTTGGTCTGCTGTTCTTGTGAATTGGAACATCACTAGGGCTGAGGCTGATGACGTTTCTCGAGCACACGATCACATGAGAACGCACAAGTACACATATTGAGAAACGCCCCAGAGAGGCGATTGAGATGGATGGGTGAAGGCGGCTAACCTGACTCCGCCAGATGGATCTGCTTCGCATGTCCATCTGGAAACCTTCCGTTTAAGTAATTTTGGGAAGGGGCGAAAATACTGGTTAGCTGATTGGCCTATGTTGGTGATAGACGGGCCAAATAAACCAATCAGATCAACGAAGCATATG
>NW_015150560.1:933224-935386 GCF_000732505.1 Cyprinodon variegatus
ACATCTTTTCCTCTGAGAAAAGCCTCCAGAGCAGTGTTCTTTCAGTGGTCTTCTTTCAGTGAAGAAATACTCTCGCGCTTCTCGTTGCGTCACACCTCAACCCGCCTCAAAGCCAACGCTGATTGGACGTTCGTTTGGTGAACGGCTCCAAATTTTCTTTAACAGAGAGTCTCCAGACTGATCTGCGAGTGAAACCTTGAAAGCTCGCGAGACCAGGATGGTTTCACGAGGGTAGGAAGCAGCTACAGCTGGCAAAATTTACAGGGATCACTTCTTTAACGGTTCGTGTCTGTGCTCAAATTATTTTTGTAGAGATTTTTTTTAGTTAAACAGATGGGGAAATTGCATCTAACTTCTCAAGCAGCATCAACAAAAGTAGAATATTGATTTTCTTTTTTTTTTTTTACACAGCTCCAGTTCAAACTGAGCTTCTACTCTGAGCATAGCATGGTTCATGGTACCAGGGTGGGTTCTGAGCAGAGGTGTATGAAGTTTTGGTCTTAAATGATAGAAATTCAAAAATTATATTCTTAAAAAAAAAAAAGAAAAAAAGAAAAAAAAAAGTGCACAGAAAATACATTTTCCTTCATGCTCACTGCGTTGGTAAAGAGAACATAAAAACAGTGACTCCATTTAGTTCTGTTCCAAATGAAAATTTCAGACGGTACAATTAAGGCTGGGCAATTTTTTATACAAACAGACTACTAAAATGTATTTGTATTAGAATGAAATTAAAATAAATTTTTGGAAAATCTGATTTTTTTTCCCCAACAGTTGACTTCTTGGGCTTCCGTAGATCAGGGTGACATCAGGTCACCACTTTCTGTTCTTAGATGTGAACTCCTAACTGAAACACAGTAATAATACTAGCTGTAAACACTTAATTTGATATATTTTATTGTTTGTTGAGAAACATTGTATTAGAAGCATTTTCTCAGCTTAAATTGCGTTGCCCTTTAAATTAAGATCACCTCCTATAGTGGAAGATTGAAATAAAAGCTTGTTTTTCAAGTTTCATCTTTATTATGAAGGAAAATATTTAATTAATTCTTGGGATTTGGTAGGGAAAAAAAATCTAAATTAGATTTTTAAACCATATCGATATCCTCCAGCTAAATAGAAGTCCTGCAAAATGTGTTGAATACTTTTAAAGCTCTGGTATTCAAAAGATTAAAGATGTAAGATGGGAATGGAAGCTAAAAAGTTCTGGGTTTCAGGAACCTGGACGGCGGCCTGACCAAAACCCAAGAAATTCCCGTAACATTCTGTGGAAGACCTTTCCACCAGAGTCGATTATACTGAAAAAGAATGAGTCGACTAACTGTCACAGTTACATTAAGGAAGTTCATGTGGGTAAAGCCAGAAAAATCCACATGGAGCGGCTGAGAAGGTGAAGGAAACGGTGCAGATAGAACCAAACAGTCGAAATAAGTGCAATGCCCACTGTGGACTCATCTGCAGGGAGGAGGAGGAACTGCATCCAAACACACACACACACACACACACACACACACACACACACACACACACACACACACACACACGAGTGTGAGAGTTTGTTCCTCTTCTCGTGAACTGCATTACAGTCTGAGGAGAAGTTTGTACTTTTCCTCCTAGTTCCAGCTGGCTTACTGCTGTTTACTTGTTGGTCTGGAGACACAGACCAATAGGAGCCAGTTACTCACTCAAACACACAACCCCACTCACTCACACACAGACACACTGCTTTTTGGTTAAAAAAAAAAAAAGAAAAAAAATAGGTTTTATATTTTTGGAAAGGTTTGGTGTTTTTATAATTAAGCTTCTTTAGGTAATTTGCAGGTGTAGATTTGACCAGCAAAAGCTGCTTCATGCACCGTTTACTGACTTACGTCTCGGTTTCACTTGAACACCAGACACACATACAAACAGTCGGATGCATCAGTCACTAAAGTCGTAGGGAAGCGGCCGTTACAATCGTTGCATTTCTGAATTCTCCCGAGTGGTGCCCGACTTTACACGAGTGGATAAAGTGAATGTGATTGGTCGATTATCAAGGGGGCGGGATTGTTGTGGCGGAAGGTTTGCCAGCAAGTTTGGTTGTGGCCGGTTTGTGGGAAGCATCTTGCTAACCAGTTAGCAACTTAGTGCTAGCAGGTTCCCAATGGGAAATTCCATTGGGA
>NW_015150560.1:935859-937555 GCF_000732505.1 Cyprinodon variegatus
TGAATCAAGACAAGCTGTCGTGTAACTAACTGGCCTGCATAAAATAATGAAAAAAAAACACACAGATTTTGAGACAGGATTCTTTTTTTTCTAACTTTTGGGTCTGATAAAGAGTGCATTTATATACATGTTTTCAGCCAGAATAATTTGACATTTAAATATGAATTTCCTACGACTTTAAATGTATTTGCACTTCAGACGCATGAACATGTTTTTATTGACAGTTAATTTACCCCATAGGTTTATCACTTCTCTCAATCTTTAACGATGGCTGAACAAAGAAATCGGACTTTCTTTTTTCTCTTTTCGGCCATCAGTGGGTAATAAAGCCGCTGTCTCCTCAGGTTGCAGCACCCAGGAAGCAATCGTCCGGATTTCTAAAAGACGAAAGGTGAGCTGGAGTAAAACTGGGTATCTGAGGAGCTTTAGGACAAAAGGTGCATTGAAGGGCTGCAGCCGAGCGGGCGCTTCAGTCCAAGCACATGGTGTGTGGCACGGCCACTGAGAGCTTTCTAAGCATATCCAAGTGCTAATAGGTCCCAAAGCTGACTGAAGCACAACCTTTCTTCATCCCTGAATCTCCTCCACGCTGCAGTAAGTGGGTTGGAGCAGAATTCATCACTCTCTCCCATACCTACACTCTACGGCCACAGAGCATGAATGTGCCACTTGATGTTGCTTTACAGCTACCCTCTGTGCTTACGGACGACTTTGGCAACATTTCCATAAAGGGACCCAAAGACAGAGAGATGCCAGGAGAACAGACGGCCGCCTGTGCACATTGTGTACGAGCAGCTCAAGAGTTTCGATGTCAGACACTGTGTGGCCAGTATGAGAGTGTGTGGGTGCAGAAGTTAACCAGGCCCTGCTCCGCATTCCTCCCCTGGCAGCGCCTCCAGCAGCGCGTGCTGGAAAACGGTCGAGGCCCTCACTGGGGAAACGGTGCTGCTGCGTGGACTCAAACCATCCATGCTGTGGGAAGTTATTGTTTTAGTAAAAACTGCCAATGCTTTCTGAACGCTTTCTCTGATTTCTGTACCTCCTCATCTTTGGAAGGCCAGTTGACCAATGATAGCAAAGTCTGTTTTCCAGAGATTTGTGGTAAACTTTGGTCCAACAAACTAAATTCTCACACTAAACGACTTGTGCATCCCAACACAGACCCCAAAGACAAGCAGGCTAATAGGAAACACCATGCTGATAAAAAAACCAAGCTTCAAAAGGGGGAGGAGCCTTCGCTTAAAGGGGCTAAAGAGTCGGTGGTTCCCTTAAATCTTAATCAAACTCATGTGTGGCGGTGAAATGGGGCCCTCCTGTTCCAGGCCCTTCAGGCCTTAAGTGAAACCTCCACCAGAAATAAGGCATTGTTCTTAACCAATAGCAAAGCAATTAGCCTCTAACTGTAGATTTATGTACAGGAGAGAGTTTTAAGGCATCCCTGAGTCTTAGCAGCTTTTGTTCACTGTGACAGTAACTGGTTCATGAAGCTGACATCTGCACATGTGGCTGTTTGGTAGCTTTAACAGCCAGACAGGTCATGTGATGCTCTGACAGCGAAAGCGAGGAAAAATACGCAGCAGAGGAATCAGAATCTTTCTGATTCTTTTATTCTACCAATTTTTCAGAGCATTCAATAAGGAGAACTAGACCCAAGATGGATTGTTTATTCTAATGCTAAAACAGATGCTAAAAAAAT
>NW_015150560.1:940745-944694 GCF_000732505.1 Cyprinodon variegatus
CCATCAGTTTGGCGGTCCTTGGCCTAGTAAACGAAGAACCCTGCTTAAAGATATAGAGGATGATCTTTTATTTCCGGGTGGATGATCTAAATTAATGGTCCTCCTAATTGTCAATCATTCTGGTAATATTTTGACATAAGGCCGTCCTACGTGTTCGTCCGGTTAGCTATGTTTTTCTGCACATACGCACTTTCAGGCGTATATCTGTGGTGAGCTACGGTTTCACACAGTCACTGAAGCTCACCTTTCTCACCGCGGTTCTTTGAAAATGGCCGAGTGTCGTCAGAGGAAAAGTGTCTAAAAAGTGTATGAGAAGAAAAGAAAGGCCTCAGAGGTGGCAGATATATCCCAGAATGCTTTGCGTGGAGAGCTCTGGTCACAAAGCATTATGGGATTTGCTGCCGTGACTGATAACAAAGATGGCGCAGGGACCACGTAGTTGAGCAACTGGGAAATGATCATCTGTCCGAATGGTCAGTTAACTGAGTCCACTATAAAGTCCCTACTCTATAAAGTGATGTTTGGCCACAGAAAAGCCTGGTTTATGTTCAGAAACCAGGTCGCCTGCGTGTGTCGCATTTAATGCCCCAAAATTGTAGGTGACCCCAGACAGTGCTGCAGATAACTTCGCAGGGAGGAGAGAAAGGACCTGAGTGAGGTTGCCCCCCCCCACCTTCTTCAAATCAGACAAAATTAGTGTCAAACGTTTGTGCTGGTTTGTGCAGCAAACATTTTCGTTTGTGCCGCTCGTTTTACAGATATCAAGAAATATTTCTAGAGGTCATCAGAGGTCAATCACCCCCCCCCACCACCTTCTTCAAATCAGACGAAATGGGTGTCAATTAACTCAGCTCCGTTTGTGCAGCAAAAATTGTGCTGCATATTAATGAAAATGTAAAGGTCAAAAGGTAAAGGTCAAAAGGTCAACCAGCCCCCCCACCTTATTCAAATGAGACAAAATTGGTGTCGTTTGTACTACGTTTGTGCTCGTTTGTGCCGCTTTCATTTTAAAGATATAAAGAGATGTTTCTAGAGGTCATCAAAGGTCAACCAGCCCCCCCTCTTTCTTCAAATCTTCAAATCCAAAGCAGCACAAATGAAAATTTTTGCTGAACAAGCCAGCACAAACAGAGCTGAGTTAATTGACACCTATTTCGTCTGATTTGAATAAGGTAGGGGGGCTGGTTGACCTTTGACCTCTAGAAATATTTCTTTATATCTTCAAATCCAAAGCAGCACAAACGAAAATGTTTGCTGCACAAACCAGCTCAAACGTAGCACAAACGTTTGACACTAATTTTGTCTAATTTGAAGAAGGTGGGGGGGCCAATTTCACTCAGGTAGAGAACGGAGGGCTCTGATTGGTCATTTCCACATCCGCTCTACACTATGCACATTTCCTGTTTGGTATTTTTACCGGCTTGTTTTGTTTGTTCGACTGCTATGGACCAGCTAGAAGAGCGAGGTGCGTGAAAACGCGGGGACCCTTTTCCACATGGATCCCCGCTCTTTTTCGCCCTCATGTCCCTCCGTTTTCGCACAAATTTGCCCCTTGCATTTTTCCACTTCCTCATCGCCTCAGCTATATCTAGACCCACAGCTAGTTCCTGATTATCCCTCTTGAGTTGTGCCGTGGAATAACATAGCTCAGACCACGCTTCAAAATTGGGCATAAATCAAAAATGTCTGTGTCATACCTGCGACAAGCTCACTGCGACACACTGCTGGGGGAGGATAACCAGCTCTTTTGCTTGTATGAGCTATAAAATTAGCTAATTTTAAACAGAACGTGCACGAGGAGCAATGGGCTCGTGCATCCACGCTCTTACACGTGGATCTCTTTTTTTAAAGGGCGGGTCTTTAAAAAAATTTGTGAAAATGCTCCACAATACCTTTAATGTTACATTAAAATGTAAATCATTTAATAATGACACAGTCGGGGTGCAGAGGTCAGCATTCGGAGGCGTAGGCGAGGTTTTATCAGCATTACTTGTCCTCTCAGAAAAAAAAAAAACTAACCAGAACAGAGGACTTTCTCTTGTTTCAGACCAATTAAACTAATCCCTCAACTTTGGCTTACAGGCAGAAATAAAAAGGGCTTTGAGGATTTTCTACAGAAGAATGCTGCGTGACGTTCTTTCCATCCTCACGTGGTATCCTCCACACACAATCGGACAACACCCCCCCCTCCTGTGTCACCTGTGCAAACTGTTAGTGGTGCTTTTTTTTTTTTTTACATTTTTAAGCAGCTCAGTGGGGAAGAAGTGGTGTCAGAGCTAGCTGTGGCTGATTCATGGCTGAGTCACCGCCAGCACCTGAGGAAAAGGAACGACGTTACAGCACAAACTAACACACATACCAGCTGTGTGTTTGTCTGTCATCCAGAAGTACCAACATAAATCACACTTCAAACACCACAGTATGTTTTTTCAGTTATATTTATGCCATATTTCTCTGTAACGTTCACTCGCTTTGATTTTCTTTTTCTGAATACCATTTGTTATCTATTCCAGCCGGCTGCTTTCTCTATCTCTATCTCACCCTGGCCACCTCGCTCTCCTCTCTGAGCTCCTTCTGCCCTGTGATCTCTGAACGCTGAACGCCCAATGATGCAGCCTGAACTCTGACGAACATGCGACCTGTCAGGGATTCTGAAAATTTCACACAATTTGGAAGGAGATAGTAGCCTTTACTCAAATAACTGCTTCAGATACTTTAAAGGAAAACAGACAACCTTCCATACATCTACAGTGTCATGGTAGACACATTTATCCCTTAATCTTTTTCTATGTGATCTCATTAACTTCAGTGTAATTAATTTAATTTAAAAGAAAATAAATGCGAAGAAGAAGGAAAATGAGAAACGGTCTTTAATGTGCAACCAGGAATAAGACAAGCTCCAGTGACTAACGCCTGGGAGCCACTGAGAATGGGTCCATGGTCTCATACCGGTCCTCCAGCAGTTCCTGGGCAGCCATTTTTCAAGGATGGCTGGGTGAAGGTACAAAAAAGCGTAGTTCTAGCTCCCTGCCCAATGATATCCACCAATTAGCCGAGGGTTAAGGCCATGGAAGTAGAGTCTTAGTTTAACACACCTCTCTGCGTGTTAATTTCGTCAACCAGGACGATGACGAAAATATGTCGTCAACGCCCCTTTTTCCTGTGACAATGACAAGACGATGACGCACAAAAATTGTTTCCAGAAAATAAAAATATGACAAAAATAAAAAATGATTTTCGTCATTGGCACCGCTCTCCAGTGGTTTAGGTCATACCTAGCAAACAGGAGTTTCTCTGTCGTGATTGGTGACCACTGCTCCTCAAAGGCATCGCTGCCCTGAGGGGTGCCACAGGGATCTATTCTCGGCCCCATTTTGTTTTCTTTATATATGCTACCTCTGGGATCAATTATAAAAAACACAACCTGTCTTTTCACTTATATGCCGACGACTTGCAGATATATTTGCCCTTGAAACCAAACGAAAACACAGCACTTACTAAGCTACTGGACGGCATCACAGATATAAAGCAGTGGCTGTCACAGAACCTTTTGCACTTAAATGACAGCAAAACCGAATGCATTTAGTTTGGTTCTCCATCAATTTCAAATGTTCTCACCACAAACTCCAGCAATCTAGCCCCCCTTTTTAAATGTCATGTCCAAAATCTCGGGGTAACATTTGATAATTGGCTCAAATTTGACAAACAGATTAGCTCCGCTGTCAGTCCTTTCTCAGTTGGCAGGATCTTGAGAAGGCAATCCATGCTTTCATTAGTTCAAGACTGGACTACTGCAATGCCCTTTTACGTTGACCTCAGTCAGTCATCAATTTCTCGTCTCCAACTTGTGCAGAACGCTGCTACCCGATTTTTAACAAACACGTCCCGACGTGAACACATTACTCCTGTGCTGTTGTCACTCCACTGGCTTCCAGTCCATTTTAGAATT
>NW_015150560.1:945669-948480 GCF_000732505.1 Cyprinodon variegatus
CACACACACACACACACACACACAGATATACACACATATATACACATACATGCAAATATACACACATACATACACATACATACAAACACACACAAATATACATACATATATTTCACTATATGTGTAAATGAATGAAGTATATATATTTTCAGCTGGTCATGCTGCATTGTTATTCTGGGAGTCACAGGCTGAAAAGTTCGAAATACAAACTGTAAGAGGATGAAAAACTTTTTTTTTTTTGAGGACTGGAAAAGTTAACAAGCGTTTATTAACAAAAAAAGAATAGGGCCCCACTATTTCTGTTAGTGAGTCAGTATTGCTAAGCTTATTAAAGGGCTTCACATAAAGGAAATAACCAGCATGCGCTTTGGAATCGCTTCTTTACTGCAGTGCATAATTGTCAGTAAATGACACTAATTGTGCCAATTAAAGTAATCCTGGCTGAACAGAGCATCCTGTTAATTTTTCAGTATTAGGAGCTGGATTTACTCTAATTAAAAGTGAATTGCTGGAGTATATGAATGCAGACAGTTTTTAGTGTCCAGGGAATTCATCTGGTGTGAGAACTGGCTTAAAAATGGTGACCTACTCTAAATACATTCTTTAATTTAGTGGTTTAAGGCTTTTTAAAGACCGAAGCTTGCATGTGAGCACAGTAACCCTGCAGATGAAGCATGATTTCTGTTCCTCTGCCTTGTTCTACTTCCTGCACCGTGAGAATCTGTGTGAGCGTTCGCATGTTTGCCGAACACGACCCGCATCTCGGGGTCTGATTAATTACACCGACTCTCAGAGGAGTTGGAGGCGACATATGTTCGTGCACTGGTGTGAGCTCTTCGTTCACGTGTGTGAAAATGCAAGCCGGTAAGTGAGTATGATGAGTAGCGAATGCACTCGGTTTACAGGAGCCTTTAGGAGGGTACGTGCATTAACTGTAAAACGTGTTGGAGAACAGTGTTTCATGAGTTTGTGGCCTTCAAATAGTTTGTGTGGATGAAAGCGTGGGTGTGTGCTGAACGGGAGCCTCTGCTGCAGCACCAGAGGCACGGTCCGGAGTGCAGCAGGGGCATCCTGGCACAGACGGGGCACCAGATGTCGGAGCGGAGCAGGAACCTGCTCAGTGGACCAGTGACACTTTTTCTAGGGCTGAATTTGGATCTGGGCTTCCAGGAATAAACTCCCACTGATGGTCTGACTAAACCCGCCTCACACACAACAAGGTCCAAATATGTTAAGCTGTGGCTACTGCACTGGAAACCAGTCAGAGCTCGCTTCAAGAACGTCTGAAATCAACTTTTATTTTTATTGACTCATTTAGTTCAACGTTTCTCTCCAGGGTACATCTACCTGGAATAAAACTTCATTATTTTAATGAAGTCATGTAAATATCTAGAAAATATACTTAATCCGTTTGAATATTTTCATACTTTAATGGGACTCTATGTGACAGAAATATTCTTAAGGAACAACAAAAAATATAGTGTCCAAATTTGTTTACAGAACAAAGTCTGTGCTGAGCGTGGAATGGACGACATAGATGGAAAATAATATCTTGATACTTTAAAGTTTGAGTTTTTATAAAGTTTAAAGTTTTTTAAAGTTGAGTTTACTGGGTAAGATAATCACGACAATTTCTGCCCCAAATATCAAGGTCCATCTGAAGGGGAGGTACAGATTATCGGGGGGGATAATCCTAACATGTGCGGCGTATTTAGACTCGTTATTGACTGGTACAGATTTATTTAAAGCCGGGGCGTACACTATGTGATTTTTTGGCCTTTTCAGGGCGTTTCTCCAGTCGTGCGAGAATTTTTCCATCAGGCCAACTTGTAGCCTGATGGTGCATCATGTAGTGTACAGGGGGTAACAAGGGGCGGTCAACCTCTCACAAACTCCTCCCAGTCAGAAATCGTAAGGTCGAGAGAAAATCACACATTTGTAATTCAGTCGGCCGTCGTAAGGTGGCCGTGGGCAATCGCTTAGTGGGCAAACAAGGATTCTTCTTCTTCTTCCTCTCAGATGAAAACACAGAAGCTTGGCCGGGGTGCAATGAGTGAAATGGAGTTTGTTCTGTAAAACTGACAGACCGTAGTAGCCATGTTTCCTCAGCCATGTCTTTGTCCAAATATGTCGTCTCCTTTTCTTTTTAGGGCTTTCAGGACAAAATCACAAAAATTGCCAAGGCTTTGGTTTCACTCTAGTGAGCTTCATATTTCTCTTCTATACAAAACAAGGCTTTGTTGGGCTACTGTATAAACCTCAAACTCAATGCCATTTCTGACATTTTGAATTGGAAAAAGCTTCCTGGATGGGAAGAGAAACGTCTTCCAACTTGGAAACAAAGTCCATTGGATTGCTTTTTAACTTTTTAGGAATCTTCTCCAACTCGTTTGGCTTCCGAGTCAGAGTCGGCCAGGGTTTATCCAAGAATTAGTGACTGTAATTTATTGCTTTTTAATGCTCTTACAAATAATTTTAATGCCATCAACAACTACCCATGACTCTCGCCATGTCCCGAATTCCTTGTTTTGCAGCCACTTTTGTTTAAATGTGTGCATTTTCCCCATTCTCTAGCCTTTTCTCTGCCTTAAGCTTTTTTTTTTTATGAACATATGGCTTTACGATCAACCGGAAGCAGTTCCTAACCCGACTCCGCCAGATGGATTTGCTCCACATATCCATCTGGAAACCTTCCGTTGAAGTAATTTTGGGAAGGGTCGAAAATACTGGTTAGCTGATTGGCCTATGTTGGTGATAGACGGGCCAAATAAACCAATCAGATCAACGAAGCATATGATGTACAGAGCGACG
>NW_015150560.1:949540-957790 GCF_000732505.1 Cyprinodon variegatus
TGACTATTCCAACAGAACTCAATGGGATTTACAAAATGCTAAATAAAACACTACAGGAACGGAACCGAAACTTTTTTTGGAACGGTCATTGAACAGCGCTGACGACCCGGTGAGTAGCATATTTTAAAAAAAGAACGTTTAAGGTTGTTTTAAGGACATTATCGGACATGCACTATGGAAGCCATTCTGAAGCAGC
Organism: Cyprinodon variegatus; assembly: GCF_000732505.1. Lineage (NCBI taxonomy): Eukaryota > Metazoa > Chordata > Actinopteri > Cyprinodontiformes > Cyprinodontidae > Cyprinodon > Cyprinodon variegatus. The sequence goes on from NW_015150560.1 coordinate 949,737, forward strand.
CAGGGGGGGATTCTGCATGAGCCAAATAGCAGAGACAGGACCAATTGTCAAAATTTTGGTGTCGATCATTCGATTTCATCCTGGACACTACAGAAAATGGGATAAAAGTGTTAAAAACCGGAATTCTCCTTTAAATGCCACGACAATTTAATTAATGTTAATGCCAATTAACACCTTAATTTAGAAAAATTATAATTGGATGACTTTTAATGATTTTCAATGACCCACAGAAACCCAGTGTGAGCAGGTAGATCGCATCAGAGCGTCGGGCCGCACGGTGTGAGAACAAACATCGTGAGCTGTGAACTTTTAAACCCTGCGGTTATGTCGTACAGTGTGAGCTGTAGCTGCGAGCAACAATTTATAATAAAAAAAAATCATACATATGGTTTATTGGTTCATAATCTGAAAATAACTGAATGCATTTTGATTGATTTTACTTGACCATACAGTTACAGACATGCATGTTTTTTTCCCCCTTCGCTACATCCCATTATCCTGGATGGAATCCAACATTCGGACCATTATGGAAATAAATCACTCAGGTTAATAAGCGATTACACATTCTCCATCAGATTAAGGAAGGCTGCAGGGACCTGCTCACAGGATGGGATTTAGCCCTGGACTCTCCTTGCCATGTGTGGTCCAAAAAGCTTGGTTGTTTAAAAGAGAGTGAAAGAAAACGCTCTTGGAACTTGACTTTTATCTTTTGGTGAGAATAGTCTCTGATACGTTAAAGGATTGAGATTTAAAAGTAGCTTGTGAAGGACTGTAGAAAAGGGACTAATTAGCAGTTCTTGTAGTGCAAACATTGTCCCGTTTTAGATGAGAAATAAACAACATTTCTGCTGATCTACATTACTGATGAACACTAACATCTAAAAAGAGAAGAAGAGAAGAAGAACATGTTGCCTTGTGACTGAGATGCAGGGCGACAGTTGACCTATAAGGGGGCTGACTCACCCCCGCGTTCACTTCACCACTAATATATTCACTTAGTAACGCTCAGGGGGTGTGTGCTGCTGCTCTGTAAAAACGCTGAAAACATTGCCCTCATGCCAACACAACAAATGTGATAAAGTAATCCTGCGGGACAGATAAATTAATCAAGTGATAAAATAAAAGTTAGGAAAACAAAATAACATGACATTTGTTTGGAAATAAAATAAAACCAGCTGACAGGATGAATAAAGAGGAACTGCTTTTCATTGAACACGCAGGAGAAGGAGCAAGAGGTCGGTGGAAGCACATGAAGTGGTTGAACAAAGCTGACTGAAAAACGCAGAAACTCGTCGTGAGAGAGAGGAAAAAAAAGGACGTGAAGAGTGTGAGAAGAAAGAGGAAGAGGCGAGCTGAGACATAAAAAGCTTCACGGACGGAGGCCTGAGTCTTATCAGCATAGATTGCTGAGAGAGATACGGGCCAGCAGACAAGGCGCTGTGTTTAGCCTGTTTGATATTTCCTGTCATCATCATTAAGTCAGCTACGGCCGCTGAGGAACAGAGCTGCCATTTGGAGAGACACCCAGAAAAGGAGGACGATAAAGACGGACAGGATTGTTGGTCAAGAGCGCAGAGAGAGCCGTACCACAGCTAATGAAGCAGTGCCGTCATGGCTGCTGCAGTATCTCACCTTTATTAGGAGGCTGAAATTCTTCTTGCAATGTAATTACAAAAATCTGCGGCTCTCTCTGCAGCCCAAACGAACTGCATGTAATGTGGCTGGGAAGCTTGTTGAAGATTTGGGGGGTGGGGGGATGGAGCCGAGTAGCTGACAGTAACGGTCTGTGACACATCCCCGCCGCAGGAGTCGTGGGCGCTAGTGTATTGTGACAGAGTGCGACCTTTAAAGGCCAGAGATTGATGCACAGCAGCTCCTAAACCCAGAGACTCTTTCAGTCCACCCCCACCCCTCCCGACTGCAGCCAGTCAACTAAAACATAAAAGCCTTCTTGACCTCAAATGGACAAAAAGTCATACGGGGGCCTGGGCCCCGACCACACGGTGAATCTGTTAATAAGCTCTACATGCTGCTAACTGCTGTTACCTTAAACTATGTGATCAATTACTGAAATCTGCCAGCTGCCAATTAATATCAAACTCCCAACTAATTGTACGACGATAATGTCCTTTGAAAAGGAAGTCCACTACTGCCACCTGCTGGTTATATTTACCAACATCAGGCTCTGTTTTCTGCAAATGAAGTGCACAAAATTATACTTTAAATTAAAACTAAAATAATTTTTAACAGATAAAGGTTTCCAAATATTTCACAAAAATAATGCAACAGCCTGGAAACCTCCTAAAATAAACTTAATTATTTCAATCAATATTCATTTATATATTTTGATATTTAATTTCAAATATTTTTAAATGACATTGAATCATTTAATTACCGGTATATCAAATGTAGTTTTTATTTTTCTATGGCAATAGCATTAAGTTTAAAGTCATGGTGAAATTATATTTAAATATCAATTAATTCTGGCTTAAACATGTATATAAATGTAATCTTTATTAGACGATATTGTCCCAAAAGTTATTATTTTTTATTTTTTTAAATCCTGTCTTAAAATCTTTTTTTTTTTTTTTTATTGTCTTATGCAAGCCAGTTAATTATATGTCAACCTGAACACCAAAATTCGGCCAACCATCAATGATTCATCAATTATCAATCAATTTTTTTTCGGTCATAGCATCTTGATTCATATGTCGCAGCTAATATACGCAACGGTTGAAATCAGAATCCTTTCCTTTCCCATTGAGTTGCGTCCCAGTGTTCCCATTGAGTTGCGTCCCAGTGTTCACGGGGATGGACGTCCGTGTCTTCATCAGGCGTAGAGCTAACAGAACTGGCAGCGTTGCGAGGCAAGGGCTCAAACATGTACGGCTGGAAGCCTTCTACACCAAACCAAGCTTCTGCCGCCCTGGCGTCCTCTTCCACAACATCTTCGTCCCCGCTTTCCTCCTCTAAATAAAAAATGGATGACGGAGGAGACTCATCCACGACCTCCGACACTAAACTCTCCTCCTCTTGCATGTTTCCGCTGTCCATAGCGTTCCTTGACAGCGTCGTTTCTAAGTCACCAATTTAGTGCTACTTGGTCCCAATAGAATTTGACACTGGGAACCTGCTAGCACTAAGTTGCTAACTGGTTAGCAAGATGCTTCCGACAAACCAGCTACAGCCAGACTTGCTTGCGAACCTTCTGCCACAACAATCCCGCCCCCTTGATAATCGACCAATCTTATTCACTTTATTCACTCGTATAAAGTCGTGCTCCACTTGGGAGAATTCGGAAATGCAACGGTTGGAACGGCCGCTTCCCTACGACTTTACCTCCTCCAGGCCAGTAAGTGGCGCTCTTGACCGATAACTAGGTCCGCAACAAATACGCTCCAAAGCTCGATCAACGTTCATTCTGGTTTTGCTCGTTTTGATTTGCTTTTGTTAGCTTACATCTGAGCAATCTAGCACAGAGAAGAAGACATTTCTTAGCTTAATCAATGAGCTATTAGCATCTGGCGACGTCTGAGCTCTGAATCACGTGACTTCAACCTACTATTCCTATTGGTGCAGAAGCCTTCCGCATCGCCGTTGGCATGTTAACCAGAAGTAAATATTTAGAGTTTATTGGACCCATCGAAATGTATTAAACAAATATTTATATATATCTTTTATAACTCTATACTTTTTTTCCCACCACTCTAGACATGCTGCATATGTAGTATATTTGAAAAATAATCGTTTTGATTAAAAAGTTGAAGCTTTGACCTTTAATTGGACATTTAATCTTGCATTTTACACTTAATTCGCAATATTTATTATCCATATCCTATATTAGATAAATAAATATTACATTGACATATTTCATGGTACATTTATTTATTTATTTTATCTACATTTGTCTTTTATGCTGTATTTTGGCGTCCATATATACCTCAGAGATCACATCACCCCGAAGTGAAAACCTTCTTGCAGCTCCCACTGTGGGAACCCCTTGTCTAGGGCATTAGAGCCCATTTCTCGATGTTTACTGGTGAAAAATAAGAGGGCACTTAAAGGTGGAGGAAAAGCATAGAGCCATCTAAGAAGTTAATGAAATCCCTTCAAATTTCTCACATCTCTGAAGTGATTCCATCAGAAGTCCCTAATCAGTAGACTGTGTCCTTCTGTGTGTGATTTGATCTCAGTATTCCCATTCCCATGGTGGAGGAAGTGTCATGCTGTGGGATGCCTTCCTTCCCCAGGGAAAACAAAGCTGGTGAGAGTTGATGGAAACATGGATGGAGCTAAATCCAGAACAGTATTGGACAAAAACCTGTAGAAGACCTGAGTCTGTGGTGGAGGTTCTCCTTCCAGCTTGAGAACCGCGCTGAACAATCATCCAGAGGTTAGATTAGAGGGTTTGATCAAAGTAGATGTGCTGGACTGAATCCTCTAATTAAATTATAGACCTAAATCCAAATGTTCCAGATCCGTTTCAGTCAGATTGGCTGTCTTCCATCCAACATGACTGAGCCGGATCCAGTTTACTAAGAAGGTTTGCAAAGATGCAAGGGAAACTAAGCTCTGATCGTACGTGTGAGTCTTTAACCGAGGGGAGTTGGGTATAAACGCACACCCCAAAAAAAATACCTACAGAGCATCATTTCCCTTCCGCTTCACAAAGACACACTACGAAGAGATAGTATAGCTAATGAAGATCCTGTAAATACATTAGTGCTGCAACTAAGGATTATTTTTGCAAATCAATTCATCTTTTGATTCTTTTTTCAATTAATCGATTAATAATCAGATAACCAAATGCTCCTTAAAGATTTTTTATGAAATCAAACAAGGTAAAACTAAAACTTTTTCACTTGAGGAGTTCTAGACAGAACATATTGACAGACAAAAACATTTTTTTAAATCTTCAATGCAAAATGTTTGCATATTATTTTTTTACAATGTTAATATAAGACGTATGTAAATTAGCAACTATGCTATAATCTGGCTCATTTACAATCTGTACAGAAGTATAAGATTGTTCATTAAACACAATAAAAACAATTATTGCTCTAAGTTGGTTGCTCTGACAGCTAAAGGCATGTTTTACAGTCTATTTTCCAGTTAATGGTTAATTTATTACTAAATTAGTTGACGGTTATCTTAACAATCAATAAATATGATTAGTTGTTTTAAGCTCTAAGCGCATAAATACAATAAGTTTCCTTTTAGAACTGAACTGAACTCATGAGGTTATAAAAACCTTGGATGTAAGGAGGCGCCTTGAAAAAGAGCAGGTAAAGGAGCATCAGGAAAGCTGGAACCTCTGTGGTTTGTGGGGGGGAAGGGTTTACCTTTCGTAGACGGTCTTGAGTGTGATCTGATCCGACACTCCTTCAGCCTCCTCCAGGAACAGGATGATCCATGACGTCCTGTACGGCCACTCCTCCGTCAGGTGGATCCACGACGCCAAGCGGTCCCAGTTGAAGAGGATCTGATTGGCCCGCAGCAGACGACCTGTCCACACCCATGCAGACGATTTAGGCTCCACATCTGCTCCACTGTAACCCGAATATCACCCTCACCATATCTGATTTGTACATTAAACATTATATATTTGGTTCTTACTGTAATGCTAATGTTAGTGTTGAACTTTATAATCCTTTTTAGTTCTTTTACATTAATTTTGTGATGAATATTGCACGTTTATAATTCCTGTTCTAGTAGCTCTTGCGTCCAGCTGTAGATGCCATAAAGTCCAGAAATGAAATACAAAAAAAATGTATTTAATTTTATATTAGTACAAATATTTTTTTACTTTTTTTTCTTGTTTAAGTTAAGGGTTAATATACGGACAAATAGAAATATAAATTATTTGGAACAGTTAATTCTGCATCACATCCACATATGATCACCTGGCTAACAATCTATGTCAGGGGAAAGTGAGACTGCGTCCTTTCAGCTAGCTGACCTGCAGTGCGCAGTAACAGGCTGATACGATGGCTGTGCTCTTAGATGTTCCAGCTTAGAGCAGACCTGCTCATTCCAACCATCTTGAAACTGTATTTCTAAAACTTTACCTTCTTAGCTTTGGAGGGTTAAGAAGGAAAAAAGGAAATAAATCAATAAAGCATAAAATATAGTATTATAAATGTATAATGAAATAAATGAATGTACCCTAAAATAAAAAGGACCCACTAATATTATCAAATTAAGTAATATTACTACTTTTTAAATAATATTTCATTATTTCACTATTTGTTTTATATAAATTACTTTATTTAAAAAATATTATTATTTAATCTCATTATTTAAAAGTTATTTTTAATCGTTTAAAGGCACATTTCATTACTGAATGATGTATTAAATAAATAAATGATACCTTTAATCATTAAATGGTACATTTATTCATTTAATTTTGTCCTCTCTAATCCTCCGTACTTACAGCCTCAGGACTCTACAGTAACACCTGACAGAAACAGCTTTAACTTCATTTAAATTTGCCCAGGATTCTTTTCAACAATAATAACTACTTTTATTCAGAGCACTCCTTTATAGCATTTAGTTGTGTAAAAAAAAAGTAACTTTTAGTTTCATTAGCAGCTCAATGGTCCCGTCCTCACCGGTGATGGACACGATGTTGAGAAGCCTCCTCATGGTCTGCGGACTGATGTCACAGAACCAGTCCTCAGTCACCAGCAGCTTGGTAAGGTCGAAGGACATTTGCCTGGTGAGGGTCCTCTGCATCTGCCGACGGCGATACGTGTCCTGGACAGGAGAATCAGAATAACGGAGTTCGGTTTAAAGTGTTTGGATCCCAGACGCCTCGGCCCCCTGAGGTACGATAAGCCTCATGTGTTACAGCTGATACCAGACTTAGACTTAGACAGATTTATTTGTCATTTTGTTTACACGAGTGTGAAACAAAAAGAAATTTCATTTGGAACAGCTCTCTGGACATATTTTTGAAAGTTTCCAAGCATTCCAGTATCCATGTATGTGGCATTGAGTCGTAGGCTTTCTTATAGTCAATCCAGGCAGTGCACAGATTTGTCTGCCTGGTCTTACAGTCCTGAGTGACAGTGACAGGAGCTTCCATGTTGTACATAGGCAAGTTATTGGCCGGTAGTTGGATGGGGTTGTTCCCTTCTGCGGATCCTTCATGATCTGGATTGTCCGTCCTTGGGTTAGCTATTCTGGGTGGGTCCCATCCATCAGCAGTTGGTTCATTTGTGCTGCGAGGCGAGGCGTGCATGAAGTGCGGTTAGTTTTTTCAGCCAGTAGGTGTGGATCATGTCAGGGCCTGATCTGCTGTCGTAGGTCAGCCGCCCTTACGTTTAGTGGGCTTGTTGTTGTTGGGGCTGGGGACCCAATCTCTGTGTGTTGGGATGATGATATCTCCCTACTGACCTGTTGTCCTGACTCCCCCTTGCTGCAGCATGTCAGTTGTACCTCATCAATTTCTAGCTGTGATAAGAGCTGCCGTTTGCAAATGTTAGAACACTGAGTTAGTAGTTGTTTCTTTGTCAGTGTCGATGATGGTTGTTGGAGCTGCCATAATTCACATAGTCTCTGCATGTAACCTCTCTCACTGGGGACGCTTGTATAGTAGCATTTCATCAGTTCCAAGTTTTCTGCTCTAGTCCTTGTATGTCTTGTTCCAGTAGCCAATTTGTCATCAAGTTGCCCTGGTTCCCTAGCAACTGACGCAGACCTTGTTAACCCGGGCGAAGTCCGAGCCGGTATGGCTCTTGTATTTGCGTTTTCACTCATGCCTGAGGTAGGCCACTAAGCACAAAGGACCTTGCCTAAGGTTCCACCTGGATGTCCATGCCGGGAATCGAACCCACGGTCACCTGTAACAAAGTCGTCGGTGTTACCTACTGATGTATATATATATATATTAGGGATGGGACGATTTATGAAAACCGTCAGAATCGTTCGGTTCGACTGTCGCGGTTCGGTTCGCGTGTGTTTCGTTCGGTTCATGCGCTGCTCCTTTTTCTCATAGAGGAAGCGTGTACACTCCAGAGCAGAAGGTGGCGGTACTGCGACCAAAGCCAACC
>NW_015150560.1:958245-965407 GCF_000732505.1 Cyprinodon variegatus
CTGCGGCTCCCGTCCGCTCCCCTCTGAGTCTCTTGGAGTGGGGGGGATTTTTTCATTAATTTCATAAATTTTTATGGGATTTCGGTGTAACAATCAACATGTATCGAATCGAACCGAAAACCGTGACCAGAAACCGTGAATCGAACCGAACCGTGGATTTTGTGAACCGTTCCACCCCTAATATATATATATATATATATATATATACACGCACACACACACACACACACACACATATCACTGTAAAATCCTTTCTAATCTTTAGCGTCGTCAGGCTGCAGCCATGTATCGAATTGCTTGTTTTTCTGCCACTTTTGTTAAAATGAGCATTTTCCCCATTCTTTAGCTTTTTCTCCGCCTCAAGCTTCTTTTCCAAACATACGGCTTTACGATCAACCCGAAGCAGTTCCACGCAAACATGCGGAACCAGTTATATCTGATATAAATGGTTTTTTTTCCTTTTTTATTAAATAAAGCATTTTAAATGCCACGATAATCACATTTAATGAATTAAAAAAATAATAATGTATACTTTTAATGATTCTTTAATGACCTGCGGAAATCCTGCTCTAGTTTACCTGCTTTAAAAGCAGTTATAGGCTCTGCTCCGGATTATCCAGCTGGAACGCCAAACAGCGCCCAAACATGTTCCCCTCACATAAAAGCAAATTGGGTTAAATGATCAGGAACCAGCAGAGCTCAAGTTTGCCAGGCAGGGGAAACATCAGCGTCAGTGTCATATCACCAAAAGGACGATGTCTAGAAGACACCTCCTCTGCATAAATAACCATCCTAAGCTGCTCAGGTGGACCCCATTAGCAAACTATCAGACAATGCTACAAAACGTGTAAAGAAATACTTCTAGAATATTTTCCTCATTTTTTCCCTATTCATTGATTATGTTTATTAAGCATAAGTCTAATAACCAGCAAGCTTCTAACTTTGCGTTATTAACGAATTTTGCAACAAAGTGTGTATGACAAGAGCAGAACAAAATAAACCTGTCAAATGTGTGTAATGGGAGGGGCGGGGCTTAATGTCTATGGTCCATATGCAGAAGTGCTCTGTGTTGAGAAGCTGAAAAGTTAGACCCACACATGTACAGCATATCATTGCAAAATGGAAAATCCATTTGAAAGCTGAAAACAATAAATCTATTTGTCTTTTTCACTTCTTCCTATTTCAAGTTAGCGCTTCCTCCTGCAAAGATGCAGACTTCACAGAGAAGTCATCCTCCAACAAAGAGCCAATAGTAATGATGGGGGGGTCTCACAGGAGGGAGGACGGCATCAGCTAAAGCAGCAGAGTCACTTAGCCTCCTGCCAGCAGACCTGGTGCCAGTGTTTTGTCACAGGGACCCACTGCTGCTAGGCTTTGTCATTAGGCTGTGGCAACACAGCAGGAAGGATAAACAGCCATTACATCAATTACAGCAGGAACCCTGGCCGCACACCGGACACCTCGTCCATGTATGGCCCCCCCGGAGGCCTCAAGGCCTGCCAGCACCACCCCGACCCCCCGGCCCTGAAAACAGAGAGCTACATCTGTATCTACGGACCAGAGTCTGAGGAAATAACTGGCTAAATATCAAATACGTTGGTTGTTTTTATCACTATTCCACCAACGGTTAACAGTCTTATTTTAAAGATTTGTTTGTATTTTAACCAATAGTTTGGGTCATGAGACCATTATGGTGCTGCTCTGTGGGGCTGAGGCCAAAAAGTTTGGGAACATCAGACCAGGTACAGCAAGGGAAATAGATTTCCTTAACATTTAAATACAATTTTAAAGGAATTTAAACATGTTTTGTCTTTAAACAATCCAAATGTCTCTAATCGGTGTGATTTTTTAACACCTTGACCATTAGACATCCCTTTATGTTATTCTGTCAAACTAAAGTCCAATAAATTACATCAAACCAACTGTTACTTTTCAACCTTCATAAAATATTTTCATAACTTTTGTAATTAAATGTTGACTTTCAACTATCTGAATGTCACTCAGGGACTGACAATAAATTAAAATTATTTATTTAAAAGTTGAAATGAAAATAAATTATAGTTTACTCTAATATAAAAGATGATAAAAACCAGTAAATATTTCAAAACTTGATTTAAACATGTCTGAATTTTCTGTTCAGTCTAGTACAAATATTTGACTTTAGTTTGTTGTCAGTCAGTCACATACAGAAGAGGATTAGGGCCATTGGAAAAAAAAATAAAATAAAGTTACTGATTTTTTAAATATTGTTTCAGTTTAATATGGGGAAAAAAGCCAGAATCCTGACTTTTTTCTCAAAATTCTGACTTTTTTCTCAGAATTCCAACTTTTTTCTCAGAATTCTGACTTTAATCTCAGAATTCTGACTTAAATCTCAGAATTCCGAATTTTTTCTCAGATTTCTGACTTCAATCTCAGAATTCCGACTTTTTTCTCAGAATGATCATTTAAATCTCAAAATTCCGACTTTTTTCTCAGAATTATCAGTTAAATCTCAGAATTTTGGATCTTAATCTGAAAGGGCACCATTTAGGAAGAGATGTGAGAGCACTGAACTTGACTGATAAAGATGTGAGTTGTTTGGGAGTGCCAGTAGCACATTGGTTTGAAAATTACGGAATTAGGTGACTTTTTATGTGGCTGAAAGGGTCCCTGGTGATGCTATTTCATTAATGGAAGAGCAGAAGGTGATTAAAACAAGAGAGCTAGTCTGTAAACAGACATGGCTACGGCTTGATGCTAACATGTTTGCTAGTGACAGAATTTAGTCAGAATTCAGTCAGAATTCCGAGAAAAAAGTCAGAATTCTGAGATTAAAGTCAAAATTCTGACTTTTTTTGAATATATTAAACTGAAATAAGATTTAGTTGGTCCTGACCCTCTTCTGTAGTCACATGACCTTAAAGTTTTTGGATAAAACAAATTTTTTGAAGAGAAAAAGAAAACATTCAAAATTGCAAATTCAGATTCTGGCTAGGGATTCTCCTCTATGGTGGATTTTCCTCTATGGTCAAATAGGTAAAATGAATGAAAAGGTGGAGGGAACCCCTCCCCATCACACGACAGCTCCGTCACAAATCCTAATTGCTGTGATTACTCTACTACTCTCCATGTTTGTGTCGCTGTAAACTGTCAGTGTTTGGGACCAACTGCCTTATTTTGTTGCACCAAAAACACCAAGCTGCACTCGTAGAGTAGAAGAGCCATTACCCTTCGGTTGAGAGCGTTCCTGCTGCCCAGCTTGGCCTGTTCCTGGGAAAGGCTGTTCTGAGACACCTTTCTGTCCATGTCTTCATGCCACCCTAAAGGACGAGCAGCAGAAAAAAATTGATTTTGAAGCCAGCAAAGTTTACATTTATATTATTCTTTTTAATGCAGTAGAGAGCTCTGCGTTGCCCTACCCTCTGCTGGCATGGCCTCGCCGTTGGTGGGAGTGGCCAAGCAAAGCTTTTTGGCTCGGCTGAGTCCTCTGCTGTTGAGAAACACCGGCAGGTGGACGATGTTTCTCATGTAGTCGTGGCCGTTGATGTTCGAGTCTCTCAGCACGCTGTTCAGGTTTTGGTTGATGGCTTTGATGATGATGTGCGGGTCGCTGGCGAAGATGGAGATGAAAGGACCCTTGGAGAAGAGAACCCTCACCTAAAAGAAAAGATTTATAGGGTTTTATGGCTCTATATCCCCTCCTAAGACTTCTTTTTGTTTCTTTAACGGTTCTAGATTCACATGAAATGCTTTGAGGACAGCAGATTGCTCAACGTAGCAGAGACAGCGTTAATGTTAAAAAAGGAGCTTTAACATCTAATCAGTCAACAACCTAACGGCTCGAGGCAACAGTCAGCGGCAGCCATTAAATTTACTGCCTTCTGTGCACAGCGCATGAGGCCGGGGATTTCCTTAATGCTCACTAAACTACATTGTTCCACAGTCACAGGACATCAATTTGTGCTCCGTGCATTCATGGTTTGACCGGCGACCTCATGCTCACCCCGTGGGCCGGCGGACCTCTGCACCTAAAGCTGCGGTTTTAAGCATAAACGGCGTCACATGATGCCTGCAGCTACAACGCACTGCAGAAACGTACAGAGCCGAGTTCTGAAGGCCGCATGAAACATTTCAAACACAAAGTGCTTAAAGAAATGAGAAGATTACATTAGAGCTCTGAAGGGCTGGAATCCTCCCAGAGCTAACTTCACCAAATAATAACATTTAGCTAAAGGAAATCAGATTACAGTCACCAGGAGGACTAGAGGTGAACTGAGGTGGCTTCGGATGCAACAGACGGGGATCAGAACAGGCACTAAGAGTTCCTTCCTTCACAGTAAAAGATGCTGATTCTAGAGAGGATGTGGAGAGCTGGTCTATCTGATATAAAGAAGAGGAGGCTAAGCTGCAGGAATCTGGGATTTACAGGCAGTTACTGACGCTTTTGGATTTTTTTTTTATGCAAAAGGGAGGTTTTCCTTCAACTACACTTTCTATGAATAAGCTCTACGCAGCTTACCCTTATTTAGGATATAAACATTGATCGTTTAGACCAGAGTTCATAATGGGGGGGTGGGGGGATGATACCCCTGGGGGTCAACAGGTGCAGGGTTAGAAGCTGGTTAATGCGTTAAATGTAATGTGATCCCTGAGATATATGAAGGAACAACATCTATCAAAATACAGGAAGTGATTTTTGTTTAATCTGACATCAGCGGTGCACAGCTCCTTAAGGGTTAATATCCTGCTACTTTTAGATGTCTCCTGGTCCAACACAGCTGAACTACCTCCTCAGTATGCAGCCAATTTCTCCAGAGTCCTTTTAATTTTCTAATTACATAATTCTGGAGTTCGGGAACAAGGACAGATCGAAGAGGTGCAGAATAACAGCCCCGGTGTACCAGACTGGCCAACGTCTTATGCTACGTTCACACAGCAGCCTGAAGTGACCCAAATCTGATTTTCTGGCCCATATGCGACCTGGATCTGATTCTTTCATGGCTGTCTGAACAACTCAGATCAGATTTTTTCCAATGAGACCCAGACCACTTGGCTCTGTGGTCCTGAATCTGTTGATGTTTTCAAATAGGACTAGTGTCTGAACAGCTAAGTCACATTCATCTGACCTGAACGCCACTAATACCTGACAAAGGTCACTATTCTGCATCTTGCTACGCAGAAGTGGCAAGAAAAACAACAACCATGGCCGACAATGAAGTGGAGAGCATTATTTATGTATAACCATATTGAAAATATTGTGTTTTTAAGGTTGAGAAAAATTCGCTAGATGCTCTATGGCACTACCATCCATGTTTACTTCTGCACGGAACACGCTGGCCTGTGACATCGTTGCATCCTCTACTGCGCATGCCGGACACTTGCGCTGTTTGAATGCAGTTCACAGGAGATCACATACAAGTCGCATATATTTGGAAATGTGAATGGCAACACAAAAAAAATCTGATTTCACCAAAAAAATTGGAATTGAGCTTTAAGGCCTGCAGTGTGAATAAAGCCTAAAATACACAAATACTGAAATGTTCCATTAAATAATTAAAATGCAATTTATTCCATTATTAAATGTTCGTTTAAAAAGCATCAGTTTATTTTAAAATTAATACACTAACTCAATATGTATAAATAAATATGGTGAAGTATTTACAGGTGCGTTTAGGGTTATCATTAGGGGACAAAATGTGGCTCGAGGACTGAAGACTTCTTAAATGGCTCAGTTTTTTTTTTTAACGACACAGCGGCGGGTTAGGAGTCTAACCGCGGTTGGTTGGACCCTCACCGTGTCCAGCATCTGCAGCACTTTGTCCTGCTCACAGGCGTCCAGCCCGTCGATGATGACGGCCATGCGGGTTTGGTTCTGGGTGAAGCCGTCGATCGTTTTGGCCATCTTTGACATCATCTCAACTTCGTGCTTCAGGACCTGGTGACACACATTTAAAAAACAAAACTCATAGAAATTTAATTCTCAGAGCTTATCTTCGGGAACAAATTGATCATATTAGAGAGGAAAACTCAGTAACTTCATAAGCAGAAGGAACGTCCCGTAAAAGAGGAAGACAGCAGATCAGAGGATTTACGTTTAATGGAGTGGAATTACTTAAGTTGATTACCTTCATAAATCCTTCGCTCTTCAGCTTATGCAAGTTGTTGGCGGCGCCATGCAGCCGCTTCCTCTGGGAGTTAAGGACAGAGTCGGCCACCTGCCACCAGGTGCGAAAGTTGAGCAGCAGGGCCAGGCCGACCACGCTGGCCATGGCTATCAGCACGGCGTTCACCGTCAGGTTTTCAGGGTCCACCTGAGGAAAGATTTACAGCAGCTGCACTGAAACAGAGCAATCATCCCCTGCGCTCTAAAACAGAAACAATCTCCAATAGATGTCATTATTAGAAAATGCAGTGGCTTGAAAAAGTATTCATACCCCTTCAACTTGATATTGAAACCTCAAACAAAAATATATCTGATTGGAATCAGACAAAGACAAACACGACCACGACAAGAAAAGACCACAAAACCCTGTCCGCCTCAATTTCTAAAGCAGTGCCGTGTGATGGAAGCAGATGACCGACGCTGTCGCCGTTTATATAGGGATGGATATGATGCTCATTTACACCGTAGAGAAGCCTGGCTTTTTAACATGCTTAAAGTGTGTGATCCAAAATATGGCTATTTTGCGGAGGTTGTGCTACTAAAACTGTAAAAAGAAAAACGACAAGCGCTCTGTAAAAAGTTGGACAGCTTTGTTTTTTGCAACTAATACAGACTTCGGTCCGGTCGATCTTTTCAGCCGTACGTGAGTTTTACTGCATTATATCGACGTGAACTCGGCTCTCAACAGCTGCTGCTAACAAACCACCTACTTCCCAAAAGATTATTACGATTATTGGATATTATTATATCCCTTATTGACTGTTTGATAAAATGCATATTGCAGCAAATTAAGCTCCTTTTTTTTGCACTCATGCTGAATATGCAGGTGTACATTTTTTACTGATAAAAAAATCAAAATAAATCACAAAAACTCTTGTTGGGTGAACATTTGTGTTACTTGCACAAGATTTATGTTATGAATATTTAAGTTTCCATTTTGTTTTTACAATAAGTTTATTGTGCTTAGGATTTGTTACTTTGCACAATATATTTTTGAATAAAAAAAATATAGTAAAC
>NW_015150560.1:966069-970738 GCF_000732505.1 Cyprinodon variegatus
TTACCTTAAAGATGGCCAACAGTACCACTCCGCTGATCAGGCAAATCAGCGTCAGAGAAAACACCACAAAGGAAGGAAGGCAACACGTTTTCTTCCATTTCTGACCTGAGGAGTCAGATTGCAGACCATAATATTAGACAGAGGGATGAAAAGAACCATTTTATAACCCTGACAACCACAAAATGTAGAATATTTTAGGTTTACGATCCACAGGAAAGAGAAGCGATATTGATCCGGTTAAAGAAGAACTCCCTCCTTTACTCCGTTAATCTTCAATATAATCTGAGTTTTGCTGTTGCGACTAAGACGCGATGGTTACCTTTGATCTCATCGTTCATGAAGACCCTGAACAACCTGGTGGCCAGGAAGCCGAACTCCCTCTCACAGGCGTCCGACAGCGTGGCGATCATCTCAGCCAGGGAGGTCTCCCCGCCAACGCTGGACAGGCGGTTATAGTCGGTGAACAGGAACCTGAGAGGAAGGAGAAGAAGATCGTTAGGTTTTTAACACAAATCAAATGAATTTCATTACAGATTAAATAGTTAGCATCAAATCAATAACCTTAAAGATTCGGATTTTTATGGATTCTACATTTTTCTGAGTGTTTGAGTAGAAATCATTTAACCAGCTGTTGTTTATTTAGTGTTTAATCCGAAGCAGTCTGATTCAGCCGTCGCTGCTGCTTTTTCTGACACCTTTTTTCCAAACTTACTGCTCTGTTTGGAGTGAATGTTTTAAAACGTATTACCGGGCCTGCAAACACTTTTATTTATTCATGAAACGGGACAGCTGAGGGAGCCTCAAACTGCGTGTTTCTGAGCCGATCACCTGACAGGCAGGGCCCGGGTCGTCTGCTCAGGAAGCTCCAGCGGGTTGACAAACATCAGTTTGAGCAGCAGCTCCATGTAGCCGATCTGACGGGCCAGACGGGTGCTGATGACCCACGCCCAGCGCCAGCTTTCCCTCTCACGCCGGCTTCCGAAGTACACCAACACTGAAACACAGGAAGATCCAAACAGGATGAGCCTAAAGAGAAAAACTGGCTCAACTAATCAATTTTTTTAAAAATTTGTTCTGTATTAATGTGTTGGAAATACAGTAGCAGCCATTCACAATTTCCCCATTTTCATTGATGGGTCCTTGGCTGGTCTCATTCAATTCCTTTTTAAACATCAATACTTGCACTAAAATATAATTTTTGTCAATATTTGTGGACATTAAGATCTAAAGAGAAGCGTCGTCTACTGGTCAGACCCTGTAATTCAGTCAAAGTGGAGTCAGAGTAAAAAAAATATGCAAGACGGGGTCACTGCAGTACAGAAGAGGATTAGGGCCACTGGGAAAAAAAAAAAGTTAACTGATTTTTAAATTTAATTCCAGTTTAGTATGGGAAAAAAGTCAAAATTCTGACTTTTTTCTCAGAATTCTGACTTTTTTTCTTAAAATTCTGACTTTAATCTCAAAATTTTGGATCTTAATGTAGATGGGCACCATTAAGGAAGAGATGTGGGAGCACTCAGCTTCACTGACAAAGATGTGAGTTATTTGAGGTGGCCAGTGAAACATTGGTGGAAAATGACGGAATTAGGCAACTTTTTACGTGCCCGAGGGGTCCCCTCATTAATGGAGGAGCAGAAGGTCATTAAAACAAGAGGGCTAGTCTCTAAAACAGACATGGCTATGGCTTGATGCTAACATGTTTGTTAGCTGTCAGAATTCTGAGAAAAAAGTCAGAATTCTGACTTTTTTCCCATATTAAACTGAAATAAAATTTAAAAATCAGTTAACTTTTTTTTTTTCAGTGGCCCTAATCCTCTTCCGTACTGCAGTGGCTGGAAGTTGGAGGGGATTTTGCTGGAACTTGCAGGTAAGTGGGCTGGTGTTTGACTGGGAAGGGCCATTTTGAACGGCTGCTACTGTAAAATAAAAAGGGCAGCATTATGAGAGCAAAGAAAATTGTAGAAGTAGGGAAGGAAGCACATGTTTCCTGGGTTATAGCACCCTCTAGTGATCATAATACGCTATTAAGCTTTAATACTGAAGTTAGAAGAGCCAGGGTAGTTTTTAAAACCAAAAACTTTAAACATGTGAAGTCATTTCCAAAGAAATTCACATGTTTAATTCAAAGCATTTTGCAGAACTGCAACTTAGGTGGAAACTTTAAGTTTAGTTCAGAGTAACTGATTACAGTTATTGAAAACTGCCAATTTGTGTTTAGCTTTTGTATTGGATACATTTAGTAATGCTTACAATTCACATCAAGTACTGTTATTTAGGTTACTGGATATGTTTTTGCCTCGGTTATTCTGTAAAACAGTTATTTATCTCAACCCAAGACAGAAATGATTTCATTGCCATTTGTAGAAGGAGGCGACACCCTTTCACTTTCACCGTCTAAATGCTGAATGAAGAGAAAAGTTTGGAAGAAACGTCAAGTTAAAGGATTTAAACACTTAACACAACAGAGAAAGTGTACATTTCTTGGCTGGCATTAACATTTTTATTTTTATCTCTAAACCAGTTCTTCATTTGTAAACCTTTTATTTAAAAAAACTGTGTGGTTGTGATGTCATATGATAATCAGGTCCAAGGAATCTAACTCAACATTTCCAGCTTGTTTATCTCCTCACCAAAGAAGATGTAAAGCAGGGCCAGGAGGCTGAGGGAGACGGCGATCGCCAGCTTGGGATCAACGGTAAAACCCAGGACGATGGCCACCGAGCCACAGAGGAGCAGCGCCAGGAGGACCACGAGCCAGGAGAACTGGAACAGAGGCTCGATCTGCTGGCCTGCAAAGGTCTTCATCTCATCTGACGAACATGAGGAAAGAAACAAAACAATAAGGCCAATTGTTTAATAAAACTCTCAGGAGGATTTATTGATTTTACTCACCCTCAAGCTTTTTAAGGAGGAAAGATTTTCCACTGCCCCACTGGGCGTACAGGCCAACGCAGATGGGCGGCTGCATGGTGGGCTCGCTGAGGATGTCAGCCAGGGCGCTGCTGTACAGGTCATATCCCAGCATGTCTCCATCCGATTCGGTCGGGGAGAGGTGCTCTGAGAGAGAAGAGGAAAAAGGTTCAGTCTCCCAACAGCAGGGAGGACTTTAGCTTTCAAATTGAAAAGACGGTTCCCACTGGCTCCGAATATCTGCGTCAGGATGCTTTTCTGGTGGGTGCAGTCGATGTTGTACGGCGTCTCCCCGGCTTTGTTGGGGCGGTACAGGAGGCGGCCATCTTTTGGGTTCCTAAGCAGCAGCTCGGCCAACTTTCGGCTCCGTCCACGGATGGCGATGTGGAGGGCGGTGTCTCCTTTCTGGACAGAAACACGCTTACTGCAGGACTAAACAGACTCCATGTAATAATGCTTTAGTGTTTGCTGAACGGTACCCTGTCCACTTCAGACACTTTGGCTCCTTTATCCAGCAGCAGCTCCACTATCTCTATGTTCCTCATTTTTGTGGCTTTAATAAGCGGCGTCTCTCCTTCCTAAAAGATAAAAAAGAACATTTACATCCAATTCAAACCACTTTTAAGTTTTTAACTTCTGCAGTAAAGACAATTCTATAGTTTTACAAAAAGTGGCAGTAGAATATCCTCATATAATATAAAAGGATTTTAGAGGAAAGGTTGATCTTTTTCTCTTCATTGATCCAGTATAGCCTACTGTTAGGCCATATTTCATAGCTTTGGAGACCTTTTAAGTCAAGTGAATTCTCCCATTTCTCTTCAGTCTTACATTTTTACACTGGATCTCTACTGATTTCAGAGTCTGTTTTAAAATCCCTGTCTTTGCCTGCAGGGCTCTAAATAGCCAGACTCTGGATTATTTAAAGGTATGGTGGAGGATTTTCCATAAAATTTTAAAAGACCCGCCGTCCCCATTAAAAAAAAAACACAAAAAAAGCGCACATGCACAACCCTTTACTTTCTCCCGAGAGGAAACACCCACTAAACACGTGCAAGAGCGCCCATTTCTCCTGGAGGATGCGTGGGGACGTACGCAATGATAAGATGGTCATTCGGATAGATCTCCTCTCACCCATATCTATATATAAAATGTTTCCCCGCAAAAAAAGACTTCTGGTACTTCAAATAAATCATGACATGCTTGTATGTGTGTGTGCGGCAGTGGAAATTTGGACATGTTTGCAGGGTAAAAAAGGATCTGTGGCCGCGATTTGACAACTAACGAAGCAAATTACAAAAGAAGTTAAAAAATATATAGAGGTAGATAACTTTTACTAGCAGTGATGTGAAATGCATTTCGCCAAACTTTACCTGTCGAGTAAAAACTTTGTAACCGAGGCATCAGTGCCTGACCTGAGCTTTAAATGTACGCATTAGCGTGAAAGAATCTCCCAAAAACACCCTGATTTGTTTCTCTATTCTGAGCCCTTTCTCTTCTTCTCATAAACTTCGTAGACACTTTCTCTTACGACCCTCGGCCATTTTTAAAGAACGGCGGTGAGAAAGGTGAGCTTTAAGCCCCATTTACACTACCCTTGAAAAACCGATCCAGGCCGAGACCGGTCCGAGCTTGGATCGGTAACCAGGCCAAGCTCAGTTTTGACGACCGTTCACACGTCACACTTATCTCGGTTATCTCGACGCCTCGACTCCTCGCCTCCTAGTGACGATGTGCGGTATTACTGCTAGGATTGTATGAG
>NW_015150560.1:972855-983334 GCF_000732505.1 Cyprinodon variegatus
AAGCACAATAATACTCAGTTTTGCTCCCACTCTATATTTAAATACGCAGTAGAGGTATTTAAACGTAGTAGAGGGCATGTACCTGTATAGAAAACCTGCACCCTATAATCAGGTGCACCTTATGTGTGTGTTAAATACAGTAATGGCACACATGACTGCGCCTTTCAGTACGGTGCGCCTTATGGTCGGGAAAATACGGTAATAGGGGCATTAACTGGGGGAAAAAAAGTTTTCTTTTTTCTGAAAAAATATAACATATATAACTTAATAGGATTGTACTCTAGGATGATTTTCTTTTAATATTTATGAAGAAAAAAACAGCAGGTTTATAGGAAATAGGAAAAACTTGAGGAAGAAGAGAAGAAGGAGAAACAATGATGTCACTGGTTCCTTTAGAGAGACTGTTTACCTTGGTGCAGCTTTCTGTATCAGGATTACACTGCAGGATGTCCCTCACCATGGCAGCATTGCCTTTCTCCACTGCCCAGTAGAGGGCAGTCTTTCCATCCTGGAGGGAAAGCAAATAAAGACACATTTTTGAGATAAATAATTATAATAGAATGTTACATGCAAAGGAGGTCACTGCATGTTGTATTATCTTTTTGTATTGGGGGTAAAGTATGTTATTTGTACAACTCTGCTCCAGGGAAGAAAGTTCAAAAGGTAAACAATATAACAGACAGAGTTACATCTCACACAGAGAACTCAGGAAGCGAGGGAACAAGAGAAGGGGCCCCTACCTGGCCCCTGACGTCAACATCAGCGTATTTGTTCAGCAGAGCTCGAACTATCTCCACATGGCCTCCTCTCACCGCTCCAATCAGCACCGTCTCTCCGCTCTGAGAGAAACAGGACACCCATAATTAATCATCCCTTCCGTCCGGGGCCCCCGGCTGCCCGGAGAGAAGGATCCGCAGCGTCTCACCCGGTCTGGGATGTTGACGTAGGTCCCGGCATCCAGCAAGTCCTGCACGATCTCGGTGTGGCCCTCCTTGGCAGCGATGGCGAGCGCGGTGTTGCCGTCCTTGTCAGTCATGTTCACGTTAGGGTTCCTCTTTAGCAGCTCTTTGACCACGTCTGTGTGGCCTCCTTTCACCGCCACGATCAGAGCCGTCATGGAGTTCTGGAAGAAAGGAGGGGATTTATAAAGTCTGCAGCGTCTTTTCCTCTAAACATTCCAGACTTTTCAAGGGTTTCAGATTCATCCCAGTTGTTCTAAAAGAGAGATTTAACCTCCGATTGTTTATTCCGTCTGATTAGTGACACAACAGGAAGGAAAGCCGACATTATGTCACCGTAAAGATGAACTCAGACGCCTTTATTTAGGTTTGATAAACCTTAATTAACTGAATTATTTAAAAGCTTCAAAACAGTTAAAGAACATGATGATTGTTTCCCATCTTTTTAACTGAGTCACAAATTAGAGACAGAATAGGTTCATATTCTGGTTTGTAAAAGCAGCAGCTTCTGTGCATCGTAATGATTAAATATTAAACAATGTTGATTAAAAAATGTTTGCATAGTTTAATATTATATAACTGCCAACTTTAAGCACAAGACTGTGATTCCACATTATCTAAAGTTGAAATAACAAAAAATGTTAAAGGTGCTTTTGTTTCATGAAGTTCATAAAGCCAACAAGAAATCCTGCTTTTGGAAGAGAAACCAAACTTTTGACACATGCTGGTTGAGAAAAAGTTTTTTTTCCTCCATATTTAATTATTAGTCTAACTGTAGATCTTTCCTGATATTAAACATTAACCATGTGAAATAAAACGTCTTCTCCAATGTTGATTGATTCTCATTATAAGTATTTAAGGATTAGAGCTGCAACTAACGATTATTTTGCAAATCGATTAACCTGTAGGTTACTTTTTTTTATTAATCGATCAATAATCAGATAGCCAAAGATTTCTTGAAGATTTTTTACTAAATTAAACCAGGTGAAACTAAAACTTTTCCGATTGAGGAGTTCTAGATAGAGCCTATTGACAGATTAAAACATCTTTTTATCTTAAATGCAAAATTTCTATATATTTTTGTTACCATTTTGGTATAATTCCTGCTCTAAGTGGGTCGCTCTGTCAGCTAAAGGCATGTTTTAGAGTCTCTATACTCCAATTTATGATTAATTGATTACTAAATTAGTTGAGGATTATTTTTATAATCAATTAATCCAATTAATTATTCAGCTTTACTTAAAGATTTAAACATATATTGTTTATCTGAGGTCCTTGGGAGCTGCAATAGAGAACCAAGATTATAATTATTAATAATATTACTGTTACTTTCAACATAATAATTCATATAATTGTCATTATAATTTTCACTATAAACATTATCATAATCATCACCATTGTCATAATAATCCCTAAAATTGTTATTACATTATCAATATCCAGACTACTTTCCTTAAAAAAATGCTTATGGTTCTTATTAATAATATCATTGTTATAACCAATTATCATTTTCAATGTCAATACTACTTAGTTACAAACTGTTTATACACAAAATAAATAAATTATTCAACTCCACATTGCATTTTTTTCTCCTTCTTGATGCATAAATTCCTCATTTGTTTCTCAACGATTAGATTATGATTTATTTATGCTAGTCAACGACTACTTTTATGTTAGCATTTATGTACATTTATGCATATTTTTTTCTTTCCAACTGTATCACAAGGCTACTTCTTTTGTTTATTAAAAAAAAGATTGATACATATCATCATAGATAGAACCTTCATCAGCATCATCATAGATACATTTTCCACCCTCCAAACAGCCACCATTAACTTGGTCATTATATTATTAATTAGCTGTTTAATGTGGATATAGAACTGGCATCGATCTGTTGCATCTTTGCACGGTTATCTAATTCAGGTAATGGCTGAAAAAAAATCTTTTACTAAAAGCAAATAAATTGATCTGATCGACTCTAAATCTGTATTCTTTGTTGATAATGATCAGGTTTATACCTCGATATATATATAGATATTGATTTATTGCCCAGACCTAACATTACCACTCAGCTGCAATACTTTAGCTCTATGTTCCCTTGGCTTCTTATTTTTAACATTTGCTGACAGAAAAGGGCCCACCTGTTATTTCATATTTATACTTTAATGAACCAGGAGTAAAGTCAGAGTATTAGGGCCAGGCTAGAGATTTTTTTTTTCTATTTTGAGATAAAAGACGTAACATTACGAGAATAAAGCCATCAAATTTCGAGAATAAAATCGCAACGAAAATAGTCATAAAATTATGAGAATAAAGTCGTAACATTACGAAAATAAAGTCAAAACGACAATAGTCATAAAATTACGAGAATAAAGTCATAAAATTACGCGAATAAACTCGTAACATTACGAGAATAAAGTCACAACGACAAGAGTCATAAAATTACCAGAGTAAAGTCAAAAATTCAGAGAATAAAGTCGTAACATTACGAGAATAAAGTCATAACGACAATTGTCATAAAATTACGAGAATAAAGTTGTAATATTAAGAGAATAAAGTCATAAAATAACGAGAATAAAATCGTAAATTACGAGAAATATTACGAGAAAAAAGTCACAACGAGAATAGTCATAAAATTACAAGAATAAAGTTGCAAATATTATGGGCATAAAGTCGTAAAATTACAGTATAACGTCATAATATAACGAGAAAAAAGTCACGACGAAAAAAATTCATAAAATTATGAAAATAAAGTCGTAATATGAGAATATAGTCCTAAAATTACAGGAATATTGTTTGATTTTATGACAATTCTAAGCCCTGTCTTCCCTAAAATGAGGAATGTGGAGCATCATGTGAAGTTATACTTTGGCTCTAGTTTGGCAAATAAGGAAATATTTCAGCAGCAGCATCAAACTGGGCAGGATGTCAAAGTGGACTCAGGTTGCTGATTAGTGATGCTGGTTGGAACTTGAAGTTTTCTTTCTGAAATGGGTTGTGCTATGATGACTTCATTCTCGTAATATTACAACTTTATTCTGGTAATGTTACAACTTTATTCTCAAAATAAAAGAGTAAAAATAAAAAATGTCTAGCCTGGGCCTAATACTCGGTTGTAAGGAACTCACTGATTACTAATTCAACCTTTTTATGATTTCTTCAACTAAAACTTAACTAGAACTAGAACTTAACACTAATTAGTTAAAAACAACATGGTGGCGTTGGAATCCAAACCACTTACTGCTCCTTCCTGATCCACATCAGCTCCGTTCTCCAAAAGGTGCATTACGCTGTCATAGTGGTTCTTCCTGGCAGCCCAGATCAGAGGCGTGGTACCGTACTGCAAAGAGAATCACTTTGTTCCATTAACATTTAGTGGTTAGAAAAAAGAAAGGAAGAGAGCACGGAAAGGAAAGAGATAAGAGTCCAACTAAAATGGTTATCTCTGCACTCTGCAGGTCTGAAACCAGGTGATAAACATCAGAGAGGGAGGAGGCACCTTGTCAGAGCAGTTGACTTTGGCTCCATGCTGCAGCAGGAGATGGACAATCTCAGCGTGGCCACGGCCAGCCGCCCAGATGATGGGGTAGACGCTGTACTGTTGGGCCATAGTAAAGAGACGAGGTCAGTCTGACAGGAACTAACCATCAGATTAGAAACACTTTACCTGCCTTTTCAGGCAGATTAATGTACGACGGTGCATGTTGGCCAAAAGTCAGCTAGCAGTAATGTTTGCAGTGTTGACTATTAATGCACTACTTTCAATTAGTGCTTCAAAAACTCACAAAAAAAAAAAAACCTAAGTAAAGGAAACGTTGAAGGTATATGAATGTTTTAAGCTTTTGACCAATAAGCTCTGAGACCCTGGGTTCAGCTTCAGTACCTGTCCAGTGATGTTGGGATTAGCTCCTTTCTCCAGAAGCAGCTGGGCCACCTCCGTCCGGCCTTTATAGGCGGCCCACATGAGCGCAGTCCACCCTCCCTGAGCAAGAAGATCAACAGCAAATTAAAGAATTACAGGATTAAAGCTTATTCCCGTCGTATGGAGTTAAAACACATCACATTTCTGCCAAATCTAGGCAGATTTGTCGCAGGAACGTGGGTTATTTCTGGAAGGAGTGACACACTTTCCAGTGACTAAGCTGCATAAACACAATGTGGTTTATTTTAATCCAGCTGCGATCAACGGCTGGGACTTCTCCTGGACGGCTCAACGCATCCCGACCTCGTGCAGGTCAGGATGTTTTTCCTGATGCCATTAAATAAAAAAAGCTCAGAGGCTTTTAAAACTGGATTGTTTTTCCAGTATTTAACCCTAGAAAAGATCATTAGATAATTTCTGGTACAGTTAAGGAAGCTCAGACTTTCTGGGGTTCCTTATCTCAGGAATAAATATCATAACCGAATAATGCCAAGAAAAGCAGATTTAACTGGATTGATTTTTCATTAGAGAGGAGCCAGCACACAGAAACTAATTAGATTTCATGTCCATTTTAGAGCAACTGGATTATGTTGTTCAGCCATAACTGAGGCGCCACGTTGACTAGAATAGGGAACAATATGAGTTACATTAGAAAAATAGGAACATATCAGAGTTTACATCAATTTTAAACTACACATAATGTCTAAATATATGATTTTTTTTATACTAAAGCCCAGAATGGATTTTAAATACCTATTCCCTACACTTATATATGCTCATATTTATTAAACCACACCAATGCTTTACACTGCAAAATTTCAAAATAAGGAAAAATCTCTTAAATTAGATGTATTAACCCTCAATCTGAGAACATAAATAAGATAATAATGATTTGACAATGGAATGAGTATTTTTAATCAGTATTTTCTTTGTACTTGTGTTTTATTGCAGTATTTTCTTATTTTAAATGTAAATTGTCTTGTTCCATATTGGCAAAGTGTCTTAATAACCTCCTCATTTCAAACAAAACACTTATTTCAAGAAAAAACGACTTATTTATATTTTAATTTTTGCAGTGTACCAGGGATGT
This sequence comes from Cyprinodon variegatus, assembly GCF_000732505.1. Classification (NCBI taxonomy): domain Eukaryota; kingdom Metazoa; phylum Chordata; class Actinopteri; order Cyprinodontiformes; family Cyprinodontidae; genus Cyprinodon; species Cyprinodon variegatus. The sequence continues at coordinate 978,827 of NW_015150560.1, forward strand.
TTTACACTGGAAAAAAAACTAAATTTAGAGAAGTCATTTTTTCTCAAAATAAGTGCATTTGTCCTTGGATTTGAGGAGATAAAAGAGACATCTTGCCAATGGAACAAGACAATTTACACTTAAAATAAGAAAACACAATTGCATTGTCTACAATTACAAGTATTTGTGCCTTGAGATGACATGTTGTGAATTTGCGCTATATAAATAAACTGAAGTGTATATTATCTAATTATCTTATTTTAAGAGTATAAATCATTCCATTGGCAAACTCATCTCATTTACCTACTAAATACACTTAATTTAAGAAAATTTTACACATTTCGAGATTGTTTTTCCAGTGTAAAGACAAAAGAAAATGCAGCAGATATTAAGTAGTTCCTGAAGTCTGCTTATGATTGACCGATCAGCCAAAAATTAGAGGAAAACAAACTCCTGCAAGAACTTCTGCAAACCAGTCATTGAAAACTCTGATCGACTTGATGAGATATAAGTGCAATAACTGTTCATGTTTGACACATATTTTGATAATTTCCTAAGCTTTTCATTGATAGGAATCCCTTCTTAACCTCAATAAGACTCTTCCTAGTGAAATAAAGGTTAACTTTCCAAACCCACCCAGACCACTGTGGTTTTCTGGCTCTGATCTACTTTTCATTCCCAGAACCAGAACCAAACATGGAGAAGCACCTTTTAGTTCTTAACTAGAATAAAAACCCAGGAAACTGAAAAGAGCTGAAAGTTGTTTTAAATTCAGATTAAATATATATTTTTTAAAACAGCCTTTGACTGATCTAAACATTATTGACATAAGTTTGTTATCTGACATTCTCTCAGTTAATTATTCTTTTTATTATCTAGTCATTGTTTTTCTGTATGTTTACTGTTTTCTACTGAAAAACAGCATAAATATACATCCATACAAACTATTATATATAACTATTTAAGGTGATTAGTAGTAAAGGCCTGATTTTATTATATTAGAAATGTTTATACACATCAAATATCAGATTTTAGGTCTGTTAATTTGAAGGAAATTAAGTTTTTTTCTGATGGATGTTTCATAGATAAATAGACCAATCTATTCACATTGATGTAGTTTAGTGTAAACTGACCTTATGTTGTTTTTTTTTAAAACATAAATAACAGAAGTCAATAGATTTAAAGATTAGTTGTTTCTTCTCACCATGTCCCTGTGCTCCAGGTTGGCATTGTTCTCCAGGAGTTCCCTCACCACCTCGAAGTGTCCCTCCTTAGCGGCGGAGATCAGAGCCGTCCAGCAGTCCTGCACATCAAAACGTTACTCTGAGGATTCCCATAAGACACAACGAATCCGCCGGAACGCCACGCCGGACTCCTGGCGATCCAACAACTGAGACCTACCAGCTGATCATACCAGGTGCTCATGGGAATCCGGTGTCGCATTGATGCTGAACAGAGTCAGGCGGTAATGTCAACAGAGCAGTGAGCAGAGGATCTAACCTTTCTCCTGTCTCCTACAGCAGGCGTAAGCCCGAGCTCAAATATGCCAGGTGTAATAGCAGGTTACAGGTCAGTGGATGGTAATAAGAGGTGTGTGAGGATATGAGTGCGTGTGCTAAAGAGGGAGGGAGAACAAATGAGTGAGTTGGTGTGTGTGTAAATGGGCTGGCCCCTAAAGAAGCAGGGTGTCGCCTGCAGAAGGGATCCTGTCATTTACTCAAAAGAGTTCACCTGTAATGAGGTGTCATTATGCCTCATGATGGCTCATAATAACCGAGGACTGAACTCGGACTGGGCTGACATCATCAGCATCCAGCATCAAAGCCACTACTCGTTTTTTTTATGTTTTGTTCTAAGTACAGTGATGTGGTCGCTGTGAGAACATTTGTTTTTCGCTCCTTCTTACGCCACCATGCGCTAGAAACGCTAGAATGTCGCATGTGCTTTCATGCTTACAACGTCGTCCATGTTGACGGTGGCTCCTCTCCGGATCAGTTCCTGTACGATCTCCAGATTGCCCAGCTCCGCCGCCACCATCAGGGGAGTCTGGCCGTTCTGAAACCAGGATGATTTTTATTAGATGACCGGGGAAAGCGTTTAGAATATAAACATTGCTTGGTGTTCCCTAATGAAGCATGTTTTCATGCAATGCATCACTTTGGTCAGATCTTTCTTCCTACAAGCTTCTGCCAACAGTTCTCTGGTCCTTTACTGGTGTAACTGGGTCAGTTTTAGCCTCCTTGCTTTCTCACGGCCATCTTTTCAGCTTTGGCCAACAAATCCCTGGGAGTGAGATCAGGGCTCTGTGACGACCGCTCTAAAATACGGACAAAGAGCCGCTTTGCTTCCCTCGCCATTTGAAGGCCTCATTTGCTTTACTGCATCCTGGCTGAGATGTTGCCTCGATGCCCCGCCCATCCCCCTGTCAGGCTAAGAGATATTCATTTCTATGTTTTAAAGACGTTTTTATGCACCAGTAACAGAGAAAGAAAAGGTTAAACCGTTAAAAGCACGATGGGGACACTTTTTGGTCGATTTGTAACACATGGGGAGTAAAAAGGTTCACCATCAACGTGTTGCTTGTTTTCGATCCGTTGACACCAACTTCATCAAATAATAAAGAAGTTGGTCACATGACACGGCCAGGAAGTAGTCAAAGGAGCAGCGGAGGAGACCTGGAGCTCACTGGTCTACTGGGTGACCAAGCAGAGTGAACCGCCCCGGAGTGGAGCTCATTAACGTTAGCCGAGCCGCTGCTCAAACAGCTAGCATTGTTGCTAAGACGTCTTTAGAGCATCCATCTTTAATCTGCAATTCTAAACATTTAACTCAAAGTGGTTAAATGACCCTAAATGCAGTAGATGGAGTTTGGTAAGCATGTTTTGAGCTATATGGAAATATTAACAATATTAAATGCACTAAATCAATTTAGTGTAAAAATTAGATGCACTTTATCTGAATTTTTTTGGTTATTTAAAGCAGTATTTTCGAAGTATGCTTATTTCAGGACTCTATTGTATTGTCAATAAGATATTATAATAACACCGCTCCTACACGTCGAGAGGAGCCAGTTGGCTCAGGCATCTGGTTAGGATGCTTCCTGGACGTCACCCTGGTGAGGTGTTCCAGGCACGTCCCACCAGGAGGAGTCCCAGGGGGAGAACCAGGACATGCTGGAGGGACTATGTTTCTCTGCTGGCCTGGGAACGCCTTGGGGTTCCCCCAGAGGAGCTGGCCCAAGTGGCTGGGGAGAGGGAAGTCTGGGCCTCCTTACTGAAGCTGCTACCCCCGTGAACCGACCCCTGATAAGTGGACGGACGGACAGATGGACGGACGGACAGAAGGAATAACACACTATTGAATATCCATATTTTGAAAAGTCTACTTTTAATATTTTTTAAACTAACCCCTGATGGGCTACTTTAGAGGCACCTACCATTAGACCGTTTTCCTGGGGAAACCCTGAATATTGAACCTTAGTTCCTTATGATCTATGAAGCGCTCCAGTCCTTCCTGTAGCCAACTTCTACAGAACATGATGCTGTGAGCTTTTCACTTCAAAGCTGGGACGCTGCTCTCTGGCTCATGACGCCTAAACACTTTAAATGTAGTTCTATTAGACTGAAGGATCTGCAAATTCTGTCGCTACATTCACCTGTCAAGCCTTAATGCTCAATTCCGATTTTTTTGTGAACTTCTGCGTGGTTGTTCTTCCAGCTTTTTATTGTCATTACACAAGTACACAGCAACGAAATTCCCTCTCTGCATTTAACCCATCCCCTTAGGGAGTAGTATACTGCCATTGTGCAGCGCCCGGGGAGCAATCGGGCGTTAAGGGTCTTGTTTAGGGAGCAGAGGGGCAGTCCGTGGGTGTGGGCATTGAACTCAGAGGCTAACCACTCGGACCCAAGTGCCTAAGGACCCACACTGGCAGCGCTGGAGCGCATCTTACAATTTTTTATGTCGTTTTAAACCTCAGTCAATGCATTAACAACACAATCATTTCAAGATGCTTGAAAATAGAGAATGTTCTCCGCATTGTCTTCCGCCATGTTCGTTTTTCTTCCCGCTTTTGCGTTTTTTCTTCTGCATTATGAAACTCATTTATAAGATAAAAAATATGAAGAAAATATGTGAAATAATAAATTGCATTAATTCAAAAAATGATTCTTAATCTACAGGGCTAATTGCTAGCATGTCTTTTTCTATCATGTTATAAACACTTTGCGTAACGGCCTCCATGTTTATCTCGTCAAATCGTCGCCCCTTTCAGCACAGCAGGGAAGTTCTGCTGCTCTTCCATGCAGCGCGGCTAAATGGGTTCTATTAAGGCGGTATCAAAAGGAGTTTATTCAGTAGCTACGTTTACATGCGCAAAATTTCCCCGATCCGATCCAAACCTTGGTTGATCGGAAATTCAAAATCTTTGTTTACATGGACACTAAATGAAATGATCCGATCATGACGTGTGTATACATGTACCAAGCGTTGGATCAGATTAAATCTTTTAAGCATGCGCAGAACTTCCT
>NW_015150560.1:983846-988081 GCF_000732505.1 Cyprinodon variegatus
TGGTGGAGAGGATTTTCTGCCCATGCTTAAAAGATTTAATCTGATCCAACGCTTGGTACATGTATACACACGTCATGATCGGATCATTTCATTTAGTGTCCATGTAAACGTAGCTACTGTTTGATATAAACAGAACCACATAAAGTTCATTCTTGTCTTCTTTAAAAAGTGAAAATAATCCTCATTCGGACTCTGGATCCGTTCCTGTTTCTGCTCCAGCAGCCTCTGATACGGCAGTCTTACAAACACCAGTGAGGCTTTGCTAAAGAATGAACAGTGGCGCCCCCTAGAAGATAGCAGCAACACTACAACCCTGAAACCAATTATTTCTCAGTTGAATAAATCAATTGGGTTTAAAACATTTTAGTCTAATACATTATAGACAATCGTTGGTTTATGTGGTGGTAAAAAAAATCTATCTAATCATTTCCTTTGGCATTTATATTGATTTATGACCGCTGAGTTTCCATTTACTTATAATAAAAGCATCCTTCAGACCTCAGAACTATAGGTGGCTAAAGCAGAGGAGTTGTTGATCCTATTAGGGAGTGTTTGGGATAAAAATACTACTCCTCATAACAAACTAGACTCTTTCTCAGGGTTTTATTCATAACGTTTTACTGTTTTCTCCAACTGTCTGTAATTGTTTTAATTAGCTGTGAAAAACTTCACAGCCTTTCTGCAGGGTTTAAGTTAGTGAGAGGAATTTTGCCCAACCAGATTAGGGCAGAAGATTGAGCTATTAGGCTGCTATGATTGTCTTGTTCTCTCTTTGTAAGGAAGGTTAATGAAAATGCAAACTTAGTGAATTATGATCTAACTCCTTTATTTAACTGGACTGCACAGGTGAATACTTTTTACACTTTACTATTCGTTTACATCCCTAGCCCAGACTTGTGCACATCCAGATGCTCTTCCGGACTTCTTGGCTGATTTCTGCTCATTTTTCAAATATGACATTTCAACTTAAAAGGCACCAGTGGCAGCTGGCCAATAGAGGGCGCTAGAGCAACGCCCCACCCACCCAATGACCCTGACTAAGACATAAAAAATATAAACATATATTTCTATATTTAATTTCAAATTAACATTTAAAATATTTCAAAATATATGAATGTGTATTTCTTAGATTTGCAAAATAAATATTTAATCTTTAATGATAGTAAAGCATTGTTCCATTTTTCGTCAGATTGATGACATATTTCCGCTCTAAGGTGCAAAAATCTTTGCCCATTCACCCTCATTGAAAGTTGTACATGCGCAGTAGTTGCTCTGCAATACAGAAAGGAAGAGTATTTGCTCACCACCTCCCGCCACAGTGCAGACGTTTTGCGGATGATTGACGGGTCGAGTCGCGGGAATTGGAGACGAGAGAGAGACATGGCAGAAGAAACGTCCTTTTCCTGGACCTGGTTTAGCTGGAAAGCTTGGCTAACTGCATGCAGCGAGGCTAACGCTTTATTCTGCTTTCCCTGCCTCTTTTTTTAAATGGATAAAGACCAGTGTTGTATAGTAACGAAGTAAAAATACTTCACTACTGTACTTAAGTATATTTTGGAGTACTTTATACTTTCCAAGAGTATACTTTTTTTGAGAACTTTCACTTTTACTTCACTATATTTACGAACTTAATTGCATACTTTTACTCCGATACATTTTCAATGTTTGGTTTAGTTACTAAGTAAAAAAAAAAAAAGCGAGAGAAACGCAAGTTTTTTGACCCCGCCTACTGACTACAAAGTCGGGTCTTACCTGGGCTTGTTCATCAACACCAATAGGATACGCCTGTCTGCAAAGCCAGTCTAAATTTATCCTACACTTGGATGTTTAGATTATTTTAAGTGAATTTAACCTTCAAAGTTTACCAAAATGTTAAAAAAATTACATTTAAACTGCACTTAAATTTTACTTATACTTTTCACTACATTACTTGAGTACATCTATTTTTACAGTAATTCTTATACTTAAGTTCAAGTCATTTCAGATAGTTTAAGACTTTTACTCAAGTATCATTTCAATCAGTGACTTGGACTTTTACCAAAGTCATATTTTGGAGAGGTACTTATACTTTTACTTGACTCCAAGTTTTCAGTACTTTATACAACACTGATAAAGACAGCTGGGACTGATTTAAAGCACCTTATAGAAAAGGCAAAGAAGAATAAACAATCTGGGATTCACATGGAAAATAATAGAATATAGTCTACTTTATCTCATTGTTTGTTAATTTGGATAGTTACTCTTAAATAAATAAATTCTCATAAAATAAAGTTTTATATATTTATATATATATATATATATATATATATATATATATATATATATATAAATATATATATATAACTAATAACTTCTCCATTATTAAACTGGTGCATTGTGTTTTTTGTTCTGTGGCACAATATTGGACCATGCAAAACACAGATTTACTGTCACAAAGCCTCAGAAGGGCAGATGTACAAAAAGTAAACCTGTTACTGAAATTATGTTTTGTTTTTATAAAGTGCTTTTATAATGTTTTTTGTTGCTGGCATTCAGATAAATATACTGGTGTGATAACTTGGTATAAGTCTATTTGGAAATTATAGCCCCCCCCCCCCGGAGAAAACTCCACCAGCCGCCACTGGAAGGCACCCAAACTTCACATCCAAATTACCAGATTGGGCTTATTTTAGTTTCCCAATTTACACCAAAGTTTTTAAAAGTCAGTCTGTCATTTTTACAATGAAAAAACAGATTTTGATTTGGAGGATAAATGTTACAAACTCTCTTTGATTTGATTGTTTTCATGGCCTCATTCTGCAGGCCAGCAGTAACTCTCTCTTCCATTCTGTGTAGCAGCAAACCCACTTTAAGCAAATTACTGCCATCTAGAGGCCTGCAGTGGGAAAATCAGAGTCCTTCTCTAGTTTAATGTAATCTGACCATAAAAAAATATTGTTTGGGGATATTTTTTCTTTTTTTTATTCTCATTAATTGTCGAACCCAAGTTAAAAGCAGGGTCGTTTCAACAGAAGTCACTTTTGCTGGACAACCGTCAGGTCAGCCGTCTCCTCACGACTGTTTAGGCCACAACAGAAATCCTTTTTTGGGGTCTTATGAAATCTTACAGGAAATTTACTGTAAATTTAAATTTAATGTAAACCAAAATCACTAAAATGAACAGAAATAAATACTTGAAATATTACTCTGTTTATAAAACGAAATATGAACTGTACCTTTTGATTTAAATCAGTGAAATAAATAAAATCTGGTGATATTCTAATTTAAAGAGATTCTTCAGGTCCTATTCTGGCACAGGGAACAGCTTTCAAATATAAAAATTAAACCCCTTTGTTATGCTACGTTCAGACCAGCAGCAAAAGCAGAAAAAACGCAGGTGCCGCTTCGTTTTTGATGCTTGTAGAAGTTTAATTCCGACGAGCGGCTGAAGCATCTTTGCTGCTCTGGCTGCGCCGCCGAAAAGTGTTTCTGATGCGCGTTGAGCGGAGCTACCCTATCCTTTCTTTGCCTGGAACAATGGCAGCTAGATTTGCTGTGATCAGTGGGTAAAAAGTAGCTTGAATATGTTTTTAAGTGAGAAAGTCCACTTGAAAAAATCGTCTGCAGTCAGTTTAAGATTACCATCCTGCCTTCAAATGTTATTTCGCTGTCGGAGCCGCTCAGACCTCCGTACACCGGCGGGTCGCTGTCACTGGGAATCCCGTTCAATGGCAGCCTCTGGCCCAGTCGCCTCTTTGCAGTTTTCCGCTGCTGGAAGGATGTTTTTTCAGGTACGTAATCCAAACTCCAGGTACCAGAATAATATATTTGAACATATTTTGCCGGCAGGTTTAGACATTTTAAGTTAATTTAGGCGTTAATAAACTGTTTCAGAGGGGTGATCATAGGGATCTGCATGGCGCGTAGAGCAGCAAAATTTACATTTATTTAACTCTTCTGAAGCGCGTCAGATGCTCAGAAGTTCATGACGCGCTGCTTCAGCAGCTCAGACGCACTACAGGACCTTTTGCTGCGCATTGATGTGCGTTAACCATTGATTTTGCATGTAAACTAGCTGCCTCCGCTGCCTTTGCTGCTGTGGGTCTAAACGCAGCATTACACGTGGAAGAGATCTCATCCATCTGACGTCAGATCATCTAACGACAGAGAATAGACAGACTTTATGAAAGCATGATGCTGTGGAGGATAGGGGTGTAAATAATAATCGTTTTGTATCGATGCATCGATCCAACAGC
>NW_015150560.1:988665-992567 GCF_000732505.1 Cyprinodon variegatus
TAACGCAGGAGTATTATTATTTTTCAGTGAAAGAGGTTTTAATAAGAATAAATGGAGCGCAACTTTTCTACTTCTGTTATTTGCTGTTGTTTCTAAAAAAAAAATACAAAACGATATTACAGCTTTCATTGATTTATTTCAAATGTGAAACATTGTCTAGCCTGTAAAGTGTTAAAAAAAAAAAATGAACCAATTAATCAAATCATATCGTGGTGTATTCTTGAGTACTGAAAATAATCGAATCGTTGGATCAGTAAATCGATACTGAATCGAATCGCCATGATGGGTGATTTACACCCCTAGTGGAGGAACCCGTGAAGGATCCACTCTGTCAGGTTAGAAATGAAAGCTGGTATTACGCTACAGTTCCTTGTAATAGTATGAAACTTGCACAGTTTAGAGAAACACAGAATCAGCATCTATTCAACCTTCTGCTGTGACCGACTCACATCACTCCTGCAGTCAACATCTCTGAACTTGTCCAGGTGGGCCCTGACAGCAGCCAGGTTCTCCTCCTCCACGTAGCTGAACAGACTCTGGACGGCCAGAGAGGTCATCTTCAGGGAGGCGGTGGTATCCATGGCAACCTGTTAAACACGTCCAAGCCACTGAAAAAAAAAAAGACATGTCCAACAGGTGCTGATATTGTGCTGTAGTAGCTGCACTGTTACATTCATATACATGTATTTTTTTTACTTTATGCCATTTTCAGTTATTTTAAAATGTTTCAATCTTTTTTTTAATTCCAAATATTTATTTATTTTGAAATTTAGTTTAAATTCAGTTTATTTATATAGCACCAATTCACCAGTCTCATCCAGTCTGATTGATTCAAAGTTTTCTATCTAAGGAAAACTAGTTGATTGCATCAACTTAATGACTCAAAGCCAATCCCTCACACTAAGCATGCTTGTAGCGACAGTGGAGAGGAAAAACTCCCATTTAACAAGAAGAAACCTCCAGCAGAACCAGGCTCAGTGTGAGCGGCCATCTGCTGAGCCCCACTGGGGTTCAAGGAGACAGAAGCAGAGATAAAAGTATCTTTTAGATTAAACAACCAATCAAAAACTGTAATCAGAATCAGAAATACTTTAATAATCAATAGATTAATTGATTAGTAAAATAACCCGTAGGTGCAGCCCTAAATAAAAAGACTCCTTTCAGGACAGTGCAAAAGTATTCACACCCCTTTAATATTCCTATAGGTCAGCTTCCAGGAGATTGTGGTGACAGACCAACTCAAATCCCTGCGTAGGTAGCAGTTAGAGGGAAAGCCGTGTTTCCAGGATGTTCATTGCCTGTGCTCCATGTGGGCTCCCTCATGTTTCTGTGTCCTCTATAAACAACAAACAGCCCATATGCTGCCGTTCTCTCAAAAGCCTTTCTACCTCCATGACTTACAGCCGTCCTGTTGGCAAACGCTCCTTCCTGCACTCAGGATCTCTGCAGATCGTTCCACTCGATGTTATACATTTTAAAAAGCAAGAACGCTTTCCTTCCACTTCTGCTCTGCTTTGTGGTATTTTGTCACAAAGACTCGGACAGCGTAGAGTGAAGTTTGTCTTCATTTGACAATATGTGAAAAAGTTTTCCTTCTGCAAACAAAAGCAGAAAGTCAAACTGGCCTCATTAGCAGAGAGCTAACAGGGGGTTGTTAGCTGCTCTGCTTTATCCAGTCGGTTCTGCTCGGGCTCAGAGGCTGATATGAAGTTTGCTTACTCTGTATAACGAAGCTCCTGCAGACGGGGCGACCCATTCAGGGTGGTTAAATAAGTCCCTGAATGCTAAAGAAGCAGAATAACCGTCCCTCGGCTTCTATATTTTGAAACAGCAATGATTCTTTGAAGGCGCAGTGGACCGAGCGCTCCGGTTAGAGCAGCTTCTGCTGCCAAAATCTGGACCCTATGAACTTTGTGCATTCAATAGAAACGGAGCTGTGTGCAAAAACTGCTTAGCAGCTGATCCTTACTGACCGGTAGTTGAAAGGACAGAAAGAAAGAAGTGAGTTTATTGCTGAGCAGCTGCCTGTGTCATAAATCTTTGCACAAGGATCTAAAATAATGGTAAAGGAGCACTTTACACTTTACACAATGATGGTGGCAAACTACACTGTAGCCACAGCTGCCCTGGCACCGACAGATGCAAGGCTGTCGTACAGTGGCGCCACCGGGCCCTCCGCCCAACATCAGTAGACAATTTGTGTGATCCGTCTTGCCCGAGGACAGAACGACACTGAAAGCCGGAGCCAGGGCTTCAACCGTCAACCCTTCAATTTCAGGGCAAACTCCTACATCCGACGCCACTGCCTCCCTAAAATAGCACCAATTTATATCAGTTTTTAAACTCTGCATGGATGCATCTACCAACAGTCTGGACATTGATGCAGTTTTGACTCCTTCCTGCCAGAGTTAAAGCAGAAGCTGGGTTTGCTCTAGGATTTTGACTGGAGGGCTAACTGTGTGTGTATATCAGAAACAAACCTGTAATAATTGATTGATTACTGTCGTTAAAATGCTGTAGAAATGCAACATGCTTTAACCTTACTCTATGTGTACATTTTGCCTGAATCCACTCTGCATACATCTAATTGAGCAAAAGGACGGTAATCAGAGGCACATTCGTTATTCTGTGTGGAAAGAAGGTAGTTATTTTAGTGCAACAGTTTGAGAGGAAAAAAAGAGAGACTAGATTAGCAACTATATTTAAAATATATTTATATCCTGCTGAATCATCAGCCGCTTTGTTCATCTGTTTGTTCTACATGGTATTTGGAAAACGGAGCAGCTCTCCTGTCTGCTCTCTTCTCTCTGACTGCATGCAAAGCTTTAAGGGACGAGGTCGCTGCCTGGAAGACAGCGCTGAGGGAAGCAGGGAGGGCCTGACGGCTTTTACGTGAATTCCCTAAACTCTTACCTTGCAAGCAAGATGAACCTTAGTGAGATTTGTGAATTCACAAACTCCCAAAAATATGGCTGATAGCCAAACCGGCCCCTTAACTATCGGGTGTCACTTTCAAAAAAGTCGCACTCAGCTGCGTATAAACAAGAACGGTACAGTCTTTTCCCTCCGACGGAAAAGGAAAGAAGCCGTTGCTATGGCAACACAGTGACGCCACATGTGCATGGCTGTAGCTCTTTGGAACAGGTTGACATGAAATCAAATATTTGCCCCTTTCTTCAAAATAAATGTATGCGCTTGAATCAAACTATTTCACAGAGGACCTTCCCTTTAGGGACTAATGATCTTTTTTTGGGGTATTTTTTCTCGTAACTTGTGATTTTCTCTCCATGTGACAACTATGCAGCAAACTAGTAAAACTATTAAAAAAAATATTTGCGTGAACGCGTTTCCTCCGCTATGAATTAGCCGCACTGATGCAGGCTCGCTATTCAAGTCGTAGGCACGCGGCCATGAATAAAGTGAATTTGATTGGTCGTTTTTCAAGGGGGCGGGATTGTTGTGGCGGAAGGTTCGCAAGCAAGTTTAATTGTGGCCGGTTTCTCTGAAGCATCTTGCTAACCAGTTAGCAACTTAGTGCTAGTAGTTTCCCAATGGGATATTCCATTGGGACCAAGTAGCACTACATTGGCGACTTAGAAACGATACTGTCAAGGAACGCTATGGACAGCGGAAACATGCAAGAGGAGGAGAGTTTAGTGTCGGAGGTCGTGGATGAGTCTCCTCTAGGGATGGGAATCGAAAACCGGTTCCTGTTAAGAACCGGTTCTGTATTTTCCGATTCCATGGCATCGTTTGGCAGCTCGCTGAACGATTCTTTTTTCGATTCCCGCAGCACCAGAGCCTAGAGCGCCGGCTCTGGGGAGCACGACTTACGTCACGTTTTTTACGTAAGTTACGTAAGTTACGCAAGTTACGCAAGTTACGCAAGTTACGCAAGTTGG
>NW_015150560.1:994805-996969 GCF_000732505.1 Cyprinodon variegatus
GCATTTTTCGGAAATAAGAGAACTAGATGAGATAGAAGCTGCTAAAAAAAAAAAAAAAAAAAAAAAAAAAAAAGAGAAGCTTTAGAACGAGCCGTCTCTGAATCATTTAAAGATTCTTCTGTTTCTTGTTCTTATTTTATTTTCTCCTAAGCTTTAGATAAAAAGATAACTACAGACAACAGTTGGAGACACTGCAAAATTGAAATATTTGTCATCAAACAAGTGAAATTGAACTTGATTGAGCAAATAGGTAAGAGAATATGTAGATGAAGATCATTTAAGTTTAAGATACAATAAAAACATTTCTATTATCTTACTTCAAGTAAATAAAATCTAATTATCTCATTTTTGAACTAAAATAATAAATTCTTTGGCAGATGATCGTATTTAACTGATCATTTTAAGGGCAAATGCTTTTATTCTTTTTAGTCATTATCAATCCTTCATCACTTTTGTTGATGATATGATCCGACAGAAGAGATTTGAACCAATTTTTCCAGTTTAAAATTCCTCCTTTATATTTACTTTAAAGGTACACTATGCAACCGGTGTTGATTTTCCAGCGAGGCTCCCCCCAGAGGGCGAAAATAAAAGTGCACCGTTGTAAATATGCTCAGCTGTTCTCCTGGTTTCTCAGTCAAGCCAGGCGCGGTTGTTTTGAGCTTAGCAGACAGGCGAAAGTTTGCCTGATGTTCACCCGTGTACGACTCCTCTTTCTTGCCTGCTCCGACATGGGCTTTCGCTGTTTTCTCGCTGGTTCCGCCATGATAACTGCACAAATATCGCCACTGCGCTAGCAACGAGCATGCCTTTCACTGGGGGGTGTAGCAGTTCTCGCCGTAAAGCAAGACCGACTCTCGCGATGCACAAGACTTCTGAGCCTGTGGGTGCGGGCCGAGGGCTCCTGCAATTGCCAGTGCGGTATTTCCCCTACAGACCACCAGGGCGGCCGAGAAAACCTTTGTTCGACCTGAAATTACTCATTTAATCATCCAACACGTTATGGAACACATTAATTAACTGAAACATGTTGCATAGTATGCCTTTAACAATGAACTACAAACTAAAGCCAGCTTAAAGCATTTTAAAAAAGGATTACAGTTAAAGCTCAGAGTGAACAAATGGGTTTAAATATAATTCCTTAGAAATTATTTACTCCGACACCCCTAAAGAAACAATACAAAAAAAGTCTAATTCTCTAAGTGTAATTCTGAGCTTATTTCTTTATGTTTTCTTGGTTCACTTTTTACAGGTGATGAACCTGTTTCCAAAGGCTTGCCCACCTCTGCAGAGCTGCTTCTGGTGCTCCCATGTTCTAATGCAGATGCAGAGAGGGTGTTTTCTCTGGTGGAGCTGAAAAGGATCAAGACCAGGAACAGTTTGGCTCTAGAGGGAACGCTCTCATCCATAATGACAAAAACATGGCTGCTCTGGAGCCACCAGAGATTACAGTGATGCTCACCAAAGGTAGCTCTGCTAGATGAAGCAAAAGGTTAACCGTTAAGAAGAGGTTATACTTGATTTAGTCCTGTTTTTTGTCTTCATGCTGCATAATTCTAGTTTAGTCTAAATCTTTACCTTGTTTTATCCTGTCTTGGTCTTCTGGTTTGCTACGTGTTCAGGCATGCTTTGCATAAGCCTGTTTTTGGCTGATTTTATCCTACTTTTTTTGGGTTAGGATTTGCTGAGGATGGCATGTTTTTATTTTATTATTACTTATCTCCTTCATTTATATTTATTTAGCTCCACTGAATATGTTTAAAAATGTCATTTCCATTACACTTTCTGAATGAAACATCCAGAGAAGTGCTGTTTTGTGTCATTGTAAGTTTTTTATAGAACCTAAAGCCTCCTGGAAGCTCTGCATTTTTTTTGTTTTTTTTTCGTTTTTACCAAAAAAAAAAAAAAAACTAATAAGATAATAAGTTAAGATTTTTCATCCTTAACCTTTTATAAAATATTCATACGCACTGTAGTTTGCACAGGATCCGATTGCACTGGTTCCTGTATCAGTGCCATTAATCCAGTAATAACTTTTTTGTCCCCAATTGGTTATTTTACTTGAAATACATAGAATCAGTAAATAACAAAGTTATGAAATTCTTAGTTTAGAGTATATTTAAAGGTATAGTGGAGGATTTTCACTTTTTTTTTTAAAAAAAAA
>NW_015150560.1:999178-1000207 GCF_000732505.1 Cyprinodon variegatus
ACACGGTAATATTCCAATAACTAACCTAAAGTTGGTCTGGGACATAAAACTACAACATTCTTTAGCATTTGTGGTGGAAATAAATCAGAATGTATATAAATAAATACTTTAGTATAATCCTGAGATGAAGCTGGTTTTATCTGGAATATAAACAATAAATGAGCTGATAAGAAGAAGGAGGAAAACAACCTAAATGTGGGCAGTGAAGTGAGAAGGTCTCTAAATTTAACCTCTCAGCTCTTCATGTCATGAGGGCCTGAAACTGCTGAGGATTCATTTCCACCAGTCTGAACCTGAAACGTTAAAATGATCCAACATCAAAGGCTGGAAAACTATTTAAAACCAAAACTCCTGCATTTGATCTTTCTTATCCTGTTAATAAATGTGTATCAGGATAAAATGAGCGTTACTGAAATGCTTTTCTTCTCATATTGGGAAAGGTTGAACTAAGCTGAGGAGCTGAAACAGCTTCTTCTAAAGCTATAAAAGTTAGTTTATGTCTTTGTTTCCAAAGTTTTCATCCTGTTTGCTGCGGAGGAACCATCTCTGCCCCACAGAGACACATTTACCAGCCAAACAACACGGCGGTGTAACAAACACCGAGGTTACCCCGGTTATTTTAGGACCAGGAAGCAACAACTGAAGTTAAAGTGACTGAAGTAGCGTTAGCTAGCGGAGGCTAACTGCCGACAGCTTTAAAAAAGCTAAAACCTGCTGAATAAAATGGTTTCTTACCGACACGCTGCTGCTCTGTTCTTCTTGGAATGCAGTAAATAAATATTTGTTCTTTCCAATCAAGTCATGTTTGACAGGCTGGAGTTAAACTGTAACCTGCTACAGAAACAGAAGCGAAGCTCCGCCTGGTTCCTCTGAATGCAGGGGCGGAACCTCGGCCTGGGCGTCCGCAGCCCCCATCCGGCCCCCCAACACAGGAGGATCTTCTTCTTCTTTTCTATCATGGCGGATCGCAAGCAACTTTAAAGGAATAGTACACCCAAAACATGATTAGCCTTCATTTTCTACTCACCC
>NW_015150560.1:1003632-1038184 GCF_000732505.1 Cyprinodon variegatus
TAGTGGCACAAAGGTTACTTTATACTATTACATTTTTGAGTAGTTTTTGGAGGACATACTTTTTCACTTTTACTTGAGTAAAGAGGTCAAGTTGATACTTTAACCAGAGTGTTTTTAAACTGCAGTATCTATACTTCTACTTAAGTAACAAATTGTACTTTTGACAGCACTGCTAAAAACTGATCATTGACTCAGACGGACCCGTTTCCACCGCTTATCTTCCTCCCTTTGATTTTCTTTAACTGTGAAGCCGCTGATTCAGCTTCAGCATGAGACACCCAGAGAGCTCATGTTTCAGCCTTCATGCTCTACCAAACACTGAGCCTGACCTCTGACCCTTTGGACATGGGGGGGTCAACCATTCTGCAACAGTTTAAATATAATTGTTTCTTAAATGAAGTATTTTTTCCTTTGAATTCAGCAGATAAGATCATTTGCCATTTTATAAAGATGATTTACATTTGAAACACAAATCAAATTCAATACTTTATTTAAATTGCATCATATCTAATTATCTTATTTTTCTTTCAGATCATCTTATTTACTTTCTTATATTAATGGAAAGTTTACTTTTTTTTTTAAAGAAAATCTTTGCCAAGTTTTTTTTTTTTTTTTTTTTTTTTTTTTTTAAGCACAAAGACAATTGAAAATGCTTTATGTGAATTAAACTACATATATACAGAAAAATAAAAGCAAATTAAAATAAAAAAACATGATAGAAGCAGGAAGTAAAATAAAGAAAACTGTTAAACTAACGATGCCTCAGTTCATAGTTCAAGTTCAATACACTGGAAAAAATCCAAATCTAAATAAGTATTTTTTCTTAAAATAAGTGAATTTGTTCTTGGATTGAGGAGGAAAAAGATGCATTTCGAATATGGAACAAAAAAATTTATAGTTAAAATAAAAAAACACAATCGAATTGTCCTATTTCAAGTACATATTATCTAATTATCATATTTTAAGAGTAAAAATACGCATTCCATTGGCAAAATATCGCATTTACCTTCCCAAATTAATGGTAAATACACTTAATTTAAGACATTTTTACTTATTTCTAGATCATTTTTCCCGTGCAGTCAAAGGCAGCTCTAAACTAACTTTGACTTAAAAAAACTCAGGTTTTCTGCTCTTTTCCAGTTTTCTGGGAGTTTGTTCCAGATCAGTGGAGCATAGGAACTAAATACTGCTTCTCTGTGTTTGGTTCTAGTTCTGGGTGGAGTGAGTAGGCTGGAACTAGAAGAACCTCGATAAAAAAAATAAAAAAAAGCATTTTCACATCAAACAGGATTAGTGTTTAAAAATAATTTCTCTTTATTTGCCACATAACCAGAATGGACTGCACTGTTATACAAAACTTTCAATAAATTTCCTTCTGACACAAAAATACCCATTATGATGCTCCAACACACACTCACACCCACTCACTCACTCATGCATACAACCTAAAACAAGAACGCGCCGTTTCTGATTTGGCACTTTGGACACGTGGAGCCGTTTGCATTGATCTGCTGGTATGGGTGGCCATGCAGTGCTAAAGTCGCTGCGTCTGCAGCACCAACATCCCTTAACCTCCATCTCCGGTGGGCCGCCCTGGCCGACGTACGGCCCGGGACACAGAATCTAGGTTTCCTTGGAAATCACAATCGACAGATCACAGAGAAATGGGAAACACACAGAGTTACAGCAGGAATAAATGTTAGAAAAAACAAAACAAAAAAACAGACGGATCCACACTGAAGGACTTCATGTCTGCCGCTTTGATGCTTCCGTTAACTTTTTATTCTTTTTCCTTTTAAATAACCTTGAAGAGGAAAAACAGGAATACTTCTATTCAAACACAGATTTCTGAGGTTGACCAATTTGTGTTAAATTATAACAGAACATCGGCTTGGACTGAGGACGATCCGACAGGCCTGAAGGAGCAAAACCAGCAGAAGGAAGCAGTGTCTCATACGCCTTACAGTCAAAACACACCAGAAACAACCATTAAAGGCTCCTATGGTAAAATAAAACCGTCCCCAGTACCGACTGGTTCCTGGTTCTGAAGGAGCACAAGGTTACGTCACGTTTTATAGAAAAATGATCAGATTTTCCTCCATAAATGCCTTTATCACACCGTTAGTCAATGGGTTAACATAATTAGACTGAAGTTAAACCAAAAATGAGGCAAATAATAACAGTTCTGGCCTGACCTTGATCTACTGACACTTTACAGAAATTTTCCATCACATTTCATCATGTTGCAGTTATAATCTTGGAGGGAATTTAATGCGATTTTAATGCGACTGTGCAGCTTCCTGCGAATTTGTGATGCATCCCTGTTCCAACACACCCTGAATCAAAAGGAACATTTTAAAAACCTTTTACCTGAACAGGAGATGCACTGAGGAAAGACGACCTGGAGGAGTTACAGACGTCTGAGATACGGAGCGGAGAAGTATGGAGGGAATTTTGTTCCATTATTGTTGAAAGCAAAGAATATGGAAGATTATGGAATCCAGAAAATGAAATTAAAAAAATATTTCTAGCAAGAAAATTTGTTTAAGCAACTTTGCTGTTTTCTCAGATGTTTTTTCAGATAGTTAAGTTTTTTTTCATATTCATTGATATTTCAATTTTATTGATTTTTTACATTTGATTTTTTTTTTATAGATTTTATATTTTCAATTCTTTCAAATTTGAGTTTTACATTCTTATTGTGTTTTACAGATTCTCCTCAGTAACGTGATCCATGAAATCAATAAAATATGAGAAGCTTTAAAAAAATGTCATATATCAAATTTGAAAAAGATTGAAAAATATTAAATCTTAGAAAGAATTTATATTAAAATAAAAAAAACGTGAAATAACAAAATCTGAGAAAATAGTAAAATTACTCTCAAAACATTTTCTGATTAAAATGTTTTTTTTTCCCACATCTCCATTTACAAAATGTGTCCTTTTCGTGCCACAATAATGGAGCAAAATTCACCCCATAGACAGGAAAAGCAAGGAACACGTTGAAAAGAAGCAAACCTATGAAGACAACGGCCATTAAAGTGATAAAGTTAATAACGAGAGCGTCAAGAAGAAGCCAAATTGAGGGGGGGTCTTACAACACATCCTCCCTTTAGCGCAGCGACTAAAGGGTGATAAATGTGCCAGAATCACATGACAGAAAACCTGGTTATTGATTGTTGGAGGTGATTCTATGACAATCAAGGCAGAAAAGCTCTTAAAGGCTGCAGAAGAGCAAAGACTGGGGTGAAGGTTCACCTTCCTGCAGGAAAACCAGCATCTAAGAAGATCAAAGGCCTCATCTGATGTCAGGACGGCCTAGTCAAAGTCAAACCTGAATCTGATGCAAAGATTGAAAATTAATGACAGAGCGACAAGAATGGGCGAGAGTCTCAGTAAACGTAAATAAGACAATCCTGGAATGTAAATTGAATTTAAATAGTTTAAAAAATATATCAGCTGTCCTCCATTTCTCTAATGTTGGCTGTTCTTATAAAAAACATTTAAGACGTGATGAAACATGATAAAATGTGAGGGAAAATGAATACTTTGTTTAAAGCCACAGAGGAAGCCTGTTGGAAAACTCTCTTTAAATCCATCCAATAATAAAAGGGTGGATCTAAAAAAAGAGCCGAACTTCCTGTTGTGGACGTTCCGCTGCTGGAGACGGACGACGCTCTGCAGGAATCCGCCTTCATCCTCGTTCTCTGTCTTAGAGCCTTAAACTAAACCATGACATAATGCTTCAAATAGTGTCGTCATAAACAGCTGAATATAAAACACACCACGTGAACTGCTGTCAGAGAAAGATTAAAAAACGTAGAAATGAAACCAGGTAAGGATCCTAAGGCCTGTTTGAAGTTGGCAGCTCGTAATAAAGTTTCCTCTTTCATGTGGAGGAACTTCCTGTTCGTAAATGCAGGCCTGTTTCCAGACCGCGACGCAAACCCTCCACATACGAGACGTCAGCTCTGAGGAACGCCCCCCTCAGCCGTCAGGTTTAGGACCGCTTCCTGTTTGTCCTTCATCCGCTGCTCTCCTCCGCGTTGCTACTGGAAGTTTTGTGTTGTTTATTTCAGAAAGGATTCCTTAAAAGTGTTTTGGTTCTCTGTCAGGTCAGCGGGCCGGCTGTCGGCTGGGAGCGCGCCGCCGTCCCGGACCTCATGTGCTCTTGTCTCTCTGGTTGCAGTTGTTGTCTGTGCTGCAGAGGTGGCGCTGCTCGCCCTGCGCCGCCTCCTTCTGCGGGCCGTCCTCCTTCGGCTGCCGGCGCCTCGATTTGACGGGCAGGACCAGAACCACCAGGAGACACAGCAGGTGCAGGCAGAAGTACCACGAGCTGCAACGACACATTAAAACCCTGCAGTTTTAGACACTTAAAGTAGATATTAATATTTGTAATAACCAATAATTACTGATACCATATGTTATACATTCCCTAAGCTTTGGACCCCCCGCAGAGCTGACTGCCCCTCTGCTTCAGTTAAAACACCCACAATCCTTTGCTGCACCCCAACAAACGACTGATACAATATATCTACATAATACCAGCTTCAGCTTTTCAGTGCGTAGGTAATCAAGTTACTCTTTAGTTACCTCTAAGGCATTACATTATTCATAATCTAACGCAGAGGGTTACAAAAATCCATTAATCAATCAACGCTGATGCTGATTGGCTGATTGGAGCTGAGATGGACGCATGCAGGAAGACGGCGCAGAGCCAACGATACGACAGAAGTAGAATGAAGTCGAAGGATAAACGTTTCAGTGATTTGGTCATTTTGTATGGAGTGGATTTTGATGCGTTATTGTTGCAAATAAAGAAAACATTTTTGACTTGGAAATTATAAGGGCAAAAAAAATCTAATTCAAAAATTTGTCAGGGTTTGGTTGAGGTTTTTAGTTAGAGGGGAGTTTTGTAGATTTAATGAGATCGCTCACAGGCGAATGGGGCAGGAATCCAAAAGCCCAACATAAAAGTACAGAAAAACCAGAACCATATGAAGGCATGAAGTATCTTGGGATTAGACTCAGTAGGGATTTAGAAATGTTACCGTCACTCCATTTTAATCCGGTTCTTTCAAAAATTAAAACAAGCTTTGAAAAATGGGAAAAGATAAAGCTGACGTTATGGGGTAAGATTAATATCAGTTTAACTATGTGCTTATGATGCTTCCTATTACAATCCCACCCGATATTTTTAAAAGGTATGAAAATTTGATAAAGCAATTTTTGTGGGGAGGTAAAAGACCGAGAATAAAACTAGAAAAATTGTATGCCCCTAAAGATAAGGGTGGTCTAGGACTTCCGGATCCAAAGCTCTACTGTTTGTCATCTGAGATGGCTAAATTAGTTAAGCATTGGGAAGGTGAGAACGGACAGGACTGGTTACATTTTGAAAGGGATATTTGCTCGCCGTTTGACCCAAAACACAAATTATCTCAAAGCAACGACACAACAAACCCAGTTTATGTTCATTCTTGTAAAGTTTGGTCAAAGATACATAAATTGTTAAAGCTTCCACATCAACTAGAGGAATATGCGTCTCTCTGGAATAATCCTGCTATATGTATTGGTCAAACACCTGTGTTTTGGAGGCAGTGGCATTCACACGGTATATGCACCATTGGTGATTTGTATAAAGACGGGAAATTCATGACCTTTAACGAACTTACTCATACATTTAATTTGGAAGGCAGAGCAAATTTTTGGAAATATCTACAGATGAGACACTGTGTTACCTCAAAGTTTAAAAAGATTGCAGGAAATGAGATATTGAACTATATTAGGTTGCCTCGTGACCGTCACTCTACCTCACAATTTTATAAGCTGATAAGTTATGATTTAAGTGGTGAATCGTCAAATATCAAACTTTTATGGCAGAAAGATCTGTTAATAGAGTATACAAAAGAAAAATGGTTGAGTGTTTTGTCAGACAGTGGTAAATATGTGAAGGAGGCCAGAAGTAAATTTATACAGTATAAGGTTCTACACAGATATTATCATACGCCTACTAGGCTACATGCAATGAAAATAATGTCAGACAATATGTGTTGGAAATGTAAGAAAGAGGTGGGCACATATATGCATTGTTTTTGGGACTGCTCTCTGGTTTCATCGTTTTGGACTAAAGTCTTGGAAACTCTGGGAGCATGGCTTGGTTCAGAGATCCCTCAGACTCCAGAATTGTGCTTACTGGGAGACAGATCTCAAACGCCGAACACCCCAAAAGGAGCTTTTACAGTTGTGGTGGTCGGTCTGGTGACAGCCTGTAGGATCATCTTAAGACATTGGAAGACTACAAAACGTCCCGAGCTAAATGAGTGGATTAAATCAATGACGACCACAGCTTCCTATGAAACCATGCTCTACAACATTGAATGGAACAAGAACATGGAATGGAAAAGTTTCTGGGACTCTGTGAAAAGGACTACGGCTTCTGTGTAATTTGGTTGGATAAAGCTTCTTGTTTTTCCTGGACTAACTTTTTCCCAGATACTATAAGTTTTTGAATTATCACTGTGACATGCATATGTACAGCTGTACCCTGATGGGAGGGGTGGGGGGGTGCACCAGCCTTTTTTTTTTTTCTTCTGTTTTTTCTGTTCATTACTGTTCATGTTCGTATTTTATTTGACAATATGCAAGAAATCAATAAAAATTTGAATTACAAAAAAAAAGAAAAACCAGAAACATAGAGACATCAGGGAAAACATGCTTGAGGAGCCAGGGAAAGACGAGGAACCAGGAACTGAGGAACTGTACAGGGAGAGTATATATGGGAGACTGAACAAAGACAGAACTAATGAGCTGATTGGGAGCAGGTGTGAACAGAGGATCCTAGAAGGAGCTAGGGAAAAGGAGACCAACACAAGGAGGCAACAGAGGGCAACAAAGGCTACGTTCACACTGCAGCCTGAAGTGACCCAAATCCGATTTTTTTGCCCATATGCGACCTGGATCTGATCTTTTCATTTGTTTACATTTTGACATGCTGCTATATCTGTTTTAATTTTGCTTTGCTGCTCGCTGTGTCCATAAAATGATCTTGGTGGTTGAATTTTGGAGAATCTAAGCTTTCTGATAATGGCTAAAATTTCTACATTGGTAAACATTTTACTGGTGAAATTTTCAACAAAATGTCTCCTTTGCTCGTCACAATAATGGAGCAAATTTCACTCCATATATAAATCAGTTAAACAGAGCTCTAATCTAAAGAAGCTTCTCCCATCAATTCAACACTGAGGTACGTGCTGCTCTTTATTTTCTGTCTTATAGAGTATTTTTCTGTTAGTTTTTTCTCACACAGAAATACTGGGATTAAACGGTGGAAGAAGCTGAAGATGTGAAGGAACCAGAGAGGATGTGGATCAACCGAGCCCAGCGAGGACAGAGTCTGGGTTTAATCCATGAATCAAATTAAATAAACTAAAGATGTCGTTCTCAAAGCTGCAGCACCAGAACATTAATTTATCACACAGTGGAGACATGGATGGAAAAACACTAAGTGGGTCACAGAGAAATGCAGACATATGACTTCAAACTGTATGAGTTATAATCTGCTATTAATAAAACAATCTTTAATCTTTATCAACCCAAAGGCCTATAAACTATTTAATATCTCTGTTCTTAAATTGTTTCATTTTCTTCGACAAAATGTTTGTCTTCAGTTTTTTTTTAGAGCTTTATAAACAAGTCAGACGAGTTTAGATGCAAATAATAATTTACTTTCTGCTATATTTCCACCATTGCCTGAGTAAACTGCAGAGGGAGCAAATAAAGGCTGTCGTTAACGAGCCTAATCGTTCGCTAACGAGTTAAACTCGAGTTAAACTCGTTAACGATCTGTTCTTTATGTCGCCACAGCGACCGGCTCAGTTTAATTTCCTCCTCGTCGATGAAAGACTCGGACTATTAGACGAATGAACTCCTCGTCTGAAATCCGACTAACTTGGTTTATTTGTGTGTTAAGCATGTGACTAAAACTATTTACCAACAGACTGAGATAATTAACATTTGAAGTCAGAAAAGACAGTTCAGTGGTTAATATCTGATAGCTAATAGCTAGTCTAATATCTATCTTTAGATCAGTTTTTGTAGTTTATCATATCAGGACAGTGAAATAAAAGCAGCATTTTCTTGTAAAAAGTATATTTGCACTTCATTTGAGAAGGTAAGTGAAATGATGTACCAATGGAACGGGATTTATTTTTACTTAAAATAATTCAAAGAAACCATTTCAGTTATCATATAAAGGGCAGAATTTGAAAATCATCTTTTTTAGGGATCAAAATACTCATTTATTGGCAGATCATTTACTTACCTGCTCAAATGAAGGGAAGTTATGTTATTTCAAGACGTTTTTGCTCATTTCTAGATCAGTTTTTGCAGGTTGCACTGATTCTAAGCTTACCCTTTTTTTTTTTCTGACACACTTAATCCCATGGGGACCCCAAAAGGGGTCATGAGGGGTGCTGGTGTCTATCTCCAGCTGTCTACGGGTGAGAGGCGGGGTCCACCCTGGACAGGTCTCCAGTCCATCGCAGGGCAACACAGAGACAAACAGGACAAACATCCATTCACGCACACACTCTAAGGAGAATTTAGAGAAGCTAATTAACCTAACAGTCCTGTTTTTGGACTGTGGGAAGAAGCCAGAGTACCCAGAGAGAACCCACGCATGCAAGGGAGAACATGCAAACTCCATGCAGAAAGACCCCGGTCTGGGAATCAAACCCGTGAGCAGCCCTCTAAGCTCATCATTAAACGGAAACATACCAAATAAGCCAATTTTTCCTTAAATAATTGTATTTTCCCTTAATTTTTCAGCTTTGTGGGGGGTCAAGTCAATTCACCATTAAAATAAGACGATTTATGTTTAAAATAAGAAAATAATTATTACTATCTTACGCATTATCCTATCTTATAAAGTGAATAATATTTAATTATCTTAGTTTAGGGGAGAAGTAATAATGTGATTGACAGCTCATATTAAAGGCTGATGCAGCCCTTTTAAGACATTCTAACCTGTTTTAGATCAGTTTTTGCAGCAGGGTCTGAGCTGCTTAACAAGCAACACGTACCTGTAGAATTTGAGCGAAGGTCCCACAGCGAGTAAAACAAACGGCACCACGGTGTAACTGATGGCGATCTGCGTGCAGGCCCACGTGATGACGTCGTAGACGCGCTTGTGCAGGTCGGAGGCCAAAAAGTATGGCCTGATGTTGTGCCGTACCTACAGGACGGGAGCACATTTTAAAACTTTTTGATCAAACTGAAGCAAAGAGGCTAAACGACCCAGTTTTACTAATCCAAACGTCTTCCCCTCATTACAGTAACATCTTCCGATTGTTTTGCCTTTTATTCATCCTAGGATCCCTTCAGATGTCTGCCTGAGCATATATGTACAGAAAGCATCATTAGTTTTTATGCAATAACTGGGTCAGCCTCCTCTGACATTTTAATGACTCAGGCTTAGGAGATATCAATGCTAATGGACCCGTATTCAAAACAGAGGTTAAAGTGGTTCATTATCAGGCTACTCTCCATTAGCTGATTCTGTTTGTGTTTTCTTTTCTTGCATCAGCTGCTGTAAACCTAAAGAGCTCTCATGCTAACAGAATAAAGCTTCTATAAAAGTGAATCCATTATCTAAAAAGGCCTCTCACTTCCTATAAGTGGAGAAAATGATAATTGTGGTTACAGATTATCTCTTAGATTTAAAGATGCACGCTCACTTTATATTCCTCTAAAAATAAAAAAAGCCCTAAAATCATTTCTATCTTAGCTAAATGAGGTTAAAAAGACCAAAAGTTTGTCATAATAGTGTTTAGATCCTTATTGAGTTTAAATAGAGTCACAACAGCTGACATAGACAGACATGGCGCCATCTGCTGGCAGTACTAAGGAAAGACAGTTGGTGAAAACAGGCAGCTACTTAATAGAGAATCAATCAATCTATCTATCTATAATATTTATATTTTTATCACTAATCTCAGTATTAATGAAGATAGAAAATCACCTATTCCATTGGGAAACACTTACTAACCTGCTCAAAATGGAAAAATATATTTATTTTAAGAAAAAAAGGACTTATTTCTATATTAATTTTTGCAGTGCTGGAAAAACAATGTAACGATCTAACAAATTAAACACACTGCAATATATAATATATGACGAGATATAGGTTTATTTTTTTCTGGATTTGGGAAATGAAGTACAACAATTTAACAATAGAAAAAGATTATTTACATTTAAAATAAAAAAACAACAATTCCATTATCATAGTTGAAGTGTATAACATCCAATCATCTTATTTTAAGGATAATAATTCCTATTCCCTCGATAGATCGTCCTATTAAAAGCAAATCCACTTATTTAACAAAATATTTATCAATTTTCTATTCTTTTTTGCAGCCTTCCAGTAAAACTAATTTAAGGTCTGGCTAAAGCATGATGGACTGCAGACGTTTTCTGAGGTCTGGTTTACGTTCAGAAAAGCTATTTCTAGCTGCTCTGCTGCAAAGAAGCGGTGCTGAAGATGGAAGGTCATCTGTACTCACCGCTCGGGCGGCCATGGTCATCCCGATGCCGGTGATGAAGGTCAGGTAGTAGCCGGGGTAGACGCCGTGCCACATGGCTGACAGCAGGAAGGTGGCGGCCGTGGGGTTGACGGGACACCGCTCGTAGCAGACTCTACGGAAACCCATCGAGGCACATAATCAGGGCTCCGTTAAAAACCAGTTGATCAGAGCTCAGAAACACTTCTGCTCAGAGGTTCATCCACCATGAAGACGAGGAGAAACCTCCTCTTAGTTTCTATATTTTAATGATTATTTGAACTTTTCTTGTTTCAGGGGGAAGCTATGAGGTAAATTTAAACTGACTGCAGGTTTTTCTAATCCACACAAGATCGAAATTATAACAGGCTCCGATGTTTACTTACACCTCAGCAGTATTCGGTTAAATGGACAAAGAGTATGTCACGACTTGAGCTCTTTTGGTCGCCATCAATGAGCTTCTGGGATCATTCTGGATGGATATCTGACCCCCTCTATGATCAGAAATCATCTGATTTCAGGTTTTCAGGCTTTGAACTTCACTTTCAGCCGGGATGAGGTTGATTCATTGTTTTAAGAAAAACTAACATCCAGTTATTTCAATGTTTAAACCAATCTGCTGCCTGTTTGAGTTGGAGAAAATGAAGCGAGTCGTCATTAGTGCACTTAGCAAAATAGCTCCATGGCATGATACTACCTCTACCGTGTTTAACAGTCTGTAACATAATTGGAAGACGGAATACTTCTAACCAGAGAAGCCATTTTAGGATGATCGGTGTTCCTGTTAAAAAGGCTAAAAAGGAAGCGGCGCTAGTAAATTATGGACCGTTACCTGGTGCTTTTGTGGTTTCTAACTGAATCTCCTCTCCTTGGTTTAGAGTCTGTTATTAAATATTCCAACTGAATCATGTTTCAGAAAATAGAAATAAAGCCATTTTAGGGGAAGACCAGCTGCCGTACACTGCAAAAACTGAAGAACAAGTATTTTTTCCTTGAAATGAGCAAATAAGAAAAACAATGGAATCATTGATTTGTGTCATAAATAAGAAACAAACAGACCCACATGTATAATATATATTATCTAATTTAAAGGGCCAGAATACTAACTTCATCGGCAGATCATCTCATTTAACAGGTAGAATTAAAGCCTAATAAAATTATTTTAAGAAAGTTTTACTTACGTTTAGATCTTTTTTTGCAGTGTCTGATATCTGAACTGCAAAAATGAAACTAGAATGAGGTAAAACTTTCTTTAAAGGTTTATTTCTATTTCTACTCAGAGAGAGTGAAATGATACACTGCAAAAATGATCTAGAAAGAAGTAAAAATCTCTTAATTTCATGGTATTTACCATTAATTTGAGTAGGTAAATGAGAAAGTTTGCTAATGGAATGAGATTTTTTACTCTTTAAATAAGATAAGTAGATAATATGCACTTGAAATAGACAATGCAATTGTGTTTTTCTTCTTTTAAATGTAAATTGTATTTTTCCATTGGCAAAGTGTCTTACTTACCTCCTCAAATAAAGAAAAAATGAACTTATTTTAAGAAAAAAATGACTTATTTAGGTTTAGATTTTTTGCAGTGTATGCTTAACTTTACACTGGAAACTTAAAAGTATGAGTCAGACAGTTTCTATATAAAACATTTATAAATCTCTTAAAAAAAATAAAAAATTTCCCTTAATACGAGCTGGTAAATAAGATGATCTGCCAAAGAAATGAGTATCTTTCCTTTAAAATAAGATCATTTGATTAACTTACGAACTTAAAACAAGATGCTGGAGTTGTTTTTTCTTCTTTTAAAGGCAAATCTCATTCTATTGGCTTAAATCATGGGGGACTACATTTATTATTTTTTTTTTAATCAAGATATTTATGTTTTATTTTTGTGATAAGGGATAAGACTGTATGTATATGATGTAAAAATAAGCAAAAATCTTCTAAAAAATCGTAAATTTAGATAATCTCCAAATGGACTAAGCATTTTTGCCCTTAAGCTGATTAGATATTATGAACGTAAAATGAGATAAAAGAGTCGTTTTTTTTCTTACGTCGATGTAACTAATCTTATCCATTAGCAAATCATCAGACTTGTCTGCTTAAAACAAGGTAATCTACACTTCTTTCAATGGACTAACGACACTGTTATCCTATTTCAAGTGCAGGATATACAGTTAGTTGATTTTAAGGGCTAAAATTCTCCTTCCATTTTCAGGTCCTCTAACTTACCTGATCAAATTAAGGATACATTTATTTTAAGAAGTTAGATCAGTTTCTGCAGCGTAAGGATAATCTATGGTCTGAAAGGTCATGTCAAACATTTTAGACCAGTTCAACAAAATCTGGGGAAAAAACATGTAATCTAGGTAAGTAATTTTATTTTAAATTAAGTGCATTTGTCTTTGAATTGAGGAGGTAAACGACACATTTTGCTAATAGAAAAAGACAGTTTACATTTAAAAAAGGAAAACACAATTGCATTGTCTTATTTCAAGTGCATTTTATCTAAATATCTTATTTTAAGAGTAAAAATACTCATTCCATTGGCAAACTATCTGGTTTATCTACTCAAATTAAGGGTAAATACACATAATTTAAGACATTTTTACTTATTTCTAGATTGTTTTTTCAGTATGGAACAAAAGATCCAGCAAGAATAGTTTGAAGAAAAAAAAAACCATGATGACCACAAAAAAATATGACTTTATGGTGCAGCTTGACAAGATGTAATCGTTTAGGCATTGCTCTGAGTAGATCTATATGTCTATTCCATAATTTGACCCTGTGTTGAAGACAGGACACTGTAAAAACCATCTAAAAATGAGAACATATGCCTTAAATTAAGTGTATTTACCATTAATTTGAGTAAGTAAATGGGATAATTTGCCAATGGAATTAGTATTTTTAGTCTTAAAATAAGATAATTAGATAATATGCACTTGAAATAAGNTAAATTAAGTGTATTTACCATTAATTTGAGTAAGTAAATGGGATAATTTGCCAATGGAATTAGTATTTTTAGTCTTAAAATAAGATAATTAGATAATATGCACTTGAAATAAGACAATGCAATTGTGTTGTCTTATTTTAAATGTTAATTGTCTTGTTCCATTAGCAAAGTGTCTCAATTACCTCCTCAATTCGAGAAAAAAAAAAATGCACTTATTGCAAGAATAAACGACTTATGTAGATTTCTATTTTTTGCAGTGGAAACCCTTAAAACAGTCACAATTGAGTGGTTTTTTATAAAATCATCCCAACCTGAAAAAGGTAAAAGTTCAAATGCATCATTAAAAAACAAAAATCCAAACTGAACCTGAGATTCCTGCAGCTGAGAGCCGGTCGACATCCGACCAGAGCTGTTACCTTTTGAGCCACTGAGCCGTTTGGATGTTCCAGTTGTCTAGAAAGAGCTTGAAACTTGTGGCAAACTGAAATGAAACGCAGATTAAACAAAACGTCATGAATTAGGTGAGAAAAAAGAAAAACCTTTATGTGGCGTATTAAAAAAAGAGACGTCAGACCTCAATATCCAGTATTCTGAGGTTTGAAATGAGGTCCCACCGCGGGGAGCCGTCGGTGTCGTAACCGTTGAAGCCAAATCCAGCCGCGTTATTTATGGCATCGGCTGCAGGAGTCAGATAAAACAGACAGTAAGAGGAAACACAGGCGTACAGGGCTGACTGTATGGATTCACACAGGCTGCAGTTCTCGTATGGACACTAGATGGCAATGTTGCATCAGGAAAACACTATTACAGAATTTATTTTTGTTCATTTAAAGACTGGATCTCATCAGTCATCTACGAATAAACAAACCTTCTAAATCTACAGACCATCAGGGAGTTTGTCTAGCTGATGGGTGCAGACGTACCAAAATAAAAGCAGGGGGGGGCTACTGGTGGTATTGTGAGGAAGGCTGCAGGGCCCAGTTCAGACCCCACAGACTGTCACTCTGGCTCCCTGAACAAGACCCTAATCTGCCCCCCAGGCGCTGCAAGCTGCTCCCTAATAACGCTAGCTAAATACAAATGACCCATTTTGTTGTAATGAACATTTTTAATAGCTGATCAAGTTGAATAACAACATGCAGGAACCTCAGAAAGAGGGAAAAAAATCCCACCAGGCTCTAAGTGTGTGGACAGATTTATTCACACACCCCCTCAAAACACAAATGGTGGAAAAAAAAATAAACTGAACATAAAATAAACTTTTCATTAAAAGTACTTTGTTAGAAAGCTAAGCGCTAACATTAGCGCTAAGGCTGAGAGACTCTTGTTATGAACCCTTCAGTCATTATTTAACACATCCAGGTTAAAAAACAGCCAAGAAAACTAGAATACAAACAATATTCTTCTCCAGCGTTCAGTTTCAGACGCTGGTTTCCAATCAAAACATCTATTTGAAAGCACTACTGTAAAAAGCATCGACTTCCTGTATCAGCCACATGAAAGTATTACAGCTGCTATTTACCGCACGTGTTTATGAATGAGGATGTGTGAGTAGAAATGACACAGAAGGGTTTCTGCTGATAGAAACACAGACTACAGAGCAGGAAATGTGTTTAAAGGACGACTCACCCCAAAATAACCCCTTTTTTTTTTCATTAAAACAATGGTTTAAATAGATGTTTTATAGAACTGTTGACATTTCCCATGAATTATTCTGACAATTTATTGGACATTTGTTAAATACCTGTCAGTCCAATATTTTTTTTATTATCTAATTTTAAATTAAAATTGAAAATATTTTGAAATATATCAATATATATTTTTTAAATGCGCAAGATAAATATTTTATATTTAATGACGAGTAAAGCATTATTGCCTTTTTCGGCGGATTGGTGACGTCATTTCCGCGTAAAAATTTTTGCCCACTAACTCTCGTTAAAAGTCGTCCATGCGCAGCAGCTCCTTTGCAATAGAAACATATAGGAGGGTTTAGGCCGCGGCTAAGCTGCCACCTGAGGTGGCAGGAAGTGGATTTGCAGGTGATTGACAGGTCGAGTCAAGGGAGTAACAGACGCATTGTAGAGAGAGAGACAGAGAGAGAGAAATGGTTCAAGAAATGTCTTTTTCTAGGACCTGGTTTAGCTCCAAGGCTAGGCTAACTGCATGTAGGGAGGCTAACACTTTATCTTGCTTTCGCTGCCTCCTTTTTCAGACGTCGGGATCTGAGCCAGCATGGATAAAGGCAGCTAGGACTGATTTAAATCAAATTAGAAAAGTCAAAGAAAAATGAACAATATGGAATTCACAGGGACAATAATAGAATCTAGTTTCCTTTTTCTAGATGTTTGCTAATTTGCATAGTTGCTCTTAAATAAACACATTCTCAGAAAATAAATAGTTTTTATATATCAAAAAAATATAAAGCTGATTAATATCTTCATTATTAAACTGGCAGATTATTTTTTTTAGGTTTGTGAAACACTATTGGAGCATGCAGAACACAGATTCATCTTCACAAAGCCTCGCAACATTTATAGACAAAAACTAAACCTGTAGATTAATTTTTTTAAAGTGTTTTTATAAATATATTGGTGTCATAACTCGGTATACGTTTGATTGGTTTTTGGTTTACGTCTAATTTAATTTTAAAGCCGCCCCTGCAGAAAACTCCACCAGCCGCCATTTCTAATTACTTCCCCCTAGACACCACAAAACAGCTAGACATAACACGTAGTAATCTTGTAATCTCACCAAGAGTCCACACGAAGTAGTACTTTGGCCTCAGAGCGAGCATTGCCAGGTAAAGGTAGACGACCTGCAGGTAGAAGGGCGTGGACTTGACAAAGTGGTCGTCTATGGAGTAGTGCACGGGGAGCAGCCTGTAGAGCGACAGGTAGGTGGCCAGAGAGATGGCGCACGTGAACAGCTTGGACACCACTGCATGCTGGGAGGGGATGGGAAAAAAGGCAATAAAAAAAACCTTATTTGATTATGAAACATTACAAGCTGTTATGCTGGAAAGGGCATATGAAATTTGATGCCTCTCCCTCAGTTAGATGGAGAGTTTTACCCATTTACTGGTTGTTTATCTTAGATTATCTTTGTGTAAAAGAGTTTCTTGTGTTCATGATAAACTGACAAAATGATTTATAGTTAGTACGTGACCAAAAATTTTTTTTTTATTTGATTAATTCTCAACACCAAGGATGTTTCTCTTTAAAGATCCAAAGAATCAGTTTAAAATAATGAATATGTTACTGTAGGCAGGGGCGGATTTAGGAAATTTGGGGCCCAAGGCAAAAACAGGCAGGGGGGCCTCTGAATGGAGAAGACGACACATAAAATAAAGATAGAGAAATGTTAATAGAATAGACATCCATTATCTGTTCTAGGTTTTGTCCCTCTCTTCTTGTCCCTTTTCCGCTCCATGTTTTCTTTCTTTCTGTCCCTTTTTCTTTTCATATGGGCAATGTGCTTAGCTGACTTTTCATGCTGTCTCCAAAGGAATGAAAGATTTTTTGCAATCACTAAGCCCACTTAGCTGATTGCTCCTTACTGTGTTTCCAAATCTGTTCTTCATTTTTCATTTGGATGAAATAATAGCTGCATGAATCATGACAGCAGACAAGATAGAGGAGAGCAGGAGGCGGGGTTACCAATCTACTCGCTCTGGAGAGCAGAGTTCGCTCCAGTAGCAGAAAAAAGTCGCTAGGCGCTTTTTTGTAATAAAGCGCTAGAAGGTTCTGAAAAGTCGCTAAATATAGTGACTAAAGCGCTAAACTGGCAGCACTGCTCTTCCTGCCATTTTTTATTCAAACCTTTCTGCACACGTGCAGCAAATGGACTGATCCAATCTGGTGGACACTGAAGGGGGGGCCCTAAGACAAACTTCATATTATACGCGTTCTGATGACATTTTAACGAAAGGATTTTTATCAAAAACAAAAATAATGTTCACAAATAGGTAACAGCTGTATTTACCATACATGTAAACAGAGTTTTATGGGCAACTGCCTAGTATTGCCTAATGGTATGTCTGACCCTGACTATAGGGACGCAGTAAGAAATCAGCTGTTCATTGAATTAAAAGCAAAGCAAAATGATAATACATAAAGACATAACAAATCTTTGTTACAAATTAAATTTCTATAATGCGTCCGGATCTAATGAGCTTATATCTATATTTCAAGCCATCGAGCCATTTTAAAAGACCTAAAAAGTTATCCTGAATTATCCTGCCATAATGCAAGAGCACATAATTTCAATTTGAGAAAAGAATTTCATCTTCTTGCACTCAAAACTTATAATGCTCACACTCAAAACATGCTATTAAAAAAGCTATTAAAATAAGAAGCTGAAAAACAACAATCAGGAAAACAAAAAAAGGAAATAATAACTAATGAAAAGTCACTTAATTTCTGCTGGAGGCAGAATTAGCATCTGCCCTGACTAGCAAACTTTATTATTTTTTTGTGACGAGCAACTCTGAGGCGGGAGTTTTCTGTTCACATCACGTCACGTCTGAAAATGGATAGCTTTTAAATTAAAAAGCCATTTTATTGTCGGTAAGGTTTATCACAGGCACACTCAGTAGAGTTAGACAAGCGCACCCTTTCCGAGGCTGTCGTTCTATTGGCTGGAAAGGTTGCTAGGCGACGATCCGACTGCAATCTGAGAGGGCAAAAAAATCCGCAAGCAGAGCCTACAGGTTTGCGAGCGTAACTGAGACTTGAGCAGAGCGCGGTTTGTGCGCGAAGAGAAGGAGGCAAGCGAGAGGAGAAAATATCTGTGCAAGAAGCATTAAATCTGAGAGAAGAAACAAAGATTTGAGAGAGAAGAGAAAATATTTAAGAGAGAGCGCATGTTTTGAGTGTGAGCATTATAAGTTTTGAGTGTAAGAAGATTAAATTCTTTTCTGAAATTGAAAATATGTGCTCTTGCATTATGGCAGGATAATTCTCCCATAAAAAAGCTACTAAACGCTCTCCGTTTAACAAAAACAAAAAACAGAAATTAAAAATCAGACAAAAAAATCTAATTACTTTCAGTTTATTATAAAAAAATTATCTAGAAATAACTAAAAATGTCCTAAATGAAGTGTATTTATCCTCATTTTGAGTAGGTAAATCAGATGCTGTGGCAATGGAATGAGTATTTTTACTCTTAAAATAAGATAATTGGATAATATGCACTAGAAATAAGACGACATAATTGTTTCTTCTTATTTTAAATGTAAATTTTCTTGTTCCATTGACAATACAAGAAAAAATGACTTATTTTGAATGAACTTTTTTGCAGTGCAAACTTAAAAATAACTGAATTAACTCAAAGATTTTTTTCAGGTAATTGCTTTAGTTTCACAACAATAAAAATCTGAATTGCGTGTTTTTACTTAAAGCTTCTCTAAATCATTTCCTTATAACCGAAGTGAGCAGAGTAATGATGAGAGCAGGGATGTACCTTCGGCGAAGGTTCGCTCTGCTTGACCTTTCCGTTCTCCTTGCCGTTGGCGTTCTCCTGGTGCCGCCGCTGGTAGGACGTCCCTTCGATGAACGCCATGTAGTCGTTGTAGGAGCAGGTGGGGCCGGCCAGGATGCCCATGAAGTTGCAGTTGTAGCTCAGGTACTCCAGCAAGCTGGGCATCCGGCTGTGGAGGTCAGAATCAGAAATACTTTAATAATCCCAGAGGGAAATTACTTTTGTTACACGCTCCAGTTACAGTTTTATATAATATATACACACATCCAACTATTCAATGTAATAAAGATTAAAAAAAATAAGAATAAAAATATAAGATGGTCAGGGAAGATTATTTCCAGGAAAAAACACTGTTTAGTTAATGAGTTGAGAAAATATGGCGGAGGCTGAAGTTTCTGTCTGGTTCATTGTTTTGGGTTTTCAAGATAACCAAAATAATAGAAAATAAGAAATTAAGTGCTATTTTCTTTTTATCTTCCCATTTATTTTATTTAATTTTTTTGTTTTAAACTGTTTATTAGTGTTTCTCACAGTTGTTTACATCCACAATGTACATGACCACATCACATTCAACACAACATACACTGGAAAAATTTTTTTTAACCTCAATAAGTCATTTTTTCTTAAAATAAGTGCATTTTTTCCTTGAATTTAGGAGGTAAGTGTGAAACTTTGCCAATGGAACAAGACCGTTTCATTTGAGATAAGAAAAAACTATTCCATTGTCTTATTTCTAGTGCATACTATTTAACTATCTTATTTTAATAGTAGAAATACTTAATCCATTGGCAAATCATCGTATTTATCTACTCAAATTAAGAGTAAATACACTTCATTTAAGAAATGCTGACTTATTTCTAGATTGTTTTTGCAGTGTAACATAACATAAATCCTTTGCTTGCACTGGAAAAAAATCGAAATCCAGATAAGTCATTTTCTCTTAAACTAAGTGCACTTGTTCTTGGATTAAATTTATCTTATTAAATTTACATTACCTAACTATTTTATTTTAAGAGTAGAACTATTCATTCTATTGGCAAATCATCTTATTCATCTGCTCAAATTAAGGGTAAATACACTTAATTTAAGAAATGTTTACTTATTTTTAGATTGTTTTTCCAGTGTGGGAGCCTTTTCTCTATTTCACCTTTGTCCCATCTGGTTTATCTAGTTCTTTAATTTTGTTGCTCTCTTTTGTCTCTTTCGTCCACTTTTCTTCCATTTGAGTTTTCTGACGTCTTAAACGATGTGTCAGTTTTTCCATAAAGTAGATTTCTTCTAGTATTCCAGTCCTTTGTTCCTGATAAGGGGGGGTCAGCCTTTCTCCATTTTCTCCTAATTGCTTTCTTACCAGCTATTAACATTATCTTAATAAGATATCTCTTCTTCACCCTTACTTTGGAATTGTTAAAATTGCAAAGATATAGAACCACACAACTCATAGGAGCATCATATCAGAGAATCTTCTTCAGTTTCATGTATATTTTTCCTAAATTGAACAATTTTTGGACAGT
The DNA here is from genome assembly GCF_000732505.1 of Cyprinodon variegatus. Lineage (NCBI taxonomy): Eukaryota > Metazoa > Chordata > Actinopteri > Cyprinodontiformes > Cyprinodontidae > Cyprinodon > Cyprinodon variegatus. The sequence goes on from NW_015150560.1 coordinate 1,024,134, forward strand.
TCGTAAATACGTGAGAATGATCGGAGCTCATTGAGCCACAATTATGGCAAAAACCCTTATATCTGTTGTCCTTATATCTATTCTTGACTTTAGGCGTGATGAAAAATCGAATTAGATTTTTCCATGTGAACTCCCTCCATATCGGTGAATTGGTGGATGTCTGACGCGTTTTCCACATATCCAGTTAATCTTCATCTGAAATTTTTATGTTTATCTTTCCATTTTTTAAAGCTTGAAGGTCCCAGCGAAGCCTAATCCCATCAGCACTAAAAATCTATTATCAGTACACTGGAAAAAATCAAAATCTAGATAAGTTTTTTTTTCTTAGTGCATTTGTTTTTGTATTGAGGAGGTAGGTGAGACACTTTGCCAATGGAACAAAACAATTTACATTTAGAATAAGGGGAAAAAATTACATTGTCTTACTTTAAGTGCATATTATCTAATAATTTTATATTAAAACGTTTTAATTCCATTGGAAAATCCTCTTATTTACCTGCTCAAATTAAGGGTAAATACACTTAATTTAAGAACTTTTTTACTTATTTCTAGATTGTTTTTGCAGTGTAAGAATGTTGACGATGTATTCACTTTTCTTGCTTAAATCGATCGTGAAATTTGATCTTGTAATACTAAAACTACAAAGTTTAATGAAGCTCGGTCAGATTGTACATAACTAATCTGTGAAGATCCATCTTTAAGTTTTCCCCTTAGATTCCCCATCTGGACTTTGACTAGGCCGTCCTGTACACAGACTGTGTGTTTTCAGGGTTGTTGTCCCACTAGAAGGACAATCTGCACTATGTTAATTAAGATCAGCTGCATTTCATCTCCATCAGAGAAGATTTAAGACCATTTGTTAAGCAGGAGGGATGGATGGGGGATTACAGGCATTCCCACATTATGATTCACTCCAGAGCAGCCGGTGTCTTTGGTTTCCTAGATACGGAGAGCTTAACTGACAGAGAGAAAGCGAGCAGGAGGGGACGTGATCATTCCCAAAGCAGACAGCGAAAACAGCTCCGTTAAAATACCATCAGAGCTGCAGTTTGCCGCTCTAACGAGCAGCAAACCTGTTTATTCAACCCTGAAGCATTAAAACATACCTGAATCACGTACCTGATAGCTAGGTATTTCTGACTGGGAGTCAGCTGGCCTTCCCTGCACTTCGACAAACCTGCGTGGAGAAACAGAGACGCTTTAAATACAATGCACGAACATCAGCATGATGCACGGCAGGGAGGGGAATCAGGTTTTGAGGTCAAAGAGTTCAGGTTTTAGAGGCCTGAAAGTTCCCTTCAAGCAGAGGTTGCTGCTTTAAAGGAGACCTGCAGGTGTTGAATTCAGGAAAAAGCTGTGTGAAAAACGACACGCTTCACTAATCCAACGACTACGTTCACCAGAGAAAAAAAAATGCAAAGTGAGCAATAAAAAAATAAATCCAAAACATTAAAGAAGTATACGGTAGTTTGGGCTCTTTACTGTTTAACTGCATCATGATTTAACACATTGAAGGCTTGTTTATTGAGAGGACATAAGTTTCCCTTCTTTATGAAAGCCATCATCACAGCTAGTTTAGGCCTCTTTGTGCTCAAACCGCTGCCAACAGCAGACAGAGGAAGGCAAAGAGGGCACCCTTGATCGTAAATCCATTACATAACCACGCCTGCGCTCTGTTTCTGCTCCACTGGTTCACTCTTGATCTGCTCTTTCACTTCTGTCACAACTGGCACCTTGGCATCTAGAGGTGCACACACACATGCCGAGGAGCAGAAAGTGTCTTACCGTCACGGATCTCAAAGGCCATGCTGGTGATCTTCTGCGTTATAACCATCATGGGCCTGAAAGCCAAAGAGATAATAAGAACATTAACTGAACTATTCTACAGCATTTCATCGTATTAGACTTAGTGAAAACGGAAAATGAGAGGAATCCTCACTTTTCTGCATATAAGAACAAAAACATCAATATCTATGCGACACAAAGTAATGCGACTTTGTTAGGAAGTAAAGCTTCAATCCCTTAAGCCCAGAGGGTCTGAGGAGCAAATTATGCCTGATATTACATGTGAATTTAAGCAAGTAAACCTCCCAAACTATAAACTGGAAATACAGTTTGTATTTGTATGACAGAAAGGCATTGAGGAATATTTTTCAGGTGGAACCATTATTTTAAATGTCACCATTTCTGATTTATAGGTGATTAAAGAAAAAAAAAAGGAAAAAAAAATTATTTCTTTCTGAAATAAATCCTGCAAAACACCATGAAAACCCATTTTAAACTCTGGATGAAGCATCAGATTTTATAGATCCACATCTTGACTGTAAGTCATGCGAATTTGGACTGAATAAGTTAAAGCATATTTATTCCACAAAGGTTTTATTGGGCAGTGTGCGAGGTGGAAATGTGATTTTGGCAAAATGCCCAAAATGCAAAAATGCATTTTTCTAGTCATGAAAGGGAATCAAGCCAGAAAAATAAGCTGATATACATTATTAGAGACCTTCTGCATAAGAAATAGCCTTTTGTCCTAAACTTTTGCTGTTGGTGAATTAAAATTTAACAAAAATATCAACAAACTGAATAGAAAATAAGAATACTTTTTTTTTTCTTAAGATAAACGCATATTTTCTTGAATTGAGGAGTTAAGTGTGAAACTTTGCCAATGGAACAAGACAATTTTCATTTAAAAGAAAAAAAACAATTGCATTGTCTTATTTCAAGTGCATATTATCTAACTATCTTATTTTAAGAGTAGAAATACTTATTCCAAATTATCTAATTCATCTACTCAAATTAAGGGTGAAGATGTTGACTTAATTCTAGATTGTTTTTCCAGTGTAACCGAACAAGCTTATGTAACATATGCCGGTTATCACCTGAAATGGACCTTTCCATGGCCTTGGAGAGGTCTGAGCCTCTAGTTTCCAATAATGGCGGCCATTAGGGGGTGTGGCTAAAAATGAACACCTGCTGTTGCGTTACTCCCGCAGAGTTTTTAAATCTCATTTTATTTGTTTACACAGCTATAAAACAAAAAGCACTTGTGAAAAAAAATAATTTTGAAACACGTTTTAGATATTTTAAAGCCCCGTTTGAAAGGCGTGTGGATCAAACACTGTGTGACTGAGTTTTGGCCATTTCTACGAATAGAGAAAAATGAGCAGCTGTCAGTTAGCCTCATTTTTACTAAAATAAGTATTTTTTTTTTTAAAGCTTCTAATCAACTGAGCTCTGTTGTTTTTTTCCAGGATCACTCTCTCCGCTGAAGAAAAAATTCCCACAGCATGACGCTGCCACCACCGAACTTACTACCTATTAAACCAGGCTTTCAGTGCGATATGATCTCTGACTGGATGACGATATAAGCTGCCTTTTCCCTTCCGTTCTTTATTTCCTCTCAGTTCCTTCATCACTCTGTGACCTTTAGCCTTTGGGCCTGATGTTAGCATTCGTCAGACTGATCAAATGTCACATTAGCATGAACGATGCAAGCTCACCACACTCTGACAATATTGGTCAACAAGCTTAGTCCAACCTAGAAGCTATTCCCTGACCTGCCTGCCTGCTGAGGCTGTTTGCTCTGAAGAAACTCAAACTTTTGGAGAAAAGCTGCATTTCTATTAAAGTGAGCTCACGCACTAAAGGTGAACAGTCTTGTTATATGACTTTTTCAAATTTATACCCCAGTAGCTCGCTCTGGTATCATGTCAGTGTATTATTTATTATCCTTCTGTTACACCCTTTGTTTTTGCTTATAAAGCCTTTCAAATTATATTTGCAATAACAACAGCAGTACAATACTGCACAGATAAGACTGAGCAGTGCTGGGAATACAGTATGAACACAGTGTTCAGTGAAGCAGGAGCTAAGCTGATGAATATGTGAGTAAACGTCCTTATTGACGCTGATACTACTGATAGCAATCCTGTAATACGCTCTGGAGTCTAAGTAGTAGTTTTCTGCCTGAATCCAGCAGACAAGTCAAGATCAGAGTCAGTTCATGACTCAACAACAATTAACTTACTGGGAAATTTTAGAGCCTTTTATTTTGCATGAAAGGTTTTTTGCATATACATTTATTAGTTATTTAATTTTAAAATTGACTTGGATTTGTTAGGAACAGAAATGTTATTTTTCCTTGATGCTCTGACAGGACTGGGAAAAATTGACTAGAACAGGTGTGTTCCAAAACATTTTTACCTGCAGACCCCAAAAATAACAATGCAACCGGCTGGAGACGAGACCCTCTAAACATGCATAGGATTACTTGTATAAATACAAGTGAAGTAATAGTATTTGTTTTCAAATTTACGTTTAAAAATAACAATCTTGTTTCTAAATTCACAGTTTTAAAAGTGTTCGTAATTATTCAATGGCTCATTTTAATATTTAATGTTATATATAATATCTAAAATCAAGTTTTAGATGAATAAATGTAACATCTACTTATTTTATGACATATTTATTTATTTCATGAGGATCACATCGCAGCGAGTGCAAGAACCATCGACCCAATCGTGGAGTCTTAGCTTTACGGTGGAGGATCGGACTGGTAATCTGTGATTTCAGGGTGCGAGGGCTGGCCCTCCTTCAATCATACCGGCCCCAACACTTCCTCTCCGGCTGAAGCTCCTACCTGTGACAGTAAATAACTCCCTAAATGATGCATGCAGTATATATAGCCCTTCCCTGTCATGCTCATCCTTGTGACGGTTAGCATATGGTTTAATTTCCTAGTTCTTCAAACTATAAAATCCTAGCAACACACTAAATTATAATAAAACTAAAATATTTTCTTTAAACCAAACCACAAAGTTCCTCTTATATTTGGCGAATTTATGTTAAAATATTTTGCAAAAATATGTTGCGTTGCATGATGGGTTTTGCTTCTAAAGGCTAACGTTTCCCGTCTTACATGCATTGTTGCCAAGTTGGGATGTTTCCCAATCTGGCAGTTTAGGACGACCGTCTATGGGTGAAAAATGTTTCTCTTTAGATTTATGGCCTAACAGATCAACAGACTTTGGCTCAAATTGGGCGACATTTCGTATATCCAGGCAGTTTATGAACATTTTTTGGGCTGGAAGACGTGAGTCAGTGACATGTGGCCACCCTGCTGAAGTCGCTGCGGCGTCTGTTTTAAAAACCAAAGCATTATAGAAGTCTTGCTGATGGTTGTCATGTGATGCTTGAAGATAAATCGTTTAATCCACAATGTGTATGCAGGACGGTCAGGCTCTATTAAGTAGCTTCCTCAATCGCCACCATCCAGCTTTCTGTTTCGGTAGTACTGCCAGCAGATGGCGCCACATCTGTTCATTTCTACACATTACATCTAGTGCTGGAAATCTGTTTAGGCTCATAAAGGCCTGTCTAAACACTCTCAGCATGGATGTTTGGTGAATATTTCCTCATTTAACCGTGATCAAATGGTTTATGGTCTATTTTGTACAGACAGATGATGGTATTATGCCCCTTTAAGATGAAAATGCAGTGTGTGCATAGTCGCCCTGCAAATATGAAGGCGTTCAACTTTCTTTATTGGTGTCAGAGTAAAGGGGTCGGATAAAAAGAACACTGCAGAGGTTTTAAATAATGCATTTTGTTTAGTTTTGATGCAAACATTTAAAATGCATGTATTTTAATGCAAAAAAATTTAATATTTTAAAATTTGTTTTCTACAGGAAAGGATTCATTTTAAAACAGATTCCCAATTTGCACTTTTAAACATAATTTTTGCTAAAAGCACTGCACTATCTTTATTTTGCTTTGTTTTGCAATGCTATCATGAACCTAATGGGCTCAGATAGCAATTAGTGTCTTAATAACAGTAACAGCCCCAGCTGTACCAGTAAGCCTACAATGGGAAGTTCCCTCCCGGATAATTACATCCTAGTTTGAACTTCCTATCTTCCTTCCTTCTATTCTTCCTCCTTTTTCCCCTCCGACTCTTCCACAACCCACATGTGCGTTAGTCATCTCTCGTCTCTCTCAGAGCAGGAGAAGTTGCGGCCTGGTTTTAAATTTGCAAGCTCGGCTTCTCTATGCCTGGATCCACCCATTATAACTGGCCAAATGGTTTGACATTTTTGGAGGCAAACAGATGGACGGCCAGCGCAGCTGAAGGAGTGAGATCTCTGCCGTCACAGAGGCAGGATGGGTTTGTGTTACGCTGCTTAGCGACCGGCCACCCCCCCCCACCCTGCAGCATGTCTGCTGAAATGACCAGACAGCGTGGAGGAGCTGAAGCAGCGTCCTACTGTGGACATGCCTGACACCCCACTGACTAAAAACACTTATTATATTCCATTGAAAGTTTTATGTATGTCCCAGTGGTGTTGGAGAAGCTTACCCTGTGAAATCTGCAGAGTACATGCCGTAGTCAAAAACGTAGACTCTTGTGATCTGACACAGGATCAGATAACCCAGGGTGACGATAAAGCAGTACCTGCACAGACAAGGAGAGAAGCAACAGAGACATATTTAGTTTTTACACTTTTAGCTGCTTCACTTTGGTCCAAATCTGCTGATTTTGGCAACTTTCAACTTTTCTGGTGGTTCGGCTTGTATTCACCAAACACTGTGTTTATGGGTCAGATGTGTCCCGGATAGGAGACCAAAAGGTAAATACAGGAAGAGGATTTTGAATTCCAATCCAGTAGGAAACATTTTGAATAAAATCGGATCATTATCGGAGTTCTGGGGAATATTTCAAGGGAAATTATTTGAGAACATAGATTTTTTTTGTTTGGTTGCGTTTCGTTGTGTCCCATCAGATGAATATGGACATGGATGAATATTGACCATTGGCTGGACCAGGATGCAGGCCTGATAGAAGTGTGATGCTGAGGATGAAGAGCCTGAGACCCTCTGCGGTCTTGGTTCTGTTAAGTTTTATTTTGAGTATTCAGTTTCACTTTGTTCCATGTTTTTCTTTGTTTCCTAGTTTTATTGGTTCAATTCATATTTTGTTGTGTTTTCTGGACATATTTGAGTTCTTAGCTTTTTCTTAGTTGCCCTCTTGTGTTGGTCTCCCTTCCCCTAGCTCCCTTCTAGAATCCTCTGTTCACACCTGCTCCCAATCAGCTCATTAGTCCTGTCTTTGTTCAGTCTCCCATATATACTCTTCCTGTGCAGTTCCTCAGTGCTGGTTCCTCGTCTTTTCCTGGTTCTCCACGGGGGTGTTTCCCATGAAGTTGTTTGGTTTTTGGTTCCATGTATTTTATTCTTTGGTTTTTGGATTTCAGTTGTTCAATTAAATCGCCAAGAACTCAACTCTGCCTCCGCGCCTCTGTATTTGGGTCCTCTAAACCTCAACCAAACCCTGACAACCCCTGTTTCTCTTTTACTGTGCCTTTCCAGGTCACACAGGGGAAACAACGACCACATTCCTCCAACTCTGATCAAAGGTTGAGTACGGCTGCTTCAAAGCGTGTCTTCTCTAAAAATGGAGCGCAATATGCTGGTGAAGATTCTCAGTCATCCGGCTCATAGTCATTCCAAAAAAACAATCCACTGGACTTTGTTTCCCAGTTTGAAAGCCTTTCGCTTCTAATCCAGTAAGTTTTTCCAATTCATAATTTTTGAATTTAACATTTTGAATTCAATAAGCTTCCTGGATGGAAACAGAGGGTGTGGAAAGGCAATAACCAATGTATACTGAGGGGTGGCCGAAAGCGGACAGGCGCCCGAACCTCAGGGGTAATCTACACTGTTCCAACAGGAAAATAAACAACCACAACATCCATATTTTCTAAATAAAGACCAAATTTGCTTTCCTACAGCCTTTTCTAACAAATATACGCATATATATATATAAACATCCATCTTGTTTAAATTAAAGGTGCAGTGGACAAAATTTGTTTGAGTTCTGGGGTGAACATCTAATTCATTGTCATTACTGACATATTTTTATCAATAATTGTTCTGCAAAGAATTCATACTTACATGTGCTAATTGCTACGTTCAATGGGTCACTCATTATTAAAGTAATTATCTCTGATTTCACTAAAGACTCATGGATGACTTACGGAGACATAATTTTCTCTTTACCCCATAAGACAAAATATAGTTCTGAAAGAGCGTGAATTCTGTATTTATCATCTTTAATGTTAGCATATGGATGTGCATTATTAACAACAGTGTTTTTTTTTGTCAAGTATCTGTTAACAAATGAAAAATGTAAATGTTAAGTGAGTTAGAACATTTCACTTGAGAGTATTACTGCTATTAGAGGGGGAAAATGGTAGGGGTGGCTAATGATTCGGGGGCCATGGCCACCCTTGGCCCCCCATCTAGCTCTGCCCCTGGACGGGAAGCGAAACATCTTCAAACTTGGAAACAAAGTCCAGGGGATTGTTTTTTAACTTTTTGGAAGCTGCTTAAAGAACCAGAGAGCTCAGAACAAGCTGTCTACACTTTGGGTTTTACAGAAAGATCTGAGACCAGACATCCTTAAATGGCTGAAGCTGTTTCCGCAAGTCACAGAGCTTTGAGCAAAGCAAACCTTCTGATAGGCTTTCAACCGTAGACATGCTAAACCTTTGAGTAAACCACAGGAAACCCGTCATCGTCGTCAGAACAGAGATAAACAGATTTATCTCAGTGATAAATCTGATTAAACAAAAAAACTAAAATGTTAGTATTGGAAAAATACAGTCATTTGTTTATATTACAATTTTTTTTTTTTTTTTTACTGTTTTCAAGGCTGCACTTTAAAAAAAATGTCTAGAGAGCTGTTCTTAAATAAAAGTATTTTTGTTTACACTTGTGTGTACAAAATAACAAAATGAATCTGTAAGTCTTCATTATGTTTTCACTGTGTTTTGAAAGTTATACCGCATAAGCTAATAGTGCCTGCATGCTAGCAGAACTAGATGCTAACATGTTTTAAGTTTCCTTTATGACCAACTTTATTTAAAAAAAGGGTTTAAACATTTAATCAACTCAAATTTTTATTTGTTTTATGAATCGCTCGTTGCTAAAATACGATAAAAGAGTCCTTTAATCGAGTACCTTTGTCTGCTAGCCTTTAGCTCCTTTGTCCAAACAAAGCTAAACCCTTTGCTATAAGGCTTCCTAAATACATTTTCATTCCCTCAGAATCAATTATCTAACCAGTTATTGATAAGGAATGCTATGCTAAACTATAATTTTATTGTTTTATCTTATCAATAATCAACAATTTTATTGTATCCTATATTGTTCTATGTTCATAGTAATTATCAGTCTTAGTTGAGTTTCACCATGTATGAGCTTGAATCCCTGTTTCTGTTGTTAACGGTTAACAGTCAGTTGGGTAAATGTTCACAGAAAGGCATGTTTGAAAGTTATTCATTTAAATATTAAATAACGTGAATGAATATAAGAGCTAAACAGTTGTCCTGACAACCATGAAGACATTTTTTGACCTGTAGTTCTCCAACCTAATCCCATTACTGTTTGAATTTATTAAAATTGGACTTTATTGTCAAGCGGAATCTAAATTAGAAAAAATAATTTGGTTTAACACATATTATATATGTTATATCTGCTGCTTAGGTTGCAAATGAGTCAAATCAGACGGGAATATCCATTTTACAATAGCCAAAAAAAACTTTTTAAACCCCTGAACAAAGGGCTTTTAGTGGCAGTGGGAAAAGAGGCGTCTACCCGGTGTTCTGTCAAATGAGCATACCCCGTCAGACCAGCATACCCATAGTCAATACCCGTTTATCCCTTTAGTCTTGTACAAAAAATAGACTTTAAACTACCCCAATGGGCGTGTAGTTTAAAGTCTAAACTAAAGGGATACACACCTGTTGAGGTAGTTTAAAGTCTATTTTTATACAAAACTTAAGCGCTAAGTGCAAATCTGACATCTTGCGCATGCGTAATGAAAATGGGTATGCTGGTCTGAAGAGGTATGCTCATCTGACAGAACACCGGGTCAAACAACTCGACAAGCAACCCACGTTAAAATCGTCGAGTTGACCCGCTAATTTACGTGATACCATTAAACGCAACGTAGAGACGTCAACATGCTGCGCCACTGGCTTCTGCTCTAACAAGCAGAAACAACTCCGTTTACATTGGATAAACATGGAGCAGCTCTGTTGAGAGGGATTGATACAGATACTAGAGAGAAACAATAAAGACTATGCTCTGGATTCCTTACATGTTGCTCTCCATTGTTTACTTTCCTGATTTCTGTCACACTGGTAGGGGAGCCAAATGCCGATTGTCAGCGGATCGACCCATGTTTGAAAAACGGGTTAATGCGTTATTTTCTGTGTGGAAGAGGCTTTAGTGATCTTTGGTAGGTTTGGAAGATGCGTAGACAAGCATGAGTGACAGATTAGATCATGACCAACAATACTTTACTATAAACCTTTGGGATTTTCTCAGACATGACTTTCAGAGGCAATAAAATGGCAGTGAAAGTAAAGCAAAGTTCTTTCAACCACTAAACCTTTTTCTTTAACCAACTTTTTTCATTTTGCTGTAAGGCAGATATGATGGTAGTTAGATATGCAGACCAGAACCAAGTTTTTTGGTTATAATTGATCTGAAGAGGACACCAACAACATCTGGTGACACGCTGCCCCTGAAGCTTGCCTTTATTATACATCATTGGTTTTAACATCTGCATAATATCTCCTCCATTTGTATAGTGATTTTTTTTCTAAAAGGATAAAACAAGAATTTCTAGAAATTTAGCTAATAAGACATCATTTTGTTTATTAATACATTTTATTACTTTTTTATTAATACATTTAAAGCTTCTAACAGACAAAACCTCCTCCTGAAAACCAAATGATGATCCTGAGAAAGCAGCGTACTGTTATGCAGAAGACATGCTGTGTGGGTCGACGGGAGAGGGAAATAAAATCAGACGGAGTAAAAATGATGTTTCTGTGATCATGTCCATCCCACACACTGCCTCGCTTCTAAGAACACACCAGTTTATTTTTTTAAATGAACTGAACACCAGAAACAAAGAGACTCAAGCAGCCTGCATGCAGACCCTAAACCTGATTGGATGCTTCCATTTTCACCCAAACTTTAATAATGGCCAACAAACTGTTACAGGCAGGGTTTTTTTTATTTTCTATTATTTCTTGTAAATAGGCTGTTGTTGCTTTTTGATGCAAAAACTAATGTTTGAAAGGATGCCGCCCTCATGTTATTCCTAAACTTCTTGCCATAAGGACCAAAAATGTGCATTAAAAGTACTCTGAGGGCCAGAAAATAGACTGCCTTTCTGTTAAAATTGCAGCAGGTTTTCATTTCTACGTACTTGACAGTAATGTAAATGACAACATGTCAATGAAACGGCAAATGAATCCGATTTCTGTTGGAAATGGTCATTATAGACATAAGCTTACCATGTCAACTGTTTCAGGTTGGACAGATTAAAAAGCAATGGAATTACATTGTCAGATGTACAGAGCAACATAACTACTGCATAACTCTCTGCATTTAACCCATCCCCTTGGGGAGCAGTGGGCTGCCATTGTGTGGCGCCCAGGGAGCGGTGTGAGGTTAACCCCTTGCTCACACTGGCTCCGGTGCGGTTACCGAGCCGACGGAGACCGCAACTCCCGCACACCCCCTCTCACACCGCCCTTTTGACTATGGTGCGGTGCGGCTCTGCAGCTCCGGCAACAGGTCCGGAGATTTAACTCGCGAGAACAGAAGTTCACTTGAGTTCACGTCACTTCCCGCGATAACACGGCCCAAATAAGGATATTTGCGAGAGCTTGTTGCGGAGGGCTCCGGCATGCCGCAAGGATAGCTTTCTTGCGGAATTTTCTGCAGCGCCGGAGTGTCTCGGTAACCGCAGCCGGACAGCTCAGCAGCCGGTGAGAGAGGTTTACGTCTTTTTAATGACTTGGAATCACTGCGGCGCCGCACCCACCGCACCGCAACGGTAAGACCGGAGTCGGTGTGAGCCGGGGGTAAGGGTCTTGCTCAGGGACCCAGAGCAGCAGTCTGTAGGAGTTCGGGATCGAACTCAAAACCTCAGGATTCCAAACTCTATGCATCAACAAGGTCAGGATATAGTTTGCTTCTGCATTCTGAGGCCAGATTTCATAAATTGGTATTCCAGAGTCGGCATTTAGGGAATGTTAATAAACAAAACATAGTTGGAAAAAACAATTACTTAAATGAAAAAAAAACACTTAAACACTTCAAATTAAACTTTTTGTCATTTCATATTATAAGAAAATGTTAATATGAATCTTTTTACAAAAGTCTGTTAATTAGTAAAAAAAAAAAAAAAATACACTAATATTTTCTCTTACATGACTTAGTTTCCAAACTATTGAGACAGTTTCTAAAATAGATCCTAGAAATTCACTGGTTTCACCTTCTCAGGTTGGAGAAGTAACGCCGCTCACACATTCAAACTAGTCCCAGTAAAGGACCAGCTCACCTCTTTTCAAAATGAACCCGCAAACGTGTGGAATTGATGTACCTCATGTTACCTGCAGGTGGCAGTAATGCAGTGTTATAGCTTTAACTGATCAAATCAACCTAAAGAAGAAATTTAGCTATCAGACTGCTGATTAGCAACAGCAAACCGTCGGGATCAGAGGTTCCTAAAGTTATCAGCGTTATGATAAGTGGGGAGTGGCGGCCTGGTGGTTAGGGGCATAGAGCTTGGAATCTAGAGGTTCTGAGTTCGAGCCCCACTCCCACAGACTGCCACTCTGGGTCCCTGAGCAACACAATGGCAAACCACTGCTCCCCAAGGGGATGGGTTCAATTCAGAGAGCTTATTTTGTTGCTCTGACAGTGTAATAGCAATAAAATGCTAGAAAAAAAAAAAAAACTACTGAAGAAACTTAATTTCACTTCATTTCAGAGAGTGACGTCACAGAGAAATTGTTTTATTTCCAGGTTGGACCAGTTTCTAACCGTAGCTAAATACCTGCCTGATAAAATGCTTGATAAAAATGTAACCAGCCAGTTTTACAGTGATGCTGTTGGTGAAAAGGTTAACAGCTTGCAGCAGGAGTCAGGACTGCTGCTTTTATTTTAATGACCACTCAGATGTTCGGGTAGTGACCCCAAATTGTGGTTGAACAAAAATTATCAAGAGGGCCATAAATGACCCTTGGAGGACACCTTAGACCCCCTGCTCTATATAAAGGGTAAAGCTGCTCTTTCTCATCCATTTTGTTGTTATATTCTAACCCAGGAGTCTTCAACGTTTTCCAGGACCCCAAACTGATGGTGAGATGGAGCAGGGACCCCCTAATTATTTATATTGTATGAATTAGTGTTCTATCAAACTGGTTCTTTAGTCCCTCTATTACAGATGGAGTAATGTAACTAAAGTAATCCCTCCCTGGGATTATTTAAGTATTTCTGATTCCTGGTTGATGGGACAGGTGTTTTGAATGAAACGGTGCCCAGCTTGAAAGAGCTCCTGTGTGTCGCTGAATGTGCGCATTGATGACTGAAAGACATCTGCCTCCATTTATCTGTTTACTACAGATTGTGTTTAAATCGTGTTAATGTGGATTTGAAGACATTTCAATTAGTGGAAAAATTGCAGGGGGGAATATAAAAGAAAAAAGTCTAATCAACCAAAACTTTTGCGACCCCCATGCAGTCACTCTGTGGACCCCCTAGGGGTGGTGGACCCCCTGTTGAAGACCTCTGTTCTAACCATTATATGAAGCTAAATGCTATTTGCTGCTGGTTCACCGGATTTCCCAAATGAGTGACAATAAACAATATTTCTATTTTATTCCTCTGATGCAGGGCTGCCCTGCAGCAAACAGCAGCGAGGTATTTGACACACTGCTGACTTACCGCCTGCCTACAGAGGGCATTCCTTGTACTGACTTGTTAGCTCAAATAAAGGAAATTTCCATCTGGTGCACAGACCTACCTGTGAAGCAATAGTTCACACTAAAGAGAATTATCATAATCCCTCAGCAAAATAAAGTTGTTTTTTTTTACAGATTTTTTACATTAATGAGTAACTCTTATTTAATGCTTTTTAATGCTCTTAGAAATAATCTTAATGCCATCAAGAAGCTCCCATGACCTAT
>NW_015150560.1:1039040-1057330 GCF_000732505.1 Cyprinodon variegatus
AAGAAGCCTCCCAGATCTCCAGATGCATTTGAGATATCAAAAAAGTACTCCAGAGTGTTGTTCAGCATGGGGGTGAGTAGAAAATGAAGGCTAATTATGTTTTGGGTGTACTATTCCTTTAATTAAAAAAAATAATAATTTAATGACTTTTAATGATTTTTAATGACCCGCAGAAACCCTGTTTAAATAAATCATCATGAACTACCCTTTTTGTAGCAATCAGAACTTTTTTTCCATTACTAACAGGTCCAACAAAATCCTGTTGGTTGTTTTCCACCATATCTGATTATTTCACAGATATGCTCCTTTGAGTCTGACCATAAAGAAGTGAAGTATCATCTAGAATATAAAAACACACAACAGGTGAGACAGAAAGGCAGCAGGGTGGGACTGGATGGATGGATGGGTGGGTGGGCATAGTGTGAAATATGATCCCTGCCACTGAACAGAGGCAAGGCCACATTTACAGCCATTCCTGCACCTCCAGGAAAACTACTTTCTGCAGAAATCTCACACCTACAGAAGACATTTCCCCAAAGAGGCGAGTGTCTCGGTGTCAGGATAAAAATAGATGAGTCACGGCTCAGCGCCACAGCTGTGAATGTAGTGCACTCCAGGTTTCTTTGTAGATTTGATCAGTTCTAACCACAGAGAGCAGAACGCACCTTAAATCTGCTGCTTATGCATGAGCTGAAGCAGACCTGGAAGAATATTTGAACATATTTAACTCTAAATATTAGCTACCTGCTGAAATCGGCACCAAATCCTAACATATGCAGCACGGCCAGCTGATAGCTGCTGCTCACAACAGACTGAGTAGCTTTATTATGCATCTATGGACTCAGAGGTTAGAAGGATGAATCCATCGTTGCTCTTAAACAGAAATGAAGAAGGATGGATGAGTTCAGTTTCTTTCCTGCAGCTGAGCAGCAGGAAGGTAGAAGACAGCAGAAAACGGATGTAATGAGGCGGGACAAAGAGAGGAGAAGAAGATGAAGGGATAGAGGAGGACAGAGGGAGAAAGTCCTCACTGGTCACCTCCAGCCTGATATGGAATTAATGGCAGCGCTCTGTGTGACATCTGCCCGGCAGAGCATTCAGCAGACACTGCTCAGCTTCAGCTAAATCAGTCATTCATTAGAGGAAAAAATCAACCAGAACCTTCCGCCTGATCAGACTTAATACATTAAAAGTAATGTTTGATAAATACCTTTTAAACTGGAATAAAAAAAAAAGTCTTTTTTTTGGTCTGATGTAATATTTGCGTCAGCTGCAGCAGAGTCAGGAAAGGTTTTAAATTGGTTTAATAATCTAAACTTGCTAAAATAAATCAACTTTTGCTCATTTATTGAGTATTTCTTTACATATTAAAGTCATGTGAAGGGCTCCATGGAAGCCATCTTTCTTTTTCTAATTCCTTGTTTTTACAAAGAAACTGCGATTTTTAAACCCAACCACAAATTTCAAAAATGTGAAATTAATACAGTTCAACATAAAGAAAAAATAACGTATAAATGGCTCTATGGTTTCAGCGAAGTGGATAACGAAGAATAGGATAGGTCCCCTCCTGAAGTGGAGGAGTTCATATGTTAGATGTGTTGAGGAGTGAGGGGAGAATGGAGCAAAAAAGAAAAAGCTCTAGATTTACTGGTGGGTTTACGTTCCTACCCTCATCTAAGGTTAATAAACCTGGATCATGAGGGAGGGGGCTCAGAGCAGAGCCGCTACTTCTTCACATAGAGAGGAGGCAGCTGAGGAGGACATCTTTTCCAGATGCCCTCTGGACGCCTCCCTCAGGAGGTGTTCCAGGCATGTCCCAACGGGAGGAGGCCCAGGAGACGATACAGGACACCATGAAGGGACTAAAGCCCCATTTCCACTACCCTTCTGAAACTGTGCTGATATCGGTCCGAGCACGGCAACCGAGATAACTGTTGAGTGTAAACGATACGCCCAACTGAACCGTGCCAGACACAACTGAACCGCGCTAACATGGTACTAGTTCACCGGTAGGAGTCGGTAAGGTTCAGTTCTGGCTCGGTTCATGAGCAGACGGCGTCATCTTCTTACGGTCAGCCTCTGTTATCATGAAATTACAGACATACATAAAAAACCTAGCTTCTCTATGATTTCCAGTGATGATTCTGCTTAGCAGTGCCATGAACCTCAATCCCTGTCTTTGTTTCCTGCGTCCAGTGTTGGGCACGTTACTTTGAAAAAGTAATTAGTTATAGTTACTGGTTACTTCTCCCAAAAAGTAACTGAGTTAGTAACTGAGTCACTCGACAATAAAAGTAACTAGTTACTAGTAAAAGTAACTATTGCGTTACTCTTGCCAGTGTATGAAATTAATAACTGGGGATGTCTAATTCTGAAATCCTGTGTTTGGGTTGTTATAGATACTGAAACATGTAGCTATATCTATCTATTCCATCCATCCATCATCCATCCATCCATATTTCTCTCTTCTCCATATAGGCTAATGATTGTTCACGCTCTCCGTAGTTCTCCTGTGGTGCGAGTACAGGGAAGCTGTTACACGCCTTTAGCGAGCATGTGCGTTTCCTGTCGCTTGCGTGGTGAATCGTGCCGCCGCGCTGTGCGGAGATGCAGGGGAAACCGTATCTGATGGGGAAACGCAGCTCCAGTATTTCCATCTGGAAAACGCTGTTTTGTCGCTGGAGTCCTCCTCACTCTCCATCCTCCCCTCTCTCATGACGCGCGCACGACTCCTATCATGAAAAAAGGTTCATTGTGCGACCTGAGTAACGTGCAGTAACGGGTTGTCGGCAATTGTAACTGCGTTATAGTTACAGTAAGAGTAATCAGTTCGATTACTCGTTACTAAAAAAAGGTAGTTGCGTTAGTAACGCCGTTACTTTCAATGCCGTTACTCCCATCACTGCCTGCGTCTGGAAGCTCTGATTAGACAATCGTTTATCGTATCCACTTCCCAAAAGCCGACTCTGTGTCAAGGAAATTCACCAAAGGCTGCCTTCTTTGCCTGACTCTACGTTAACTTCCTAAATGTTAAGGGCGCCGCCATGTTGGTTTGCTTGTTTCCCTCTAGAGAGCAGCAGTACCGTAGATTGCCACTAGGAGGTGAGGAACCGTGCTAGCGTGGTGTGTAAATAGTCATAATGAACCGAGCTTGGCACAGTTAAATGATTGAAGCTCAGCACGGTTGGTGTTCAGAAGTAGCTATGTGGTATAAAGACAAGGAGAGCGGAGCGACTTTTGTCCATAACGCCGTTCTCTCTTTGACCTCTAAGGGCTAAATAACTGATTTCTAAAGTTATTATCAGTGAGATTCATCGTAATGTTGCTGCAGATCTGTTGTTCACTACTGTTCCTGTTTCTTTCTTATTAAAACCTGAGTTATATGTCAGATTTGCTTGTTTTCCAGTTTTTCTAATCTACCTTGCCTGCTCTCAGTGTATTCAGTTCTGTTACATTCTAAGGATACGGCTGAGAGATGCAGCATCGTTTGTTTCTTGTGTGAAAGATGGGTCCTACTTCAGGCTTAATAGTGCTTCCTATTCCTGTGATCGACTCTACAGATGTCATCACATTCTTTTCTCATCCTGCGCCCTTCTCCACCTCTTTAATATGCAAATATCCCCGCTGTGGCTTACTGCTGTAACCGTGTAAGGCTGAGCTCAAAGAGCAAAGGTCGTAGGTTAAAAGCAAGGCCGACGTGTCCGCTCAGAGGGTGGAGGCACCGGGGGTCAGGTCTGCAACCTGTGGTTGGAGGAGGAGCTCATTTGTTAGGCAAAAAGCTGAAGCGCTGGGTTCAGTGGCCTCAGCGTACGACCGCATGTCAGCCAGACCCAGCTTTGGCTTCCTCTCTGGGGTAAATTTTACCTCTGGAAGCAGCCTGTGCTTCGCTTACAGATCTGAAATAAAACCCTCTACAGATGAAACCTCTGCTGTGAAGGACAGAGAAGGTTCAGCATTTATTCAACAAACGCCATAAAAGTTATGATCCCTCAATTACTGTAATGTTGCTGTAATTAATGCACTCTTTACAGCCGCCTGCATGCAGTGGGCAGGTTGGTGCTTTAACCAGGTCATCAGGACCTGGTCTGATAAGATCTAAGCCGTTAGGAGGACCAGCGTAACCAGTAGAAGACAAACAGTGAGCAAAAGAGGCTGCACTGATGACCTCACATGAAACAAAGGCGGTTTAACTGAATCGGTCCGGGAGGAATTCACAGAGTGAATGGGAGTCAATGCTGCGTCCTTATCAGGAGGGCTGGGTGTGAGGGGTGACCTTACTGAGCCAGAGGCACAGCTGAAAGCCTGCAGGATGAATCAGAGGGTTTGACCCAAGTTTTCAAATCTCTCCATCACAGAGGGAAAATCTATGGTGTGAATTATGTTTCATTATGACTGGAACTGGAAAAACAATCTACCAAAAAGTGAAAATGTCTTTAATTAAGTGTATTTACCCTTAATTTGAATTATTTTAAGAAAGATTTACTTACGCTTAGACCTTTTTTTGCAGTGTCTGATATCTGAACTGCAAAAATCAAACTAAAATTAGGTCAAACCTTCTTTAAAGGTTTATTTCTACTTCATTGGAGAGAGTGAAATGATACACTGCAAAAACAATCAAGAAAGAAGTCAACATTTCTTAGATTAAGTGTATTTAGCCTTAATTTGAGCACGAAAATAAGATACTCTGCCAATGGAATGAGTATTTCTACACTTAAAATAAGATGATTAGATAATATGCAATGAAAATAAGACAATGCAATTTTTTTTTTCCTATTTTAAATGTAAATTGCCTTGTTCCATTGGCAAAGTGTCTCACTTACCTCCTCAATTCAAGAAAAAATTCACTTATTTTAATAAAATTTGACTTATCTAGATTTCGATATTTTCCAGTGAGAAATGATACACTGCAAAAAAGATATAGAAAAAAGTAAAAATCTCTTAATTTAATGGTATTTACCATTAATTTGAGCAGGTAAATGAGATTTTTACTCTTGATATAAGATACTTAGATAACATGCGCATGAAATAAGACAAAGCAATTGTGTTTTCTTATTTTAAATTTGTCTTGTTCCATTGGCAAAATGTGTCTTTTACCTCCTCAATCCAAGAACAAATACACTTATTTTAAGAAAAAAATTGCTTTAATACTAGACTTTGATTTTTTCCTTTAACAAAGAAAATGTTTGGTAAGTAGAAATGTGAAGAAAAAAACATAATCCAGCTGTAAAACTGAAAAATGTCTTCATCAAAAAAGGTGTTGAGTAAGCTGCAGTTTTTCATTCTTTCAGAAACATTTTGTTTTATTTCTCTTTTTCAGATGAAGTTTAACCATTTTTTCCCCCAAACTGCATTTTCCAGATCACATTTTCTGGATGTCAACATTTTTCAGATGTTTACATCTGGATTGAGGTGAAGAAAATATTATCTCTAAAACACAATTTGCTAAGAAAGCAATTCACAAAACTAAAGTGTAAAATAAAGTTTGAAAGAGTAAAACAAAAAAATGAGAAGAATCTGATAAAACAGTAAAGTTATTCTCAAAAAATGCTTCTTATTCTGACTTTTTTCAAAGCTTCCTTTTTGGATTGTTTTTTTTTTATTATTATTTTAGTTTACAAAACAGGTTCTTTGCTTGAAAAGACGGATATCAACACTCAAAGCTTTATTTGGATAAACAAATAATTTGAGATGGTATGAATACTACAGACAAGTGCCGTTTGTGTAGATTTCCAAATTTATTTACCATAAAAAATTCTGCATCACTTCTGAGCTAAGAGATTGCTGGAGAGTCAATTACTGGATGCAATCAGCTGCTTAATAGTAACTTTGAAACAACCTGTCTGGATGATCTGATTGATCTCTGGGAATAAAGGAATCTGTCAAACTCACCCATCAAAGTTAGGGGGCGGGGTTAACGCGAATCGAGTCTCTGTAATCCATTTGCTTCGCCTTAATGTGCAGGGTGACCAATCAGGTGTTAGATAACCGCCCCCTAACTTTGATGGGTGAGTTTGACAGATTCTTTTAATGGTTTCGATGCACTGCGACACAGGACCATGAAATAATTAAATGCACACTGAAATAATTATATATATATATTTTTTTTAATAAAATGAAGACGTATTTTATTAAATTAATGACACATTTATATATTTAAGTCCTTATTTATTTAATGAATTACACATTTAATTAATTGTTTATCGCTGTATTTATTTATTTAATTGTGGCACTTTATATTAGTGACGTGGTTTTAATTAATGAATGACACATTTATTTATTTAATTCCACATTTAATTAATTATTGACACATTTAATTATTTATTTAATGCTGTATTTATTTATTTAATTTTGACTCTTTTTATTCTCCATATGTGAAGAGTCTTGAGATGAAATGTGTTGTGAATTAGTGTAAAATAAAAACAAAAATGAAATTAATAGAAAAGCCCCTGCAGGTGATTGCTCTACCATCACTGCTTAATGAAAAAAAGCTTCCTGAAACCCTAAAATGACAGCCGTGGACCGTGTTTGATCTCTTACTTGTGCATGTGCTCCAGGCTGGCAAAGATCATCACCCCGTAGGACAGGCCGCTCTGCACCAAGAAATGCACCGAATACCTTCAAAAACATGAAAAAAAACATCATTACAGATTGCACGTTTCACAACAAACTCATTGACATGCGTTAGAGTACAAAGAATGTTTTTGTTTCCTCTCCATGGCCACGCCCCCCCTCCCAACCCAGCCTTACCGGCAGCCATGTGAGCCCAGAGATCTGCAGGCACTTTAGTATCATTTCCAGTCAGTCAGAAGACAGCGGTGAGATATTAGTCCTCACACTAAGATCCTAAATCATCTCTGAGCTCTTCGGCTGCAAAATGTCTAAAAATACATCCCTGTGACATCAGTAAAGGCTGCATGCAGATAGGCCCGCCGTCTGCCCTTCAGTTCCCCACAGGAGAGCAGGCAGAGCGCAGAAACATGCAGTCCGTCAGAGAGCTGTGTGGGATCTCAGCCCTCCAGGAGAGCAGAGACGTGAGTCAACGAGGACGTGCAAAAATAATCTAGAAATAAGTAAAGATATCTTAAATTAAGTGTATTTACCTTTAATTTTAGTAGGTAATTAAGAGGATTTGCCAATGGAATGAGTATTTTTACTCTTAAAATAAGATAATTAGATAAAATGCATTTGAAATAAGACAATGCAATTGTTTTTTCTTATTTTAAAGGTAAATTATCTTGTTCCATTGGGAACATTTCTCACTTACCTCCTCAATTCAAGAATAAATGCACTTACTTTAAGAAAAAATGACACACATTTTTTGCAGTGAGCAGCTGCCGGGGAGCGCGACAGCGAGGGAAATGATACAACAAAGACATTAAATAAAACATGTAAGAATGGAAAGGTTTCATCTTTACAGAAAGTCAGGCTCATTCCCCTGGAACGGATTAAAAGCAACAGTTCCTCAAGTCAAGTGTGGAGAAACAACCTGAAGCTGAAACTAAATCAACACTCAGCGTGACACAGCTACGATAGGACTCCAGGAGACATTCTGCTCTCAGCTGTGAACTCATTTCAACTTTTGCCTTTTGACCCAACCTCAGAGAAAATTCAGCAACGACGTGACTAATTCTTCATAAAAACAGACGTGACGATGCAAGACATCAGGTTTCGCTGGAAAACCTAAATTAAAGGCGCAGTAGGAGATCTTTTCTGACGCATTTTTTACCATCTGGCTTATAGATCTCCCCACAGCCGCTTAGCAAGCAGTGAAATAGAAGGTCTGGAGGTGGAACTAAAATAAATGTTCCCCACTACAGTGAGAAATCAATTATTAAGCCCAACCAATCACAAAACAAGGTCCGCTGTACACTATTGGTTCCTCAGTCGTAGTTGTCTTCTTGTCCCTCCCCCCTGTGCGCGTACCCTGACACATGAACGAATCAACCCCCCAATGCTGGTGCAGGACGCCATGGCTGGAAGCTAGCCACTGCTATGCTACGTTCACACCTATAGCAGCAGGAGCAGCAAAAACGCGTGTTCTGCTTCATTTTTGATGCTTGTACCAGTTTAGTTCTGACTCCAGGCTGAAGCATCTTTGCTGCTCTGGCTGCGCGGTGGAAAAAGTGGGTCTGATGCGCGTTGGGCGGAGCTACACTATCCTTTCTTTGACTGGAACAATGGCAGCTAGATTTGTCAGGGTTCCTACAGCATAAGGAAAAGTTAAATTCAAGACTTTTTAAGACCTTTTAAAGCCACTTGAAATAAAAATTTAAGACCAAATTCACAAGAAACACAAGAAAAACCTGCTTGCGACAACTTAACCCAAAGGTTTATTATAACATAAACCACTGCACTAATGTTTCAAATGTTGAAAAGCTTCCCATACAGGAAGAAAGCTAAAAACACACAAATGACAGATATATTTGAACAATTATTTACCTGAATTCACAAACTTTGTTTTATCAGGGAACAAAACTAATCAGTTTTAAAGCCCCAACATAACCAGTGCTAAGTCTTTTTGCAGCTATTTTTCTTTGTATGGTTTTCTTAGTATGTTTGATTTGGTGATAAGTGGAGGCGTTGCAGAGACAAGGGTGGAACAAAACTGAGAAATACCGGCTGTTTCTCTGTAACTCCATTTTGACGCTTTGTCAAACTGCATTAATTCCCATCGTTCTGAGCTTGAATGACAAAAATACATCTTGCCTTCACCTTTTTTCCAAGATCTCTTACAGCACCTTTAAAGGATGATGTTTTCATCCAGGACACCATCTAAGGCGGTCCTCGTTCAAATACCCAAAAAAAGATCCACGTCAGGTTCTGTTAGATTCAGAACTTCAGGTCAAATACAGCCCAGAATCCTGCAAACGGCACAGCTCTACTTCACCGTGCTAATGACATTACTGAGCAGCAGAAGTATGTGCAGAAACTTGTACCATTAGAAAGTGAAGCTGCGTATTAAAAATTCACAACTGGATTGGTTAGAAAGTGAAGAGAGGAATTTAAACAGTGAGATCATCATGTCTGCAGGCGGTGAATGCTCCACGGGGATGCCTTCCTCGTATTCCCAGTTCAGAGCAAACCGCTGGGAGCAGGTCGACCTCTCCGTTCGCTGCTTATCTGAATACAAACAAGAGCGTCCACATTAAACATGTCAACTACTGCAGTTCTGCTGCTGCGTTTAGAATACCAGCTTCCATCTGTGAAACCGATCAGCTGAAGCTGCTTTACCTTAGTGGTTATTTACAGCTTTCAGATTTTTTATAATGTATAATAAAAATACTCTTTTCTTTTTTCCAAGACAAACTGATTTACTTAGATTTCAGTTTTTGCAGAGTGAGATTTGATCTATCAGCTCCACATGTTTACAAACGGATGTTTCATTATTCCTCAAAAACATCAACACAAGAAAAAAGGCCTTCTAAAATATAAGAAAAAATATAGTGTTTTAAGTTAATAATTGCCTATTTTTAGCAAAATAATCTGCCAGTGCAGCAAGCAAATGAGACAAGAACATAATATCCAAGTAGTAAGCATCCAAAAAAAACCTAAATCAAGTAGAAAAATCTATTTTTTCTTTAACTTGTTAAGATTTTTTCTCTTATTTTAAGCAATTTATTCTCATTTATTAGTTAATTTTTGCTTAGAATCAAATGTCCTCTAACCAATTATTGCTCAAAACAAGCAAACAGGCTTAAAAACAAGGCAAATGTACTTGATACCAGTTCATTTAAAGGCTTAAAACTAGTCTGTTTTTCTTAGCTAGAATTAATTTCATTATTTTGGTGTAGTAAATGTATGGGAAAAATACACTTGACAAAAACTTCAAAATGTGTTTTTTATTATTATTTTACCAGAAATGTCTCAGAATTAAGTGAAATCCAGTCGTGCGAGATTTTTTCGATACAGCCGACTTTCAGCCCGATCGTGCGTGGTGTAGAGTAAAGGGGGCAACGAGGGACGATCAGCCTCTAACGACCACCTCCCCATCAGGAATCGTGATATTGGGATATTTTAATGTATCAATATTTTTTCTCTCGTCTTTAGAAGTTTTTAGGGTCTGTTTTTTTAGACTTTAGAAACTCAGAAGCTGATCAAATATCGGGTTAAATATCGGTGGGGTGGCCGATGTCCGATATTCTGTTTTAAGGCCGATACCGATAGGGGGCCGATTATATCGTGCATCCCTAGTCGTCACCTTTTCTTTTTAGGGCTTTCAATACAAAATCGCACAAATTTTCAAGGCTTTGCGTTTCACTCTAGTGAGCTTCTACTCGTCTGGCTTCCGGATAGACGAGTCCGAGTAGCGCCATCTCACTGCAGAGCTGAGCCCAACGTGGTTGCATCAGAGCGCCGGGCCGCACAGTGTGAGAACCAACATTGTGAGCTGTAAACTAACTCTGTACGACGAAACCCTGCGATTTCAACAATTGAAAAAATTCGCAGTGTAGGCTTAACAGGTTTAGCTCCATCAATGCTCCAATAAACTCCTGACCCGTTTCTTCAACCATCGATTTTCACTTTGATGTTCTTTATTACAGGCAGATGCTCTACCAATGCAAAAATTAAAATATATATGTAGGTCTAAAACAATTCATCGGATTAATCGATTATTGAAATAATCATCAACTAATTCAGTAATCAATTAATCATTAACTGGAGTAAAAGACAGAGTGACCCATTTAGAGAGGTAATTATACCAAAACTGTAAAAGAAACATATAGAAATAATTAGCATTTAAATTGAAAAAAGCTCTCTCCTGTTAATATGCTCTATCCAGAACTCCTCAAGTTCTGGTTTAAAATCTTCTTTAAGGAACCTTTTGCTATCGGATTATTAATCGGAAAAATAATCAACGGATTAATCTTTTTTTTTTTCATATCCTTTATTTTGAAAAATGATATGATTTAACAATGTTTACATTGAATGCTTCATAAACATCATGTTTCAAAAAGGAGTAAGATGAAGCATAAGCTCATTAGGTTGTGTCATGGTGGTAAAGGACAATTATTTACAGGAAGACAAACAGTATACCAACTTTTTATATATTACTCTTTTAAGTATTTATCAAAAATACTTTTCTTATATTATTTTTTGAATTGCTGGATGCTTTTACATTGTTTGATGTTTTCAGGCAAACTGTTCCAGAGCTGATAAACTAAAGCTTCTTTTTGTTGTTCGAAAATACTTAGTTTTGAAATTTTTAGATTACATTTTCCGTCTCCATCATTTGTAAAATAATCGTTAATCACAGCCGTAGTACGTAATATTCCTCGTTTGGAGCAGGTGAGCGATACAATTTGCGAACGGAACGAGAGAATTTATGTTCAAAGTACGAAAAAAAAAATCAACCATTATCTTATTTTTGGTGCAAATTATTAAATTATCTTATTTAAGGTAACCTCTCTACTTACATTGGCAGGTTATCTTATTTGCTTCAATTAAGAGCAAATAGATACATTTTATTTGTTTTTTTTAGATCAGTTTTTCGTGTATAAAAGATCGGATTTGATCACTTTGTGCCGCCGGCGATGAAAAGAATGACGAATGTGGAAGGAGATGAGACGCATTGAAACGGGCAGAAGTCTGCTGCCATCGGCTGTAAGTGACCTTATCACTGAGACAGAGAAAACACCCTGCAACACATCAACATCAAATCATTCCCTTTTTAAACAATAAACTACATGCAGGACTGAAGAGAAGCAAAGAATGAGAAAAGTTATTCAATATTCGGTTGTTATTTAACAAACGTTGACAGGGACACAAACCCAATATGGTAGAGAGAGACTGTGATGGAGGTGCAGAGGACAGGAAGGAGCTGAGAGGGCAGAGCGGCGCTGCAGGGCGCTCAGAGCGGTGACTCACCAGCCGAAGCAGAACAGAGCCAAGTAGAGGCCCAGCAGAGTTGCCACTACGTGTCTGATGAAGGGGCTGGTCTTGCTGGGGTGGAGGTAGATCCGAAACCACACGGCCATGAGCAGAGCGAACAGCTGGCACGCCACAAAGTTCACCTGCACAGAGGGAAGCAGACATCTTCTTAAGAGCATGAAGGTTAGGATTCGTTTCAATTCAAAATACTTCACCGAATGAATGGAAACTAAATGAAATTAACTTCATTTCAGGATTTTATTACTGCTTTACTAAAGATGATTCTCTGGATGAGCAGCATTTCAGCATCACTTTTGATGTTCACTTTTTTCAGTATTGATTTCCATCTTTTTTTTATTGAACTTTATTGTTCTGATATTGGAGAAATGTACCTCTGCATTTAACCCATCACCTTGGGGAGCAGTGGGGGTCGAACTCAGAGCCTCAGGATGTCAAGCTCTACGCCCTAACCACTATCTTTGTTGATGCGTTTCAGGAGGGGGAGGGGCGGTGCTGGCCTTGGAGTATCTGTTGGGTCAGGCGACAGTGATGCAGCAAGGGATTGTGGGGATTTGAAGCGGAGTAGTGATGTCAGCCGTCGAAAAACAAGAAGGAAAAAAGTCATACGATATCACTAAATATTGGTTTATGGAGAACATGACAATTGTGATTCACCAGAACAAAAAAACTTAATGAACTTTGAAGGGACAGTGTGTAACTAATTTGGCTTTTTATAAGAAAATAAAAGAAATGGTTTTATAAGAACCATGGGAAAGAGTTCCCATAGCTTGTAATGAACTCCTTTAAACTCAGAGGTGGAGTTGCAGCCAATGAAAGACGCCATGTTGTCCCGCAATCTTTCAGAAGGCAAAAGAGGACAAACTCAGTAGCCTTATGCGCTTTAACTGTATATGAAGACGTAATGTCAGTGGAGGAGAATAAAACAATAAAAGTAGATCATTAGACTTTTTTTTTTTAAATGGATGACCATCCAGAGTCGTTGCCCGGGGAGAGAAGGTTATAAAGAAATGAAATGGAAGTAATGATCAGAAGAAAACGAGAGGCGACATCAGGGTAGCTTTTGGCAGATGGAGACAATTTATCGGGAAGCAGAGCTTCAATGCTTTTCCAACCGATATTCGTCAGTCCATCAGATGGCGATGGACAATATATTCATGCAGTAACTTTGTCTGCAAAAATCAGCGCGCCTTCAGAGCACGTCCGTTTGATTTCCCCATCGTCACGTCTCTCTTTATGCATCAGGTAAACCATCCATGTTATTCCACCATATATTTATATGCAACACGCCCATTATTCTCCTATAATCACCAATTCTTAAATAAACAATTCTTCGCTCCGCAATTTTGAAAGTCTGACATCAACTGTTTGTTCTCTTTTTTTGCCTTTCCGCTTGTTATGTTGATCAATGCCCCTCTGTGGTTTTTGCAAGTACTGCACCTACATCTGCGTTAGCTGTAAAAAGGGTACTGGATCTCTATGGGCTCACGCACGGCGTGCACAGACCGCCATGACAACCCGACGCGCGCGTATATGTCGGCCTTTAGGGCCAAAAAAAAAAATCGCTCTTAAAAAACCTCCATTGAAGGGCTGAGTTTATCGTTGATGGTCGATAAATTCGTCCTATCGCCCAACATTGCTCATCTATCCTTCCAGCAAAGACAGCTAGTTTGTCTGTTAGCCTAAAATGGCGGTGTACCAGTTTTCAGTTGCTGTTATTTTTCACAGAAGTCACACCAGAGGGTCATATCGATCACATGCCTCTTTCGGCTTTATTTTCTACGTGTTATCGTGTTTTTTAGCTAATTTGTCACAGTCGATGATTCCTCTCAGTAAAAAAGAAATGACCAAAGTAATAGCAGTTTCTAATTGTGATAGTACCACTAGAGCTGCACGCATTCTGATGTTGAGACGTATAATATAAAACAAACAGAATTGTGTAGCGTTCTGTAGCTCATCACCAGACAGGACAATTGTCACATTAATGACTTCTTAGGTTAGGTAGTTATTACGCACTAAGGCAACAGAATGTAGTTCTTGTAAATAATTAAGCTCACCACTAGATGGGAGTATCTCTCACACACTGCTTCTTTAAAGATCAGAGTCGTTTGCATAAGCTTGAATTTACTTTGGAATATGAAGTTGCTTGAATATGAACATCCCATTGATTTTGGGATAAATTCCTTTACCAGACTGATCCATTCTGCTGTGATTAAAACGGTTCTGGTGTCACTCTGACTGCATAGTTGCTAAAAGAAAAAAATTTTAGAGCTCATTTCAACTAGGGATGCACGATATTGGGATTTTGGCCGATATCCGATATTTTAAAACTCATGTAGCCGATAACCGATACCGATACTGATGTTAAAGCTGGACAAAAATAAGTAGTCATTGAAAATCGCAGTTTTGTTATCCATTTCTGACACTTTGAAAAATAATATACTCAAATATATTTTCATATGCTGATATCAAATTGATTTTTAAAAACGCGGTATCGATCTATTTTACTTTCAAAATCTCGTGAAATTTCATCGTTCTGTTACAAACTCTCGTGATATTTTGCAAATTCTTGTGAGATTTTGTTAGTAAAATAGATCGATACCGCGTCAATATATCAACATATAAAAATATGGCAACATTTTGTGTATTTTCGGGGGATTTCGTAGCATAACGATGACATATAGCAATATTTCATTAGTAAAAGAGATTGATATGGTGTTTTTAAATAGCAATATATCAGCATATGAAGATATTGGGATATTTTAATGTATCAATATTTTTTCCCTCGTCTTTAGAAGTTTTTAAGTCTGTTAAAAAAGAAGCTTTTGAGGAAGAAGAAGAAGTACTATTTTTTTTATTTTTTTTTAGACTTTAGAAACTCAGAAGCTGATCAAATATCGGGTTAAATATTGGTGGGGTGGCTGATGTCCGATATTCAGTTTTAAGGCCGATACCGATAGGGGGCCGATTATATCGTGCATCCCTAATTTCAACTGTGTGATTTCGAGGCAGATCCTCAGCGTTTTCAGCACAGTCCATAAATACAGTGACGTTAAGGCAGAAACAATCCCAGAAGCTTCATGTTAGCCTGTCTGTTCTGTCCATGATGTTTGTTTGGTGATTTAGGTCAAACTCTCAGCCACTGATAAAGCAAAAATCACTTCTCTCTGAAAGTGAAACTCGTGATGCAAAACTTCTGTTTCTCATCATTTTTTACACAATTAGACTTATTCAATACGGTGCAGCAAAGTAGAGTCTATCCCTTTCCTGGTTTCCTGTTGTTTTTGATGATCGAACTGTTGTTAATGTCAGACAGAGCTAACCTGAGCAAAAATGATGCCTTAAAATGCCTTAAGCCTTAAAATGATTGTTTCATAATCAAGGTAACCTGGAAATACAACACAAAAAAGGCTCTATGTAATAAATGCTGGGTAAATCCCCTTCCTCAGGCAGTTTGAAAGTTTGCTTGAAACCAGTAGAATCAGGAAATGAACTTCTGAAAACCTGTTAGACAACATGGAATGGTTAAAAAAGCAAAACAGCTCTTCAAATAATTCAGAAACAGCTGGAAAACCAGAGACACTGACATTTCTAAAGGTTTTAGATGAATCATGCAGGAGGTCCCAGAAGAACAGAGAGCTCTGCAAGCCTCAATGCCTCAGTTAGCAGCTCAGGATTTAACAATGAGGAAGAGAGGCCTGCCAGATACGGCCTCCATAGGAGAGAACCAGGACCAGAACTACTGCTGACTGAAAAGAATACCACTTGTAGTACATTTACAAAAAAACATATCATGACCCTTGGGAGGAAAAAATATATATTTTAGGAAGGTTTGAGTCCCGTGGAATCTAAAATAAATTAAAAAATACAAAAAATGAACAGATAAGGTGGTAGTAGTGTGATGGTCTGGGGCTGCCTTACTGCTCCAGGACATGAACTAAATGTGGCGACTGATGGAAACCAGGAATTCTGTAAGACGGGCGTACACTGTGCGATTTTTTATGCCCTTTTCGGGGGGACTTTCCAGTTGTGCGGGAATTTTTTGATATGCCCAACTTTCAGCCTGATCGTGTGTGGTGTGGTGGAAAACTGAGTGGCAGTCAGTCTTTCTCCGTTCATCTACAAGCAACCACATTCTGGGTAACCATGTCCGCCCTCCTCCGTATGAGACAAACACCAAAACACATTCCTCACCTGCTAGAGTCTAAGAGTGAACCTAATCTCTGGAAACGTGAGTCTGCCTACCATTCCTCCT
The DNA here is from genome assembly GCF_000732505.1 of Cyprinodon variegatus. Lineage (NCBI taxonomy): Eukaryota > Metazoa > Chordata > Actinopteri > Cyprinodontiformes > Cyprinodontidae > Cyprinodon > Cyprinodon variegatus. Next base: position 1,055,182 of record NW_015150560.1, read on the forward strand.
CTTCAAGTCAAACAATCTAATTTCCCACTGAGCCTGAACTAACCGCAGTGTCTTCCCCTCACCTTTCAGTTCCGGTTGAGCAGTGTTCAGAGCAACACTGGAATCTCCACAAAACTTCTCAATAAACTTGTTAAACCTTTCCCCTTGTCTCTCAGGATTGGCTTATCTGCATGTGGGTCAGAGCTCTTGACAAAACCATGACAGGCCCTCTCTATACCTAAGGAATACATCGCAGGTATTACAATGAAAAATCCCCCACTTTGGGAACCGCTGATCTAGATGTAGAGCAAAAAAGAGAGAAAGTAGAAGACATGTAAGGAGGTCGATCTTCCGACTGCGCTGCTGTTTATCTAAATGATCGGTGAGGATTTCAGGGATGATGTCGTTCTTCCACCAAACCTCATGATGATCTTTGATGGAGGAGATCTGATACTACCGCTGGCATCACACCAGCTCCGTGTTTATCTCTCCAGATCAGCATAAACGCTGATGACTCAGGAAAGATGTTTAACATCCTGACAAGCATCTGCTGCTCCCGTTTGCTTCGCCCACCTCACACGCCTGAACTCACACCTCTGAAGGTAAAGTGAAATAAACTCTGCCTTCTTGGGAACAGAAGTGAACGATTACGCTAAATTAAAGAGATAGATTTAAAAAAATAAGTAGAAAGGTGCAGAGCCTGCTGAGCATCCATCCATCCAAGGCAAACACTGGACCCATGCAGGGGCGTAAACCCTGACCCAGAGGCAGGGTCGGGACCCTCAGGCAGGTCAGGAGACACCAAGTTGGGCCAGGAGATAGTTTTAAAATCATTGTAATCCCTGAGGTATATGAGAGCCAAAATGTAATGAAATACATAAATGTGATTAGTAACTTTTATTCATCTATTTTAACACAAAACTAAAAGATTAAATATGCAACCAAATTCTGAAAGATACAATATTTAATGGACAAAAGTTTAAAAATACATTTAAAATTATGAATCAAACTAATTTTAAATGCATATAGCCTATATATGTATATATTTATATGTAATGTGAATGAATTAGTTTGGCGTGAGCAGTGAAAGGCTGGAGACACTAACAGCACCATCCATTATCTATGCATCCTGCAAGATTAATGAGGAGGAAAAGGAGAGGGACGGATCCAGCCTGCAGTCCATACGTCTGCTTGTCTGAAGGTGACGCTTGAAAGATCATCTGCAGGGAAATGTGGGACTTTTGTTTGTCTACAAACAAACAACAAAAAATGCTGAGGCATGCGCACGGAGCCCGTAACGCTTTGCAGGAGTGTTTGTTTTGTTTTCCTAATGGGTGCCTCTGTTTAACATGTGCACAGATAAAGACTGAGCGTAAACCAAACAGTAAAGTAAAATGCAAATAAGACTCGGCAAATTTTCAGCTATGACCGACATCCCTGTGCCGATAAGACTCGATGCAGTCAGCAGCTTTAATCATTTAAACATGAATAATAAAATAAGATGGCCTAATTTCAGTCACTGCAGAAATCTGCAATAAAGATCTAGAAAATTTGTGCTCGTAAATACAGAAACTCTCATTCTTGGTCACTTTTCAAAGAATATATGTCTTTATTTTCTCAGATGCTAAAGAGGTTAATTATTCTTGGTAAAAAGTCATCAGTCAGTGTTGGTTCTCTGGCTGTCTTCAAAAAGCTGAGGCATCGAGTTCTTCCTGAAGAGCATCTGGAACGTTATGAAGGCGACTTCCTGCTGTAGCCAAAGACGCGTCCAATCGGCCCCTGAGGTTTGGATCACCGTCATGGTGGAACGTCCAACGTAAAAAAAATCGTTATTGCCCCAAAATATCTTACTATAGAGCTAAAGCAGGCCAGCTGACAGCTTTGCTAGGGCCCGGGGCAATACAGTCTTTTTTGTTTGGGGGCCCCCCCTCTACCCCTACACCCCCCCATCCCCGAAACCCCACCCCACCGCCCTCAACCAGGGTTCCTACAGCATAAGGCGAGTTATATTAAAGACTTTTTAAGACTTTTTAATGCCACTAGCAATAAAAATTTAAGACCAAATTCACAAGAAACACAAGAAAAACCTGCTTGCGACAACTTACTGTAACCCAAAGGTTTATTTTAACATAAACCACTGCACTAATGTTTCAAATGTTGAAAAGCTTCC
>NW_015150560.1:1057737-1062612 GCF_000732505.1 Cyprinodon variegatus
TGCTATCGGGACGGAACCAATAATGGTGAGCCGTTATTTTTTTTTTTATAAAAATAAAATAAAGGTAAATTTTAATGTTTTTTTTTAGATTACAAAAATAAATCATAATAAAAATAATACTATTTATGATGTTTTAAAAATTAAGACCTATGAAAGACTGAATAAAGACATTTTAATACCAATTAAGGCTTTAGTTTTATTTTGAAAAATTCAATGCCTTTTAAGACTTTTTAAGGACCCGCGGGAACCCTGTCAACACACACAAACACACACCTACCCTTGTTTATTCATGGTTTATACAGGAATGAATAACTCAAATTTAATGCTTTTAGAAATCATTTTAATGCCACCAACAGGTACGCGTCGACAGGCTGCAGCCAGGTCCCGAATTCCTCGTTTTCCAACCACTTTTGTTGAAATTTGCTTTTTTCCCGCCATTCTCTAGCGTTATCTCCGACTCAAGCTTCTTTTCTGAACATGCAGCTTTGCGATCAACCGGAAGCAGTTCCACTCAAATATATCGTGATATAATATTTCTGACGAAATTGTTTTTCTAAAAAATTTTTTTAAATAAAGCATTTTAAATGCCACAATTAATGCCAATTTTAAGGCCTTAATTTAAAACATAATAATAAATAAATAATTTAATGACTTTTAATGATTTTTAATGGGAAAACCTGTTATTGGTAAAGTCATTTATGGTGTGCTGATGAAGATTCTCAGTCATCCAGGTCATAGTCATTCAGTAAAAGTGTAAAATACCTGCTTCAGGTATTACAGGAGACAATCACCGCCTTTAACGACCGACTTTCAGAATCATAGACAGGTTTCAGGTATTACAGGCTAACAATGGAACCAAACAACCCATTCATCGGTTTCCATTTGCATGTTTCCAAGCGATACAAGGCCTCGTCTATATAAAGACTCAAACTCACTGCGGATCCAGACATTTGAATTGAGAAAGCTTCCTGAAGAGGTGGTGAAACATTGCCAGGTCAATGAACCTTTCCTGGAACATCCTAGAGCCCAGGTAGTTTTTTTATTATCTTCATTTTAGTGAAGGCCTGCTCACCTCCAGCCAGTCACAGGTAGAGATAGGAAAATATGTTGCAGGTTCTTCCATTTCCAATAACAACGTTTAACTGCAGTTTCTTTCATGCCCTGGAAATGTTTCATAAAACTTTCTGTATTTTATGTTGGATATTTTCATCGGGTTAAATATCGGTGGGGTGGCCGATGTCCCATATTCAGTTTTAAGGCCGATACCGATAGGGGGCCGATTATATCGTGCATCCCTAGTTTTTTCCCCTTCCATTGTGGGAGCTAGAATAGGTTAGATACTTTGGGGATTTTCTTCCCTCTGAATCTGCGGGCAGCATATTTGCCGTCTCTGAGAAAGGCTTCCTTTTTGCTATTCAATGCACAACATTCACTCCATGAGAAACAGTCATTTTTGTTGCCACAGCGCAGGATCATTGAAATTAGCGACTCTCTGATTGGGCAGCAAGTCTTCCACTTGCACTGTGCTATCTAGGGGTGTGCAAAATAATCGTCATGACGATGCATCGCGATTCTAATTGTTGTGATCTACTGCATCGATTCTTTATGCCAAGTATCGATTCTTAATCAACAAAAAGGAATAAATAAAATACATGGTTGGCACACATCAGCCAAAAACGAGTGGAATACAACTTTCAGTCCAGTAGATGTCGCTACAGATACTGCGACGAGTCATTCATAAACAAAACATGGAGACTGAGAAAATTTGCCCGGCTCCATCGCTTTCCAAGTCAGATGCTTGGTTGCATTTTGGCTTTAAAAACAAAGAAGTTAAAAAGAAATTGATTTGACGCACGTCATTTGCGAAAGGGGAAATGTCAAACATTTGAAAGTTTCCATTTCATTGGTTTAAAGGACCACTGAGACCATGTAAACGGCACTGTTATTTTAAGTTTCATAAATCCTTTTATAAATCAGTGTGTCCACTCCAGTAATAGTAATATTTCTGTCCAGTATTTGTTTTCATGGCAATACCTTCAAAAGTCATTCAATAAATACAGCTATGTATGAATTCAGTTGCTTTCAGTTATGTATCAATAGAAGACACGATCCAGATCACACACAGCCAGTCAGCCACTGGTAATGGCTTTATCTTTTTCTTACAGTGTTCAGTGAAAATATCGCAATGCATCGCAATATTTCAAGTATCGCAATGCATCGTGATAGAATCGCATCGTGGCATGTGAACCGTGATTCGGATCGAATCGTGACTTTTTGCTATCGGTAGGGATGGCTCTCCGTCTTCTCCTCAAACACACCCTGTCCCCCGCCCCGCCCCCCGAAGCTGCGATTGGAGAACTGCTACACGGTCCCATTTTCTCTCTGTCCACCAAGCTCCCTGCCGCTTTGGCGCTAAGCTCAAGTATTTCTGTAAAAAAAAACGTATTTTTCCCCCTTACACAAGCTAGCGGAAGCTATACTTTAAAATCACATTGATAAACACAATGCTTCTTAGCTGGCTCTGATGGGCATCATTCTTCTGCAATTCCATTCCTGGACCATCATTTTTAATATTTACTCAAAACTATACACGTAAACAGAGTGTAATTGGGCCCCCAGGAACTTGGGGGCCTAGGTAACTGCCTAGTATTGCCTAATGGTAAACTCTCCGCCCCCTTGCTAATCAGGTTGCGGCTCCAGTTAAGCATTTTGATCTTCTATCTCCAGCATCGTCTTTATAAAACCGTCCGTAACAAAACATATGGGTAGAGACAGCGGTTAGCCTCAAGATGCTGTGCTAACCAAGTTGCACATTTTTTCTTCAAGCGTCACCAAAAATATCGCGAATCCTGCCGGGGTATTTAAACTAAAACAGCAAATAAACCAATCAGATGCAAATATGCTGACATACTGTACCAATGAAACCCTTATGTGGCTTCAGAGATCTGTTTTAGAAGAGCAGCTTTGCTCCAAACCAACATTAAACATGGACAATGTTTGTCTCTGTGAAAGTCTGAGAGTGGAGCAGCATGAGATCAGCCCATCCCTGAAGATCAGAGCGTCTCTTTGTTGGGGAAGGAATTCATGTAGGAGAGCGAAGGGGTGGAACAGAAGAGCTGCATTGTTCAGAGCAACACCGAGCTGCAGCTGCAGGAGACGTCTTCACAGGCAGATCTGTGTGTTTGGCAAAAAGCTCTGACAGAAAAGTCCAACATTTACCTCATAAAGCTGGAGTTTAGTCAGTTAAAGTCGTTTCCTGTAAACTCAGGGGACAAGATTGAACTAAAATCATCTTCTAGACTACAGGACCATGGAGAGCAGATCACAGTCAACCTGCATAAATTCCCCTCTGGTCCCAAAACTAGTGATTTAAACACACGGAAACAACAAAACTTTCCTTTTACTATTTTCATTTATGCAAAGCTGACGAACAAAAGTTAAATAAAGGAACAACAATTAAAATCAGTTCAGAAAACCAAGGTAGTTATAATCTTTAATATATGGAGAGAGTTTTCTGGACTATTTTAACAAGTTCTGCTAAGATTTATTGTTTTTATTTTTATGTGGGGAAATCAATACTAAGAGATGGATTGTGAGTTAAAAGCTTATGGAGTGAATTTTGTTTGTAAATGGAAATTTAAAAAAATGCATTTCAAAAATAAAAGTTTGTTAAACTTCTCAACTGAAAAGGTTTTGAGAATAACGTATTTTCATACATTTAATTTTTTCAAATCATTGTATTTTTTTAAATAATATTTTATTTTATTTCTTTTTATATCTAATATTTCCTTATTTTAGTGATTTTTGTTTTCTTTTTTCAGATATTTTTAACAAATGCATTCCTTTTATGTTGTTTTTCACAGATCACATTCTCTTTATCGTAACGGTATTGCAGAGGATTTTCACAATTTAAAAAAACATGCGTGCACCAGAGCGTGCACAGGTCCATTTCTTCTCGTGCACGCCCTGTTTAAAATGTGCGTCCACATACAGTGGAGACTACTGTATGTAGTGAACTTTATAGTGAAATCAGTTAACTGATTGGGAAATAATGAGCATCTATTAAGACATCATAATTTAATATAAAATCCTGCACTCCTGTTTGCATCCGTTCCTTTTCTCACCGCCTCTGTGAGTCTGTGAAAAGCAATGGCTACAGAATCTACATCAACTCCATCAAGCCCCTTGGAGCCAGAAGAAAGCATGGACGCCGCGACAAAGGGGAAGTGAAGGGACTTCATCATAACTGGGGTGCACCGAAAGCAACCTGACATGAAATGACATGTAAACCGGAGCGTCTTTTTCACTGTTTCCTTCCTAGAAAGAGTCACCTGTGGAGCTAGTTTGCCATTACCCTCTCTAGCACAGGAAATACTTATAGATCAGTGCTTCTATGTTCTTTTTCTATGTCTGCTTCTGTCTCCTTGAACCCCAGTCGGCCTCAGCAGATGGCCGCTCACACTGAGTCTGGTTCTTCTGGAGGTTTCTTCCTGTTTAAAGGGAGTTTTTCCTCTCCACTGTCGCTAGAAGCATGCTCGGTGTGAGGCATTGCTGCAAAGTCAATGACTTCTGGTTTTCCTTAGATAGTATCCTTAAACTGATCTATCTGCATGATCTGATTACATGATTATTTTTAAACTCGTAGGGAAGCGGATGTTCCAACCGTTGCATTTCCGAATTCTCCCGAGTGGTGCACGATTTTACACGAGTGAATAAAGTGAATGTGATTGGTCGTTATCAAGGGGGCGGGATTGTTGTGGCAGAAGGTTTGCAAGCAGGTTTGGTTGTGGCCGGTTTGTGGGAAGCATCTTGCTAACCAGTTAGCAACTTAGTGCTAGCAGGTTCCCAATGGGAAATTCCATTGGGACCAAGTAG
>NW_015150560.1:1062829-1076327 GCF_000732505.1 Cyprinodon variegatus
GCCCTTGCCTCGCAACGCTGCCAGTTCTGTTAGCTCTACGCCTGCTGAAGACACAGACGTCCATCCCCGTGAACACTGGGACGGAACTCAATGGGAAAGGAAATGATTCTGATTTCTTATTTCAACCGTTGCGTATATTAGCTGCGACACATGAATCAAGAAGCTATGACCAAAAAAATTTGATTTACAGATGACCGTTGATATATGATTGGCCGAATTTAGTTTTTCAGGCTGACGTATAAATAACTGGCCTGCAGAAGATAACGAAGAAAAAAAACAAAGATTATGACAGAATTTTTATTTAAATAGCTATTTTCTAAATTAATGATTTATATACAAGTTTAATCCAGAATGATTTGACGTTTAAATATGACTTCATTACGACTTTAAAGAGCCTTGAGACGACGTGTGCTATAAATGGATGCTTTATAAATAAACTGAATTAAACTGAGTTTAGTTATCTCCTTTAAAAGATAAACCTAAAAGCTAAATCTAAATATCCCAAAAAAAAAAAGTTATGCAATGGCCTAGTCAAAGTCCTAAATCCAATTGAGAATCTCTGGTAAGCTCTCCATCCAGCCTAATCTCTGGATCAAGAAACATATTCCTACAGAATATTAACTGAAGAGTTATTACAACATTTGATCACAGTTTAATGGCAGCATTTTCTGTGCTGTAAATTTACAAAAACAAAATAGCTTTTTTTTGTTTGCATGGAAAAAAATATAAATATTTCCTGAGATATGAAAGTTACTGTAAGGCAGAGCAGATCAGAGAGATGAAATGCATGCATGGGTGGCAGGCGTGAGCGAGCAATTATTGCTCCGAGGTAATAAGCGGCCGGATTGCTTCCTCCTGACAGCCGTGGTGCGACTGCAGGGAGACGCTTCGGAGACGAGCGGAGAGAAATGCAGAAAGGAGGGGAGGAAGTTCTAGTAAATGCAGTGGGAGACGGAGATAAGCCAGCTTCCTGAGACTCGTTCTGGTGCATGCCAGTGCATGGCGGGAGGAGTAAAATAAAGAACTCTCAGGGACGAAGGGCTGCACCGACTTCATCCAACAGCTTTATTCTACTCATTCCACCAAAATGAGTTTTTTTTTATTCCCTTCATGCCAAAAAGGCACTTCACATGCAACATCCGCTGCTCCCCCATCTGCTCGTTTCTTAATCTAACTCGTCAGCTGGAGATTTCATGTTAGAGTGGAGCTGCAGCCTGATGGTGAGGATAGGATGGGTCCCGCAGAAACAAACAGATGGATGATGAGCAGAAAGAGGCCAGGCGGTTAGCCCCATCAGGCTAACAAGAAGCTCATAATCATGTTTAGCCAATATCTACATGCATGTGCAAAGTTGACTAAACAGAAATAAACTTAAATCCACAGCAGATGCAACAAGGTTGAATTATTTTAACACTCTTCTCTACCAGTGGATAATAAATCCAGCTGTTTACAGAGGCTGTACAGTAAGAGACGGGTTCTGGGTCTCAGAGATGAACAGGTTTTGGTTTAAAATTATAACTCAAAGACGAGGATTTCATAGAGCTGCTTTAAAGAGTCCAAAAGAAACATAAATAACAGATCATCTTCATTCCAGGTTGGAAGAAGATGAAGCTCCTGCTACATTGACTGGAAGAAGGTCTGGCTCTTACCCAACCGATATTTCCTTACCAACAAGATTAAAGAAATATCATTTAAAATAATTCATAAGTTTTACTCGTCTAATGATCATATTGTCAAAAAATTTAAAAAAGACATTGATGTATTGTGCACTTTTTGTTCTATGAGTGTTGAAACAGTAACCCATTTGTTTTGGCATTGCTCTTTTGTCCAAAATCTCTGGTCTGACATTTGTAAGTTTATTGCAGAAAAATTGAGAAAGACTTTAAGTTATTCTGGAAGGATGTCCTTTTTGTACTTTAGAACCTCAACAGTTCTAAGAGTAGACCAAATGGAACTTTCATTATTAATCTGATTATTCTCTTGGCAAAATTCTAGATTCATAAATGTAACTTTACACATTCCAAAATATCTTTTATCGCTTTTAACAATGAGTTCAAGCAATATGTCAACACGATTAAGTATTCTCTTAATCAAAAGGCAACAAAAACTGTAAATATGTGTAAACAATTTGATATCTTTTTGTCAATTTTACTTTCCCTGGCAAAATGTGATGATTTTCATTTTTGTTTTTAGTTTTTTGTTAAAAAACCAGCAAAGTTGGATACTGCACAGTGTAATATTTTGTCAATGGAGACGAATGTTTGTATTTTTGTAAAGTGTGCAATTGTTGAATAAAAAAAAATAATAAAAAAATAAAAAAATGAAGCTCCTGCTTCAGAAGTTCTGGGGTTTCTGTTCGGGCGCGAGGGGAGAGTGGAGCGGCAGATCGGTGCAGCATTATCTTGTCTAGAAATGGATTTCAGATCTCCATGTTCGTTTTGCTGCTGGTCAGCATTTGTATTATTTTGACTATGAAGAAATATATTTCAGATATCATAAAAACATATTCAATTTGGCTGAAACACTCTGAAACATAGAAACCTTTTTGATTTATTTATATCAAGTTTTTCCCTTACTTTTATCTTTATAAATGGAAGTATTAGGGAAGTATTTTCATTCTCTATATCTTCAAAAGCTGTAACAATGTTTCAGGGATCAGATTAGCCAAAATCCAAGGTGCAAAACCCCATGAAACCCAAAATAATGCTCACAATCTTTCCCCCCAGGTTTCATTTTTACTGAAGCACATAAATCATTTATGATTCTTCCAGATGCCTTTTTTTTCTAAGCAAAAGATTGCTCTCTGACCACAAACTGACCTCACTTTCAACCTGAAATTGTACAAGGTGAGCTTGATTAACTATCCTTCTTCTGCAGTTTATCAAAATAAATCTTATTGTAATTTATTTGGAATTGAATCCAAATCAAACTTAGGTTAAATATTTAAACTATGGAAAAATACTTTTTTTTTTACATTTAAACATCTGTAAATATTCAAATCAAAAAATGTAGGGTGTAACTTTTTGCTTTATTAGGTGCAATATTACTTAATATTAATGAGTAAACATTTCTAGGTATATAAAACTTAATTCTTACTAATATAATTTTATATTTTTTTTTCTTTCTGAAATTCAATTTCTGCTGCAAAAATGTAATTGAGAAAATATATTAATATAGTTCAGTCTAGGAGAGTGATTTTGATCAGGAAGAATCTTATTTTAGTGATCTACAAATGGAAAAAACAGGAGAGAGGAGAGTTTTTTTAATAAATGTTAAAACGGCTTGCCATATCACACGTCATAAAAACTTAGGCATTAACTGGAGCAACAATCTCTTCCTCTTCTTTGCAGCTGTAGCGCCGTTTCTCTGTCTTTTAAACACATTCTCCATTTTATTTTTAATTTCTTCATTAAAATCAAATAGGCACTTCCTGTTCCCTGTTGTCATGGCGACTTGTTGAATCGGGGCTCCAATGATAATGGCATTTCATACTTGTTACGCACGAGTTAAACTCTGTGTGGACCTACTTAGAGTCGACTGATCTAATTGATAGCAGCCGCTGTGAAACTGAAAAATCTGAGTTCCTAATATTAAGCTAGATCCATTTAGAGTTGAGCATTTGAATCAGAATTTCTTAAACCTGTTTCGTGAAACAGAACAGAACTGGGCGCCTCCCTCTGGAGGAGTTCCAGCCACGTCCAACTGGGAGGAAGCCCAGAGAATGAACGCAGCATTAGATTAAAACGTGTTTAATCCGATTAATTGATAACGTTTGTGGCACTTTAGTTAATAATTAATGCAGTAATGGGACTGATAGAAAACCTCTGACATGGTATTTGCTGTCTTATACATCTATTTCTGCAGGAGAGGATGTCATAAAAACAACACACATGAAGATAAAGTCCTCCATCATCAGATATTAAAGGAGACCAGCATGATGTGGATCTCTGGAGAAAAAAAATCAGAACCTGGCTCTGAATTAGATGGTGAAATGCATCTGCTTCACCCTGGGCATCAAAACAAGCAATATCCCGATGAGAGCCAGAGGTGGCCCAGTTCTTAAAGTGCTGACCCGACTCTCAGTGATATTAAACAGGATAGCAAGCCTACATTTCTCAACTCACAGCATCCCATCGTCAAATCCTATCCAAACAAAGGGAGCTGAGGAACCCAACAGGGAATTTCTTGGAAAGAATATCAGCTTTTCTCTCTTTTATTAAATTAGAAACAGGGGAGTAAAAGTCACAGAAAACTGCCTCCAACCCTGAGTGTCCTTTCCATCAACACATTTATGCACTTGTCTTGTCAAAGAGTAATTAACGAGAGGCTGCGGCATGCGAGGTTCCCATGGGGCCGGAGGAGATAATAATCCAGATAAAACCGGCTTGTGGAGAATAACCTGCTCTGTAATGGAGGAGCTGCACTCTTTGCTGTTCAATGTTAGAATCAATCCATAAGTAATGTGAACGACTTCTTGTAAACGGCGCGGTTGCCTTCCTGACTGCGCTGGATGAATGGCGTTCAGCATCGTGCCTTAAATAGCAAACAGAACAACAAGCCTGAGTCACAAACACCCATGGGCTCCTGTGTCTGCATCTGTTTTCGTGTGTCGACACAAAGCAGGAGATAAATTTAGACCCTCATTAGCATAAAAATCCTTCTCTCCCCTCAGCGTTATTAAGTTGCAGCCTCCCTCTGATCCCCACAGCTTTCTGGATTCAAACGGCTGCTGCTGGGATCAGGGAAAAAAAAGCATCAAAGCGTTAATTTAAACTCCGAAGTATGAAACTGTAATGTGTGCAAAAAGTCTGCTGTGAAACAAAGTGGTTAGTTTTATATATTTATTGCTTTTTCATTTTTTCACATTTTATATTTTCAATTTTCTTTTCACATTTATGTTTTTCAGATTAAGTTTTACGCATTTCAAACTGCATTTCACAGATTCTATTCTCTTCTCTTCAAGCCCCAAACATTCACGCGTTCTTGACCAATAGGAATGTTGTTGGTACCGTCGAAGCGGACCAATAGAAATGCATCTTTGCTCCCCCCTTCAGAAGAAAGCCCGCCCACAGAGGAGAAGTGGTCTTTAAAAAGGAATTTGAAATTAATGCACAGTACATTAAACTCAATCTGAAAAAATTTAAATTTGAAAATATAAAATATGTAAAAAAAATCTAAAAAAAAATTTGCAAATATAAAATCTATAATAGAAAAAATATATATATTTTTACATTTCTAAGTCTAAGAAAACAGCAAAAACATTTCCATTCAACTGAAATGTTTTACAAGGCTTCATTTCTAGATTGCTTTTCTTCAATTTTCCATGAACAAAATGTGTTTTTTTGTTTGCAGCAATAATTTTGAAAAGGAATTCACTCCATATATGGTCAAGAGACTGGAAAGCAACGTTTAAAGCAACCAGGACTTCCTGGACGCCTGATGTGAAGCTCCAACTATCTGGGCTTTTAATCAGCTGTAACCATCAGAGCCAACACAACTAAATCCACTCTTTAGAGGACGATCAGTTCCACGCTTAAAGAGAGAAACAGATAAGTCTAAATAAAATTACTTTCTTCAAGCTTCAACATCCTCTGCAGGCAAACAGCAGGGTTAACAACGTGAGGTCCGAGGACAGAAATGTAGCCATCTCTCCTGGAGACAAACCGACATGTTTGTGCATGCAGAGAAGCTGGGAACAAAAGTCTTCTTGTTCTTCAGCCTGGACTTTGTTTGCACCAAGGCAAAGCACTTTTCACCCTCTCACCAACACTCTTGTTAACAAAAGGGCTCTGAGGTTTTCTGCACATCGAGTTTGGCTCCACCTCACCGTCCCTGAAAGAGCATCAGGCCCCAAAAGCAACCCCAGCAGCCCAAAGGCTGAGGCTGCAGCCGACTGAGGAAAACAATGAAGAACAATGAATCCTGGAGGGTTAAAGCACGCAGCGCACCAGTGTCTCCTGTACGGAGAGAAGTTTGCTCCAATATTAATGACAGCAAAAAAAAACTGGTTTTAAAAAGGGAATTTGAAGAAAATTTATTTAAATAAAAAAAAAGAACTTCAGTAAAAAAAAATAAAATGAATACAATTTTGAGAGTGATTTATAATGTGTTTGTAAAAGTTCAACCAATATTTTTACATTTTGGTTCTTTTTTCAGGTTTTATTTTCCAAATTCTATTTTCTCTAAATGTTGTAAAAAAAAAAAATTAAAAAAAAAGAAAAATTGGATTATTTTCTAATCCTCCACATTTCTGCGTGGTTTGTGCGTCGACAAATAGAAATGCTGTGGCTAACAGCTTTTAAAAAAGGGAATTTGAAGAACATTTATTTAAATAAAAAAAAAAGAACTTCAGTTAAAAAAAATAAAATGAATACAATTTTGAGAGTGATTTATAATGTGTTTGTAAAAGTTCAACCAATATTTTTACATTTTGGTATTTTTTTTCAGGTATTTTCCAAATTGTATTTTCTCTAAATTTTGTAAAAAAAAAAAAAAAAAAAAAAAAAAAAAAAAAAAGAAACATTTGGGGAAGGCTTCTGTAAAATGGAATTTGAAACAATAAAAACTGGGTGGGGAAAAAACTCTAAAACATATATGAAAAAAAATCAAAAAATTTAAGCCTAAAAAACTAAAAATGCTGAAAAATAGAATTTGGAAAAAAAAAAATCTGAAATAAAAACTGACAAAATAGCAAACCATTTCATTTGTTCTTTGCTGTCAATAATATTGGAACAAATTCATCTCCATACTCTTATAAACTGATGATTTTTTAATAGATTTTTTAAATTTAACTTTAGATAAGTTTCTACAATGAGGTATTTTAGCCAAACACAGTGGGGCATAACTGTCAGCAATGTTTTTAAAGTCAAAAATTTGAATTTCCTGTGGCTGTGGTTCACTGCAGTCAGATAAGAAAGATAAGGTATAGACGAGGATCCAACTATCAGGCTTTTCTGGCAAAGAACGCTTCGTCCTGTTCTCTAAGGTCCGATCTGTGGGATACCTTTACTGAAGATATCAACACCTAAAACAGAAAAATGATGCTGCAGTAGCTCTAATGGAGACATTTTAAAATCCCTCTGAAAACTAATAACATTAAAGCATCTTTTATAAACCTTTATCTGGCTTTTATTTAAAACCATAAAAAACATGCATCAGTGTTACTGGTGGAGGGAAAAAAGAATTTGTAGCATTTAAGAGTCCAGTTGGAGAAAATATGATGTAGAAAGAAAACAGGAAAGCAGAAAATTTGAAATTTAGAAGAAAAAAATGGATAATGATGACGCTGTGGTAACATTTGAAAATAAAAATAAATAAAAGAGGCCAGAGAAACAGAAAAGGGTAATTCTATAAATCAGGTTTTAATTTTAAGGGGGAAACAGTTGTAATTAACAAATATTCTGCCTGCATCTCTGCAAACAGCGGTTGCATCAAAACAATCGCCCCAAAAAACAGGGCGCTGGTGTCCCTTTGGTCCCACTGACTTGCCTCAGGGGTTAGAAACGAACATCAGGAGAAACGGCTGTCTAACCCTTCCTGAAGCAGCTGTTTAAAGCCGTACCGGCAGCAGCAACGCCTGAAGAGAATGTTTAAAAAGAACAGAATGAAGCCAAACAACCTGATCTGATCGCTGCCATCGTCTAACCACCCGGAGGTTTTCCAGAGAGGCGCTCAATCTTTTTTCACGCCCTAAACAGCCATGCAAAGACTTCTGGGACGACATGTGGGCAATAGAGAGATAAGCACGACTATAACGGTGCAACAGACGCATGGCGGGGTTCTGTAAGTGTTTACTTTAAAGAGCTCAATCATCCAGAGCTGATTTCATTCATCCTTTCTCAAACACACCTGAACAGGATGAATAGTGACAAGCAGGCCTCTGCAGAGCTGAATGAATGGAAGCTGAGGAGGGATGCATCTAAAGGTTACAGGGTAGGAGCTGTCCAGGTCCTGAAGTGAAGGAGTTATCTCCCACTCCCTTTAAGGACATTTTTACTGAATAGCAACAGAGGATTCGTAGGAAAATGATGCTGGATATTTTAAGGTCACACTTTCAAAAGTGCACAAACTTCAGCCTGGCTGAACGGATGGAAAGACAGGAGGAGGGAGGAGGGATAAATCACAGGTTTAGCATCAGGATGTCGAAGACGACGTTCTTCAGTCGATGGTTCCACTGAAGCACGGAAGGTAAAAACGTCTCAGACCTGATTAATGCTACAGAGTCTGTCTGCAGCTCTGAAGGTGAATCACAGTGATGGTTTACTACAATTATACAAGCATGATACTGCAGAAACTCTTCTACACTTTGTTGCATAAAAGCAACAAACTGTGTGTTGCTTTAATAAAAGTAATAGAATACATCCTTCTTAATATTCATATCAACCTCATTTGATCTGATACTTCTACATAAAACCCAGCGTGGATACAGCACTGTAATACCTGGTAGTGGCTGCATCATGCTGTGGGGAAGCTATTCATGAGCAGTTATAGAGAAGCAAGAATTCAAGACGGTCCTAAAAATAGAGCTGGGTCGTACGACCCTGTGAATAAATCAAATAAAAGCCTCAGAAGGACTGCAAAGAATGCCAACAGCAGCAGTCTGAACAAACTCAGGTCACTTATCTCTAAATGTTGGCTTTATAAAGGCAAAAAACTTCAGTCAGTGGTGAAGCTTTAATCAAAGTCTGGATATATGCTGATGCATGCAAAGTGTCATGTTGCTGTTATTGAAGAAAACTAGATTGACGCCGGGAAAAAGTGACCGCAGTGCTGTCATTGCTTCTCTGCTTCAGATAAACTCCCACAATCCTTTGCAACATCCCTATCCCTGTCAGATGACCAATCAGCTCGACTTTGAACCCTCTGAAATAAAAATCTGACCAGAAATAAACATAGTTTGTTAATATCAGCCTAGATTGACTTATTGGATCGATACCGACATGTTTCAAAATATTACTAAAATCGAAAGATAATGATGTTAATGTCTCTCTCTCTCTCTCTCTCTCTCTCTCTATATATATATATATATATATATATATATATATATATATATTAGGGGTGGGTATTGCCAAAGAAGTCACGATTCGATTCGAATCACGATTCACAGGCCACGATACGATTCTATCACGATGCATCACGATACTTGAATTATTGCGATGCATTGCAATATTTTCTCCTCCATGTTTTGTTTTTGAATGACTCGGCACAGTATCCCACGGCCGGAAATGCTTGTGACACAAGGCAGCGTGCGTCAACACATTTGCAGCGACATCTACTGGACTGGAAGTGGTATTGCACTTGTTTTTGGCTGATGTTCGCCAACCATTCATGCAATTTTATTTATTAATTTTTTTAAATTAATAATCGATTCTTGGCATCAAGAATCGATGCAGTAGATCACGAAAATTAGAATCACGATGCATCATCATCACGATTATTTTGCACACCCCTAATATATATATATATATATATATATATATAAAAAATTTTTTTTTTTTTTTCAGCCACTTTGTTGAAAAGTGCATTTTCCCCATTCTCTAGCTTTTTCTCCGCCTCGAGCTTCTTTTCCGAGCATACGGTTTTACAATCAACCGGAAGCAGTTCTGCGTAGACACGAGGAACCATCTATAGCTGATATATCAATGGATTTTCGTTAGATAGAAAAGTTTGAATCCATTTGACTGTATGATCTGGTTGTGAATAGGAGCTATATAAATAAAATGAATTGAATTGATATAGTATATCTGAAAAATAAAGCATTTTAAATGCCACAAAAAATAATCACATTTGAAGAATTTTCAATGCTAATTAAGGCCTTAATAAAAGAAAAAAGTTTAAAAATTAAGACCCGCCCCTTCTGATGACGTCAACGTATTTTAACTCCACTCAGACAAACTGTACTGCACCCGTTTCATAAGGATCAAATCTCTTTTAAAGCCTCAACATATTATTCTCTATATTTGCTATTATTTTACATTTCATTGGCGATCTAAAGTAGCAAAGAGTAGAAAAGCATCATTTTCAGTCTTGAAGGAAAGAACTGCCTACTAAGACTGAGCCCACAGCCCGCCACATGTTGAAAGAGCAATATTATTGCCATTACTGTTAATATAGAGTAGAAATATTACAAATACAGAAATAAAATGTCACGGGGGTGGGGGGGACATTTAAGAAGGGGGAAGATTTTTTTAGACATTTTTTAAGAAGGGGGTGCCATCCCCCCCCTCATCCTGAGTACTGTGCAATCTTATATAAATGTACACAAGTACATCCAGAAGGGTAACTTGAGATCAGTGTACTCCCAGAAAAGGAAGCCATGAAACAATATATTATTTAAACAGATAAATTCCTTCCTCAAACTAATATTTAACTGTAAGTATTCATGTTGTCTGTATTAATAAAATCATAAAGGAATTTAATTATAAAGGGCATAAATATAAACTTTCCTGCTCTTCAAAAACTTTTAACCAAACATACATTTACTGAAGAAATAGACTGAATAGATCTGCCTCTATTTTCACCAATACCCAATCTAGTTTTTTCTTCCATTATCAGAACGGAAACTAATATCCGATCGGTGCATCTTTAGCTTGAAGTTTCATAAAAATACAGCTAAAAAGTGTATTTTTAGCCGTAGTGAATTGATAATTGTAGACCAGACTGTGACGGTCTATCATATAGATCAGGTTTGTGGTTGAAACGTCTGGTTAGAGGCCGTGGGAGGCGGCATCTGCAGGGCGCTGCACCAGATGCCTCCTACGGTGCAACCCTGGCCAAGCTCAGCTAAAAACAAGCAGCTGCTTCTCATAACTGCTGAGAAATGATGGTTTGGGCATCAGAAGCTGCCGGCCTAACAGCACCTGAAGGCAGGGGGAATGTCTGCCAGGAACAGAGAAGAAAAAAGGATTAACTCCTGAAAACGTCTTGCTTTTAAAGCCGGCTTGTTTACTAGTAATGATCCACAGCCTGCGATATCAGCTGGGCTTAGATTCATGGTATACCTGCTCAGAAACTAGGGGTGTAAATAATAATCGTTTTGTATCGATGCATCGGTCCAACAGCCGACGATCAGATGCATCGATACGTCCGCAAGAGAATCGATTCAGGTATTTATTTTTTTCCTCCGGTCTATTTTTATCCATTTGCTCCTGGGCGTAATTCTCCCTCCCGTACTGCGGTGGCGCTAAACCTATTTTGCCCTCCTACCTCGCTTCCTGGTTATACTCTTACAGCAGTGTGTTGCAGTAAACTTGACACAATACATTTTTAAACTATGCTCAATATTGAAGCGTGGTCTGTGCTACACGCTGTGGGTCTAGATACGGACGAGGCGGCGAGGAAGTGGGGGCGAGTTTAGTCCGACGACGGAGGGACATGAGGGCCAAAAAGAGCGGAGATCCAGGTGGAAAAAGGGTCTCAGCGTTCTCCGCAACTCGCTCTTTTAGCAGGTCAAACTTCACGAGTTGTTTTCCGCAATTTTGGTCATAAAAACAAAACAAGCCGGCCTCCTGTCTGCAGCGCTGTCTGCGGTCAGCTACAATTTGGGAGAGGTGCAGTTTGGTCAGGAAATTGATAGTGAATTGAATCGCCATGATGGATGTGATTTACACCCCTATCAGAAACCTAGACGTTTGTTCACCAGGCAGATGACAAACCGGCAAACCTGATTGGAAGCATCTAAAAAGAGCCACAGACCAGCGCTCTGGTACTAATTAGTTACTGCTACTTTTAATAATAATTGAATTTTATTGATCTCACAATGGAGAAATTTAACTCTGCATTTGACCCGTCCCCTTGGGCATCAGTGGGCTGCCACTGTGCGGCGCCCAGGGAGCAGTGTGAGTTTAGGGGTCTTGCTCAGGGACCCAGAGTGGAGGCTGTGTGGATCGAACCGGGCACTTTCAAAAACGAAGCGTGTATGACATCATCCGCGTTCGGACTGGAGTTGTGACAGGCAGCCCGGGCCACAGGCGGCTACGCTAGCTAAGTGCACGCAGCAAAGTTTGCAGAAAGAGACGTGATAAAACTAGTAAATTAACTATTAGGTAACAATCGGCTGAGTGTGGGCATGTGAGGAAAACTCCGCTTTGTTTTTAAAACATATAAATATAAAATATATAAACAGTGGATGTCTGGGGGACAGTGATTGGCCTACATGTTATGAATGCTGGCGTTCCATAAAGAATAAATGATGAACAGTTTAGTTTGTGACTTCAAGTCATTGCCCATAGGAAGACGCTACTGGATATAACCTAACGGAATATCTTTAGAACGGCTCCAAATGACATAAAACTCATATGGGTGAGTAGATCATGATGGAATAACGTAAAACCAAGGGCCCAATGTAAAAAAAAAAAAAAAAAAAACCCACCCAGAGGAGACTGCAAAATATAAGAAACTGAAAAAAAAAAAACTTGAGTCTGAAAAAAAGTTTTAAGCATCTATTTTCAGGTTTAAATCTGTTTTTTCAAGATTTTTGTGTTTCAATTCAGTTTAATTTTTTTTTCATTTTTTGGAAGAAATATTATGGCCCCAAATTAGCTCCATACAGATCTCAGAAAAAATGCGGCACATCTGAAGAAGAGGCTTTAAGAGCTTCCCATCCCGGTAAATTCATGGACACTAATCTTGGATGATTCGCCTTATCAAACCCAAACAGATTGACCTGCTAAGTGAGCCAGTTGCTCCTGCTATCTGAATCATTTTTCACATTTGGACGATTGAACACATCATCATAAGGTCCATCCCCATGTGTGCAGAACGGCTGGTGTGTTGCACTAACTGCTTCATTCTCCTATGTGGCGTCACCGACTCTTTGAAGCCGCTTCTCCCTCCCCAGGAGAAATCACTCAGGCTGGTCTTGTTGATTCTGCAGCATAATGAAGGCAGCAGCGCTGTGCTACACCGAGCGGAAGAATAGAAATCAATTGGCACATAAAACACCCCAGAGGGCAGCAAACTAAAGACAAAGGGGAGAGACTCTCAACAGACCTGAGGGATGGAAAGGAACACCAGGGGCCCCAAACTGAGGCCCTCAGAGATTGTTGTCTGGAGCACAACAACTCAATGAACAACTTTTAATCCAGGCGGTCAAATAAATCATTTATTCTGAGCTTGTTTAATCATAGTCAACATCTACCTTTCACACTCCTCCTTCAAACACGTTTGCTGCTGCTGGTTCAGATAGCAGCGAAATATCAGGAAGATGAAGCAGAGCTGGGATTTAAACCTTCAGCTCCACAACAAAACAAACAAAATCGACCTGGAACTCAAAAAGAGGAAGTTTAATCTGCAATAAACATCAACCTGATGGGAGGAATCAACAGAAGGCTGTAGACCTCAGAGATTCAGGATTAACATCAGTGAACGAAGAGGAACTTCTGTAGCAGGGATGACCAAAGTGCAGCCTGGGGGCCATTTATGGCCCACTGGAGAACTTAGGCCCCGTCCACACGAAGTCAAAACGAACACGAAACGCTAATATTTTCCAGAACGTTTG
>NW_015150560.1:1076811-1084142 GCF_000732505.1 Cyprinodon variegatus
CGGGTAGAGCTTAAAGATGGAAAATCTTTAAAATCTTCCCACTCTGAAGGCTTAATGAAAAAAAGATCATTTACAGACCCCCGAAACGCCGGCTTCGTATGGATGAGAGGCTGGTTTGGTGAAAAATTTGTGCGTTTAGGCCAGGGTTTGGCTTCGTGTGGACGGGGCCTTAGTGAGGCCCCTGACTGGAATTTAAAGAAGCCATCACTAATTACCTACTATTGTAAAATCCAACGGTACCATCTTTTTGTACCAAAACGTGAGAGAGAGGGAGTGGAAGAGTGTTTGATATACCACTGTGGACATAAACGCAGCATTGTTTCATTCAATGATGACGTCAGAAGCCGCTGCTAGCATAAACACAGCAAGCACGGCTAACAGAAAACGCCTAATGAGGCCTCTACTTTACAAAATGCGAAGCAGATTAACTGCAATATTTATGAAGCGAGGTACAAAACCAGTGGCGGGAATACTTCAGATCAGAGGAAGCATCTGGTTTAGCGGATGCTAATAGTGCATTTGGCATTATTAGCATCCGCTAGCGGCTCGTCGTCTGCAGCCAGAAATATGAGGCAGCAGCAGCAGCATCTTCGGCTGCTTCAGGCGATTAATCCTGGTGATTTATGATGATGTTAGCAAAATTGGCTAACACCGATTCCCAGGTATCGCGGCTTGCTACTTCATCGACTGTGAAAAATGCCCATGCCTTATAAATGCCTGGAAATCTGACTTCTTCATAAAACGTTTGTGTGTTCGGACTTCAGCTTAAACCTTGGGGAAAAAATGGAGAGTGAAACTGCCTTAATTCTGGCAATTAATAAGTGCAATTTAGGGTCTCTTTTTGACTTTGTTCCTGGAAAGATGCTAACATTAGCCTGCCTTGCTAATTCCATCGTCAATATTCGACTAAATGAGGTGATTCCAACAATGAGAGACTCACCTGCGTTAGCACGCTTTGCTGTTTCTGTTACATTTGACCTATTGTGTAAGAGAGCGGGAAATTGATGGAAAATAATAAACAATGGCTAACTGCTAATTTTGCTAATGCTACATTCACATTAATATGTGTACACATCAGTCAAATTCTCCTGCCTACTCTCGCGAGAAAACAAGGGGCTATGAAAAGGGATACTAATGAGCTCTATTTAATATCCTTCCCCAAAAAATGATTAAATAGAAATTTTAAGACAATTTAAGATGATTCAATAAGTAAAATATTGTGATATGAGTTGTTTACCTTTGAAATTTTCAATCAAAGAAAGTTTATCAAAGTAATTTATAATTTGTGTGCAACATTTCAACCAATATTTTTACAGTTTTAACTTGTTTTTTAGATGTTATTTAAAGAATTTAGATAACAAATATTAAATATTCTTTTCAGATCCTGCTACACTTTTGCGACCAATAAAAGCTCAGACAAACAAGTAGGATATGATTCATCAAACTCAACTCTCCCTAAAATGATTTAAAACAATAAAATTAAACAAAGAAAAAAAAAGTAATAATAAAAAGTAAATTGCAGATGTATTAGTTAAACTTTTAGGTACTCATTTTAAATTACTCTTAAAAAGATTTTAAAACCAATTTTTTTCAAATCAGTTTTTTTTTACGTGTCCTTTAATTTCAAGAATACTGGAACAAATTTCTCTCCATACAAGACATCACATCAGAGCCTCAGAGTCCTGAAACCCCGATAAATTTCAAACTAAACAAAGCGGCACTTTGTCACCAAAACGTAAGAATGAAGCTTTTCTATCTGACTGAAAATCTTTCCTTCTGACAGAACAGATCCAGCCTCGGTGCTCAGAGACCAAAACATCTCCGTTTTAAGCCTTCCGTTCCATATTTCTCATTCACAGCTTCTGACTGAGGTTGCTAAGATTCAAGGCTAAACCAAACAATCCACCGCTGTGGACCGAACCTTCATCTCCATGGTGTTCAGAGAGGCAGCCATGCTCTTTAGCCCTACAGGGAAAGACAAAGGGCAGCAAAAATAACCGAACCGAGGAGCCGTTTGCTGCTGAAAACAATACGACCATCAGGATGAGGTTCTTAAAGAAGTCCAGTCAGCAAAGAATATTCAATGGATCATTATTTATACATAAAACTAATACTTATGCGGTGATTTAATGAACTTTTTTAATAAGTAAAAAAATATAAACAATATTTTTGTTGCCACCACTGAGTCTGGGAGCGGCCATTTTTGCCCAAATATAGTAACCCCTCCCTCCTGCCATCTTCCTGCAGTGACGTCACGGTGCGGTAAGCCTAGCGCCATTCTCCCCGCTTTACAAGCTAAATCAATGAGAACTACTAGACACATCTGCAATCAACAACAATTATTGAAGATTTCCAGAGGACTTCACCATTGAAATTCACCAGAGCTATAGTGAAACTGACAATGCCCACGTGCATGGCAGCTGGATGCTGGAATACATCGGGTAAAAGTGGGAAAAAAAAAAGAGTTATTCCACCTTTCTGATTCCTGATCCTCCACGGACGGGTTGGTCGTTGGATCGCCAACTTGAAGAGGGAGGATTTGCCATCGAACTTCTGGCCAGAGAAAATATGTAGCCAACATTTGGAAGAAGAATGTTTTCAAGATGACTTGGATAATAGCGCGTTGTGACAAACACCTAGCCTAGTAAACTAGCCCCACTTGCCAGCGGCCAAAATGATTTTTGCCTGCGAGTGGTCTAACCTCGATCAATGCCCAAGGCCTTAGAACTGGCGGCCAATCACAACGCACATATTTGTTTTGAATTCCTGGATGCAAAGCAGGCGGGGTTTTGAGGGCGTGACGACAAAGCTGCACGACGCTGGAGAAAACACAACCAGGAAGATGACGACAACTATTGAACCGTTCTCCTTTGACTCAGCTTTGGAATCAGTTTTGGAAGGAGTTTTCATTGACACGTGAGCAGGAAGAGGCTCTACGCTCATTCATTTGTAAGAAAGACGACAGGCTGTTTGTTTACGCTCCCCCACCAGCTTTCTGTCACGCTTCCTACGCCACAGTCAGCTGCACTCATTGGTCAGAGTGTTGGCCAATAGGCACAGAACGCGGTTTGAAAAACAACGGGTTGCTCTCATCAACAATCTTCCGATGTCTCATTCATCGGGGCCAGACTAAGGCCCCGTCCACACGAAGTCAAAACGAACACGAAACGCTAGAGATGTCCCGATCCGGGTTTTTGCACTTCCGATCCGATACCGATATTGTTTTTGGACTTCCGATCCGATACCGATACTATCCGAGCATGTATTTAAGTTTAAGTTAAAGTATTTAGCCTTAGTTGTAAGACTCATGTTGAAAAGGGTTTTAGTACTCTTGATAACATCTAGCCAGCTAAATTAGGTGAGATTGAATAAAACACAATGATTGGTAACAACAAACTTGCCTGTTTATTAAGAGATAAACACAAACTGGACAAAATTATGAATAGCAATCTGAAATTGCACAGTGAACAGTAAAACCGTAAACAGTTAAAGGTGCAAGTATTACTCTAAGTTTTAATAAAAATGCAAAACAGGGGAACACTGGCGCAAAATAGTGGAATGGATCGTTTCAATCGCCGAAACTGGAAAATACGGACCGGATTTTTTTTTTAAAAACTGGATCGGCAATCTGGATCGGCATTTTACATGCTTTGCCGATACGCATTTTTTTGCCAATATCGGCGTCCCGATCCGATATGTGGATCGGATCGGGACAAGCCTACAAAACGCTAATATTTTCCAGAACGTTTGTCGTAAAGACGGGAGACGTAAAATAAATGTGATCGTCCACACGAATGCATGAAAACGCTGCAAAATGTATACCAAGCCTGTAAGTGGCGCTGTGGTGCCAAAGCAAAAATAGGCGACGAAATGTTGGGCATGTGCACTAATATTTATACATGGTTGCCCTGCGGGTTCATTTTCGTGGTTCAGTCAAATTCAGGTGCTGAACTACGTCGTCGATATTGCTCTGTTCTTCCTGGAGATATTCCAGAAGAAGAAGATTCTGTTGTAAGCCCCGCAGCAGGGTGAGTAGCATTAGCAGCAATCATTCAACACAGTACGGCGCCATTGTTGTTGTGATACTGTGTGGCGCATGCGTGTTTAGAGGCGACGCTATGACGCATGCGTGTAAAAAAAAAAATGCGGTTAGAGCTTAAAGATGGAAACGCGAAAACGGCATTTCAAAATCTTCCCACTCTGAAGGCTGAATAAAAAAAAAGATAGTTTACAGACCCCCGAAACGCCGGCTTCGTATGGATGAGAGGCTGGTTTGGTGAAAAATGTGTGCGTTTAGGCCAGGGTTTGACTTCATGTGGACGAGGCCTAAATTACACATTTAATCTCACATTTAGTCTGTTTTATCAGGCTAGCAAACAGCAGATACAGCACTGGGACTTGATCAACAGCCGATACCGCACCGTGACGTCACAAACCAGTAGGTGGCAGTAGTGTTCTTTGACAAACATGGATGCCTCCAGTAAAGCACATTCAATGAAAATGTATATTATTATTTATTGAACAGATGTAATAATTTCATATTTAAAGTACTTTCAGAAGTTTGGATTCTAATTATGAGTGGACTTTTCCTTTAAACCCAAACCGCTCAAATGGGACACATTTCCTGTCAGGGTAGCTAAGTGCAGGCTGAGTGGACTGGCAGAGAGCGGCTAAAGCATCAGGTCTGACACATGAGACGCAGGCAGTCCAAACAACATTAGTGAACCCGTCCTTCAGCGGCTCCATGTTCCCCCCAGAGCACCACGGATGAGAACCGCTCCCAACTGATTAACGTTTCTCTGTGGCGCTTTACGAAGCCCGCTTGGCAGAAAGATTAGAAATCACACTTTCACAAGGGCGACACCTGTCCAGCAGAGCACTCCAGGCTCCGATTATCTGCCCACTTCCTCTTAATGCCTGTCCATCAGAGAGACACAGCGGAGCCAGTGACGTTTGAAAAAAGAAAAGATGCCATCATGGTTTCAAATTCTAATTTGCAAACCTGTTCAGTTTATGGCTGCTATCTGAAGCCGTTATGCCGACTCATGAAAAGCAATTCCAGTTTCACCTCTTCGTGCTTTTTAGAGCAACTGAGTGTGCAGAATTACAGAATACAGGGGTCACCAGGAGGGGGTCCTGTTCAGCAGAACCTTGAGGTTCCTGCATCATCCTGGTTTTCCTGATTTCCTTCCAGCAGGAAGTCTACATCAGCATGTCGGCTCTTTAAAGACGATGCATTTTCATTTAAACACTTCAGATTGATCGATGCCAGCTCTTTAAGGCTGATGTCCCTACTGGTTATTTGACATCTAAACGATTCAAGATATGCTGATTTTTTGGGGGTGTGATACTTGAAGCCAATAATACCTTTTCTGCCTCCATTTACATGATAAAAATGAGTCACGATTCAATTAAAAAAGAAACAGTTAGGGACAAATCAAGAAAACATAAGAATGGATCTGTATGTGCTGAATGCACTGATAAAGTTGCTGCCAAACTTCGCTTAATAGCCCCCCCCCCTCCTTTCATCAATCTTCTAGATCAGGCGTAACCAATTAAAAATCTATGGTGTCCGAAAAAAGAAAACCATTAACCAGTAAAGGTCTGCAGACATTTTTAATTACTTTAAACAGAATTTAACACTGAAATAAAATGCGGTGTTTATGCATCCATCTTATACGTTACCGGAGTTCATGAACTGCATTGTTCCGACTCCATGCGATTCCATTCTCTCTGTATCGTCCTTCTCTCTAAACACAAAGTTTAATTTATTTATTTTTTGACTTTTAACACGTCTCTTCGTTGAATGGAGCCGTAAACGGTGACTTTCCGTATAGAACTTCAGCACTGAACCACAGTCTCTGTGGCGACTAGAGGAAGAAACGAGAGGAGGAACACGCCTTCCTAAGACCCGCCCCCTTCTTCTTCTGATTATCTAATACTGTTAGATTCAGAGAATGAAAATGAGCTTGAATGAATAATACTGCCACCACCGTGTCATGGCCTCTGTGTCTCGGCAAACGGACGGATTCCTTTCAACATGGGAGTGTTGGCCTAGTGGTTAGAGAAGTTGCAAGTACCCGGTTTGATCGCCTCCACCCTGGGTCCCTGAGCAAGACCGGTAACCCCAACAATGGCAGCGCACTGCGCCCAAAGGGAATGGGTGACATGCAGAGGAAAGTTTCTCCAATGTGAGATCAATAAAGATCAATTATTATTATTTGTTCTCTGTTCCATGGGTTCCCTGTTCTTCATGACGCTTGTCATTTTCTATGAAGCCAGAATCAGAACAGCTAGATCTGCACCGAGATAGACTCTGAAATTACAAAGCAAGCCACACTTTTCAGTTTATTTTGTAACAAATAAACCATTGATCATTTTTTCCATCCACTCTGACTCTAAAGCTGCGCGTTGTTTTGTGTTTGCATCATATCATGTTTCTGTTTACATCCACTCTTAGTGTATGATGATAAACACCTAAGGCTCGCTTTAAAGGGCACTTTCTATGAGGGAGACCAACCTTCCCCTGCTTTAGGATCTATAGACTGCCTCTCCAGACACGCCCTACCTAACGCCAGGTGAGCACAACAAAGACGGAAAGCTTGCATGACAGGAATGTCCGGATGAAGGGCTGATCAACATGTGAAGGGACAGGAAAGGTACAACCGATAGAAAGTAGAAAAACTGCAGATCGGTTCCTGCATGTAGAGTCCTATAGCAAACAGCCTCCAGGCTGGGATCAACCCCACTGGGAGCAGAGGAAGACCTGAGCAGCTCGGTTCCACGTGTTTGCTTAAAGGTCTACAGCATCTCCAGCCGCTGATCCGTTCCGACATGACCGGACAAAGTCCTGCAAACAAACCTGGGGCTTCATTTTTTCAGCTGTGTGCAGACTGAACCTGTCAGGTCTACACAATGCACACACACTAAGCTTAATGAAAGCTGCCTGTGGGATGCACCCTATAGAAATACAATAATAGAAGCTGCAGTAAAACCCAGAGGTTTCCCGCCTTCTACTCAAAAGAGTAGCCGTGTCCGTTGGACCGGACCGCCACCGCAAAAGTTCTCATTCAAAAATAAAGCCTTAATAATTCTATTCAGGTTATTTCTATAGCACCAATTCACATCATGTCATCTCAACGGACTTAACAATTCAACCAGATCATCCAGTCAGATTGATTCAGTTTTCTATCTAAGGAAAACCAGTTGATTGCATCGACTCCCTCACACTAAGCATGCTTGTAGCGACAGTGGAGTGGAAAAACTCCCCTTTAACAGGAAGAAACCTCCAGCAGAACCAGGCTCAGTGTGAGCGGCCATCTGCTGAGGCC
>NW_015150560.1:1089921-1108544 GCF_000732505.1 Cyprinodon variegatus
ATATATATATATATATATATATATATATATATATATATATATACATTCGTGTTTTTAGGCCTCCTTCCATAGCTACAATTGTTTGAGGCTACCAGGAGGGGAACCATCTTGACCGCCATTAATCTTTGACCACAATGAAAATAGTGTTGGCGTGAGTGGAGACATGGCGGCCCTCTGTCATAACGATCTATTTTGATCTAAACTATGCTGGTAAACGGATTGACATGAGGAATTCCACGACAATAATAGATTTTCTAGTTTTTAATCAGCGGTTCGGGTGAAAAAAAAAAAAAAACGTAAACTAAAATAAAATGTGGAAGAGGTTGCTAGATGTGGAGCAGCATGACGTCAGAAGGGTGTCACATATGATTCATAGGGACCAGGCTCAGTTTTTTTTTTCTTTTATCATAGATATTTATACCTGCTTCAGGTGGACATGACGTCGGTTAGCGATTAGTAAAGCTGTTATAAATTAACATGATAACAGATAAAGTGCGTCATAAATCTAAACTGCTTTAGTTTGTTTTAAGTGGTAAAAACATTTATTTTAATTTAAGTTTTTTTTAGGAATAAAACGCTGAGAGAAACGTGGATCAGAATAAAAATGATAAATCTGAGTTGAGTTTGAATCAGTTTGGTAATCCCTGCACATAAACTGCCACTTTCTCTGCCAAACAGCTCCACCTAGTGGTAGGAAGTAGGTTCTGACAGGGATGCTTTGATATGAAGAGCAATAATCAGTGTATGGGAGGCTGGGATATTAGTTTTCTTTACTATTTATATCCACCAGTTATTTACATCTGGCTGCTAACAGCCCATTCTGTTTCAATCTGTTCATATCTGACCGATTGTTTACAATATTCACAAAATAAGTCCTTTTTTGCAAACGACTCCATCCTTAGGAAAGTTTAAAACATCTCAGAGACAGTTTCACAATAAAACTAATTTAATTCACTGATTTAGTTTTTTTGTCTAAATGAAGTTATTATTCTTAGAGTTTCTATTGTTGTAATTTTGGGTTTTCTGATAGCTGTGCATCTGAAAAAAAATTACGACAATTTGAAACGTTTTATATCATCATCAGGGGCGGCGCCAGGAATTTGAGGCCCCTTGAAAGACAAAACTAAAATGTATGCAAGCTTTAAAACTGCTATCAGGATGCACTATAGGGTATCATTTATATTTTCAATATTATTTTTAATGTTAAATTTCTACAAAGGAAAATTATCAGAATACGAAAAAGTTTAATATACATTATCTTTAAAATGCATACATTGGATAAAAAACTTGGGCAATTTATTTGTGCTTTGTTTCACTGTTTACTGCTAAATAATGAGGGAGAACACAAACATTTTTGATTTTACTGTGGATTTTGTTTTTATATTTTAAATATATTTTCTTTTGGGCCCCTCCTTATTTAAGGGCCCTTATAATCTTCCTATCCTTTCCTCCAATTCGGCGCCCCTCCCCATAATTAAACATTGCAAATAAACCTGGCAAACACAATACTTATTACACCCTAAACCTTTAAAGTTTTTTACTTTAAAAGTTCTTTAAAATATATATATATATATATATATATATATGTTTTTTTGTGTTGTTTTTTAAAAAGGCATCCATATAATTATAATCTAACAGCCCCATCAGCCCTCGGAGAGCGCAGGCCTCCACCTAGCAGCCAATTCTGCCCTGATTTTGACGTACAGCTTTAGCTAAAACTCACACATGATCTGATCATCACTGAAATTTAATGGATTGTTCCCTAGCATTAGGCAAACCTCTGGTAAATATATATTTTTTTTATCAGCTCACAACTTTTCAAGTAATCCTGTACAAAGTCAGACAGACAGAGACACACAAACACTCCTAAAAGCATGACCTCCTTGCTGAAAGTAACAAAATAAATAAATAAAATGACCTCCAGCTGTGCAAACTTTATGAGCTCAGTCCTTTTCACATCCAGCACTGCAGCCACACTCCCCTTGATTCTAAGTAGCTTCAACATGTGTTTTACTTATTAATAGGCCTATTTGCAAGGGCGGCCCAAGGCAGAAAAAAGTCACAGCTTGGGGGCCCATTGTAAAGAAGGGGGGCCCAGAACAGGACATTTAAAAATATATATATACTAACAAAAGACTGAATTCTATCATAAAATGGTGCCTTTTTTTTAGATCCAGATATCTTCAACTATCTAGAAAATGTTATTTAGACATGAGAAAAAAGATGGATCCTGGAGCCGGATTGACACACAGAGCAGGAAGAACCAGAAAAAACTTCTCAGAGACAAACTTATCGTTGGTCAACAAGGTGAAATCTATATTTTACTATTTATTTGATTTAATTATGTGGGTTTTGTACAGTTTAATTTATCCTTTTTATTGATCAAAGCTATTTTTTCACATTGCTGCTGGAGTTGGAACCAGAATAAACCACATCACTCTAAATGCACTGCATGCTAGTTTTTTTTATTATTATTACTTTTAGTAACACTAGATAATGCTTACAAGTAGAGGGCTGTAAGCAGCTCTGCCAGAGCTGCAGTGAGTTTATTAGGTGTGGAAATGATCTGCTAATCAGAAACGTTTGATTGCAGCAAAGATTTTATCAACAGAAAAAAAGGGCCTCGAAATAAAGTTTTGCTTAGGGCCCCATTGATGTTTCCTCCGGCCCTGCTTATAGGAAACTAGTAAAATTCAGTTTTGCCTGAAGTAGTCAGACTGCACCTGCCTGCAATGGCCAGCAGAGGTCAGCAAATGCCAGCCAGAAGCTGCTCCCCAACCATAGCAGCTTTTATGTCTAATAATTTTATATTAATAAAAAAAGAGGGTTAGGGTTACATAATAGCAAACAGGAACAAAGACAAAATTACACTTATATAAAATCTATGAAATGTTCATATTTATTTTTAAATGCTAATCGCTCTGATGAATTTAAATTTATATCCAGCTTACATGAAAGGATCATATGA
This sequence comes from Cyprinodon variegatus, assembly GCF_000732505.1. NCBI lineage: Eukaryota > Metazoa > Chordata > Actinopteri > Cyprinodontiformes > Cyprinodontidae > Cyprinodon > Cyprinodon variegatus. The sequence continues at coordinate 1,092,890 of NW_015150560.1, forward strand.
TTAATGTTTGTTTAAATAACTTTCTGTAATATCATTTAAATATAGTCAGACTAGAAAGAGCGGCTTTGGAAATGCATTTTTAAGCCCTATAATAGGTTTGGGACCTTACTTTGACTAGGCCATTTAGATAAATAAACTTTGATCGAGAGGTGAACCTGCACCCCAGGCATGGGCGGTTCTAGACAGGGGCCAAGGGGAGCCAGGGCCCCTGTAGATCAAGTCCTGGCCCCTGTTATGGCCCCTGTACTGAAGACATAATACTTAAAGAAATTCTAATGATGATATGCGCTGAAACAGACATGGTTACTGATAGATCCTTTGGATCTCTTTTATTTTTTTCTTTACAAATTCTGTTTTATTAACTGTTTAAAAACATAGCATGAGTGGTATTGAGATAGGATCCCAGTTTTCATCTGCTAAATGTTTTTTTCCAAAACAAATGTAAAAAAAAATACAGCAAATTTTAACAGTTTTTCTTAAATTCTAAATTCAGATTTTATAGAAAATTGTAATTTCAACTTTAATTAAGTTAAAAATTCTGAATGTATATTGACCTATTAAGACATTTAGAATTTTAATGAAACCTCATTGAATAGAAATTTGACTTCATGCTGCTATCTTAATTTATTTGAATCCCTTGGCCTGTTTTATTATTTCATGCTTCTTTGTGCCCTCATGAAAACACGCTGGCCCCCTCTTGGCCCCCCTGGTACATTTGGTCTAGAACCGCCACTGACCCCAGGAGGAGCTGCACAGTTTTAGCTCCCATCATCTTCCCATTAAAGTGGAGATCCTCCTCTTGTTGGTCAGCAGTTGGTCCGTCCTCCATCTCTCCATGTTCAGATGTTCACAGCTTTGGATGTTGCTTTAGAGTCCAACCAAACCAGAACTCCATCCCTAACGTCTGTTTGCTGTTTTCATCGGTTCTCTAATGAACCTCTGAGGCCTGAAACAGAACTGATGCAGATGCTTTGGTTATTGTTTGGTCTAAATATTTTTTTTAAATCTCACCATCTATTAATCTCTGCTGCATCTTAATGACTCAGCATGGTTTGCATTCTGGCTGTAAAGAGGAAGAAGGTTAAATTATTTAATTATTGTTTTCGCATCATATCTCATCTGATATTAGAAAAAAACGTAATTTTCCTGAGGTGAGAATTAAAAAAGTTTATTTTAATGTGTGTAACACAGCATGGTTTTGTTTCGTAAAGATAAAACAGCATCATTATTATTCTGCAGACCTGTTCTGCTATTATTATTTGTTTTTATTAATTATTCATTTCAAGGATCCCTTCAAGCTCCTTCCTGAATTGCCTGTTTCCATTCAGGAAGGAGCTTCAGCTCTTCTATGATCACCATTAATTATTCATATTTGCACACAGAGAGAACATGACACTGGGATATGGGGGGAATTTTGTTCCGTTATTTTTATAAGCAGAGGATGTGTTTAGTAAAATAAAGAGATAAAAAGATTAAATTCAAAAATTAGTCTGAAAAGTTTCTTAATTTAAAAAAAAAGTTTAAATAGGGACTATGCTACTTTCATAGATTTATTTTTTTTTCCATTATTATATTAATGTTGTAAACTTTTTCACATTATTTTGCAGATTTGATGTATTTTCTTTTTTTCCAAATTCCTTTTCAGATGAAGTTTTCTGAAATGCTGTCTGCTGTTGCATTTTACGTCCAGCAGACCAATAGAAACATGTCTTTGCTTCTCACTCCAGAGGAAACTATGGAGTGAATTTTGGTTCCATTATTCTTACAGGCAAAGAAAAACATTTTTAAATGGAAAATACGGTAGAAAAAAAAAGCAGTCCACAAATCATACTTTTTAAAAAAACTTCTTAATTAAAATAGGGTTTTGCGAGTAGCTTTGTTGTTTTCTCAGTTTATTGTTTTACTTTTTAGTTTTTTCCTTTTTTATTTTTCTAAATTTATTTTTTAATTGGAATTTATTTAAAATTTCTCTTTATCAGATTGAGTTTTACTAATTCCATCCTTTTCACTGTATGTTCAGTTTCCATTCACAAAACATTTTCTTTATCTACAACAAAATTGGAAGAAAATTCCCTCCATACAAGGACAGGTGGAGAGCGTGGATTCGTTTCTTTCACATCCGTCTGTTGATCCGATTCTTTGTTTCTTCTCAATGGTTTCCAGTTAAAGCCACCTTCACAACAACAGACTGCGATGAGATCATTGCAGCAGCTCGGTCGCTTTTCTCAGAGACGGGAGACGATGAGAAAAGGAACTTCAGGGGGTGCAAAGGTCTCCACTGATCTATTATAAGAAGAATGCAACAGCATGAGACGAGTTAGTTCATTAATCACCGGGAAGGTTTGGCCAAGCTCTGATTATCTTTGCATTGAATCCTTTATTTAGAACTCCTCCTTATTAAAGTGACGTCCAAACTAAGCTGGATTGCTTAAAGCTGATGCTTAAGCTCCTTATTTAGTTAATAGTCTGTGTTTTGAGCTCAGTTTTGCTCGTCTGGGGAAAAACTTCCTCTCCGTCTTTGGAAAGGAACGGAAGCGTCTTTGTGTTTTGGGGTCAGGCTGAATGGACCTTCTTGAAATAGGACAAGTCCTCAGAGAGAGATGAACATGCAGTGTTTATTTACAGTCAGGATGCTCTGTGTGTGACGCTCTTGTTCTCAGCTCCTCGCCTCGGTTTTCACTCTGGTCCAGCAGCGCCTGCAGACACAGTAGTTACTGGGTTAACGGAGAGCAGGTCGACCTTTTCTGCCGTTCCAGACCCATTTCCTCAAACACAAACAGCATTAGGACATGAAGGAAATTAGTTTTAAATGTTTTTTTCTTCTCTTGAAATTCATCTCAGCTGCTGAGAAACCATGAAGTCACTGTTTTTCAGTAATCAAGAAACTAGATCATGCATTAATTAATTCAAGGCTGGACTATTGTAATTATTTGCTATCAGGAAGTCCACAAGCTGTAGTTAAAAGCCTTCAGCTGATCCAAAATGCTGCAGCCAGAGTTCTGATGAAAATGAAAAAGAGAGATCATATCTCTCCTATCCTGGCTTCTCTTCATTGGCTTCCTGTTAAATCCAGAATAGAATTTAAAATCCTCCTTCTCACATATAAAGCCTTAAATGGCCAAGCTCCATCTGATATCAGAGATCTGATTGTTCCTTATGTTCCTAACAGAGCACTTCGCTCTCAATCTGCAGGTTTACTAGTGGTTCCTAGAATTTCTAAAAGTAGAATGGGAGGCAGATCTTTTAGTTCTCAGGCTCCTCTCCTGTGGAACCAACTACCAGTTTTAGTCTGTGAGGCAGACACCCTGTCTACTTTTAAGGCTAGGCTTAAAACTTTCCTTTTTGATAAAGCTTATAGTTAGAGTGGCTCAGGTTATCCTGAGCTATCTCTATAGTTATGCTGCTATAGGCTTAGACTGCTGGAGGACATAGGGAGCCCTTTTTCATCATTCTGCTTCATTCTATCTCTATTCTCCCACTCTGCAGAATCTGTTAGTTCAATCTCTAACGTTCTGCTCTCTCTGCTTTTCCTCAGAGTAGCTTCATCTGGTCTGTTCCTGTTTGGCTGTGACTCCATCCTGGAGAGAAATATCAGCTGTGCTGCTGCCATCAACATTTTCAAGCCCCCAGGAGCTGCGGGGACGACTCCATAGGCTCCGCCGGCAGCCAGCCACCCAGAAGTGGAAGGTGTCTAGTTTCAGTGATTAGTCCTGTTTCCCAGGTCATGGCACCCAGGAATCTGGAACCATTCTGGGTTGGGTATTAATGATGTTACGAGGTATTAATGAAGAAGTCAATTTAAGCTATAAATAATTTTACAAAAGAAGTAGCCTTTACATAAAATACATCTTGATTATACAACAAATTTTTAAAATCATATTTTTTTCTTCTTCCTGGTATCTTTCAACTAAAAAATTGCACATAATTAAAAATTTTATGTCTGTTTTTATTACATAAGTTTAAATATTAGGTGTTATGGTGAGTTACTCAGTAGTTAAGCTGCCTTTTTACTTTTTTACTCTTTACTTGAATATTTTCAGTTAAATCTACTTTTTACTCTTGTATAAAAATATGATAACTTAATGTTACTCTTACTTGAATACATTTTTAGGTACTCTATGCTCCTCTTTCTATAGGTAAAAATGTACACTACAAGTAATCTGAAATATATTAATTAATTTTTAGAATGAATGTACTTTTAGTACATTTGCATATATTACATCTTCATAGGGTTTCTTCTGCTTTAGTTTTTACTCAGTAACATCCTTAAGAATTGGACCTTAGTTTGACTATAGATTAAGTTAATCCTTTATTACAAGCTGTTCATTTAAATAATAATAAAATTTCGTTTCAATTTCGTGCTACTTGGAATTAGTGATTAAGATCCCTAACTTGATGAATTATAATTTATATGGCATCAATCGCAATAATATGGACGTTAATTAAATAATGATTTAATTTCCCTTTGGGATTAACAAAGAATTTTTGAAATGAATTGAATAAAAAACAATATTTAAAAGTTGATATATTAGTGATCCTGAGTATTTAGCGCACATAAAGCAGGAGAGTAACAAAGCAAACCAACAGCATCATGTTCTTTTAATTAAAGATCAGTCATTTTTTCTTAAAATATTTGCATTTGTTCTCGGATTGAGGAGGTAAAAGAGACATTTTGCCAATGGAACAAGACGATTTACACTTAAAATAAGAAAACACAATTGCATTGTCTTATTTCAAGTACATATTATCTAATTATCTTATTTTAAGAGTAAAAATACTCATTCCATTGGCAAACTATCTCATTTACCTTCTCAAATTAAGGGTAAATACACTTGATTTAAGACATTTTTACTTATTTCTAGATCGTTTTTCCAGTGGGGCATCTACTGTAGAAACCAGGAATTTAAATCTGCATCCAGCATCAGAAGGAGAAACAGAAGCTTCTTCAGCTCTTTGTTTCCTTTTTCTGCCTGGGGTGGGGCAGTTGTTTCCTCTCTCCTCCCTCCTGTCTTTTGATTTTCATTTCCACGTTGCTAGATAAGTTTACACAATCCTCAGTGGAGAAAAGATCTGCAAATGAACAACAACTGCATGGATGCATTTCATCTGTGTTCATGAATCCAGAGAATTTAACGTTGAGAACAAGAAGCTGAATCCTCTTTTCATGGGATGATCTGATCCTGGTCTCTCCTAAAAAAGGGAAAGTTTAGCAGCACTGCATGGACCACTGCAGCATGCAAAGTGCATGCACAATAGAGCCCTGATGAGAGGGGAGGAGCTGGAGTCCTGGCAGCGATCGAGGCAGAATTTAAGGAGGGCTGGTGGAGTTTATCATCACTATCTTTTTTTATCCAAAAAATGAAAATTGGGCTCATCCATCTTTACAGTAGAGCTAAACTTCACTCAAATTGGACAGACAGCATCTATGCAGAGAGGGAGCGTGCTCTCATCTGCACATGTAAAATACTAAACATGCACAAAGACAGCAGTTTATTGGCATTTGCATTAAATAAAAACTAATCATATGAGTATTAAATCAATTATGAGCTCAGCACTGCCTTCTGTAACATTTCTCTGCGTGACCTAGAGTATGTCTGTTAAAGGGTAAGTTCTCAATGGCAGAAGTAGGAGTGGTGGCACAGTGGTTTGGGTGTAGAGTTTAGAATCCTGAGATTGTGAGTTCAATCCCCCCTGACTTCCTTAAACAAATTATTTGAAAACTGATAGCAATGCACTTTTTTTCTCAAAAAGTTACAAGTAACTGGTTCGATCCCCACAGCCTGCACTCTGGGTCCCTGAGCAAGACCCTTAACCCTTCCAGGGCACCGCACACTTAGCCTCGTGACACCATCCAGATCTCACGAGCTTTCAAGGTTTCACTCGCAGATCAGTCTGGAGACTCTCCGTTAAAGAAAATTTGGAGCCGTTCACCAAACGAACGTCCAATCAGCGTTGGCTTTGAGGCGGGTTGAGGTGTGACGCAACGAGAAGCGCGACAGTTCAGTCTAAAGAACGTGGCGGCTTCGGCCGATGAAACTAGCGTTAGCGTGGCTATCGAGCAAGTTTTATCTGAATTACAGAGTATTTCTTCACTGAAAGAAGAGCAAAACACTGCTCTGGAGGCTTTTCTCAGAGGAAAAGATGTTTTTGCTCTTCACCCGACTGGTTTCAGCAAGAGTAGCCTGGCTTGTGGTTGTGTTTTCGTTGTCGCTCTGTTAGTACGTCATATGCTTCGTTGATCTGATTGGTCTATTTGGCCCGTCTATCACCAACATAGGCCAATCAGCTAACCAGTATTTTTGCCCCTTCCCAAAATTACTTCAACGGAAGTTTCCAGATGGATATGCGGAGCAAATCCATCTGGCGGAGTCAGGTTACCGCACAGTGGCAGCCTACTGCTAACCAAAGCAGATGGGTTAAATGCAGAGAGTGAATCTTGTTGCTCTGTACTTGTGACAGTGTAATGAAAATAAAAAGCTGGAAAAAAAGAAGTTAATTTTAAGAGGAAGTGCAATTTAAAGTTTTATTTAAAGAGTGACTGCGTCCAAGAAAAGAGATGCTATGAGGTGCAGGTGCCTTTCTTAGCCAAACTGTAATTGATGGTGAATATCTAACATTGGGTTCTGTATGGTTCTTGAAAAGTCTCCATCTAGTCAGAGAGATAGATGGATTAGATGGGTTTCTGCTCCAGCTGAGTGTTATGAACTGAACTCTATTCTCTCCATTAGCATTCCCACAGGGACTCTGACAAAGTCCCAGAAAACACATCATTTGATCTCTCTGTATTTTTTTCCCTGAGCTTTTCTGCACGATGTGACCGACTCTTTTCCTCGCCTACATCAGCAGCTTCCTTACATGAGAATTCAGAAAGGAATCAGTTAATTGCAGCTTGGAGAGGAGAATGAAAAGTCTCCTGGAGAGCAGCATTGTCTCCAGTCATTATTCTGCCGCCGTTCTTAGAAGCCACTTGAAATGCCTCCGAGGCCCTCACCTCATCTATCAAGGTATCAGAACAAATTCAGTGCAGACTGGGAATGTGTACCATGACGCTGGTCACCTCCCTCAGGAACCAAAAAGGCTGCTTTGAATCATGGGGATGCAGAGTTACTGATTTGCTCCGCACTATAACAGGCTGATAAATGGACCTAATAAACTCAGACTTTAGGATCCAATTTGTTGGGGTAAAAGAGGCTAAATTCAGCACAAAGAACACAGAAAAACCCAAAGTAATCAAAGGGAGAGTGATAGAGACCGTTCCTTAAAGAGTATTCAGCTTTTATAGATTTAATTCAATTTAACATTACAGACCAACTCAAAGTAATGCATGTCTGTGGAAGAAAACATGACAAAGCGTTTTCAGAATACAGTATGTTCCTAAATCAATGCATGGAAAGTGTGGCATACATGTATTCAACATGTTTACTCTGACACTCACAAATAACCAGAAAGAATCCTACCTGTCTGTTGGTTTTTTGGGGGGCTGGCTGTTTACCCCTCCCTAATCCGCTCTACAGTGAGCGGATATACCTCATTGCTCACAGCCATTACCATGCCAACTAAAGCATTTTTTCCGATTGAAATTAGCGGGTTAACGCGTATTTTTTCCAAAATGGATTGATTCGCCAACAATCAGCATTTGGCTCCCTTCCCATTGGTCAAAAAAGCTGGTCTAAGCCCCTCGCCGGCCGGCCTCTGTCCCCTTACAGCATTTAGCTGCCACCAGTGCAACAGAAATCAGGAAAGTAAACAATGGAGAGCAACATGTAAGGAAGCCAGGGCGTAGTCCGTATCCTTTACTCTTTCCATCTTTTATCTGTCTGAATCCCTCTCACCAGCACTGCACCATGTTTATAGAATGTAAACCATTGTTTAGGCTTATTAGATCAGATGCGACTGGCACAGTGTGTTGATGTATGTTTGTTTTGCTCAATTGTATCGCGCAAAATTAGCCAGGCAATGCGGGTCTGGTGTTCTACAGCATGCATTTTGGAGGCAATTTTAAGATGCATCCCTTGCTGAGTCATTTGACCCCGGTAGACACAACAATGAGCTGTTCTCACTGCTACTAAAAGCAGATTGTTCCCAAATTTAAAGGTTTTCAATACCTGCATCTCTCTGCCAGTCTTTGGCAGATTGTCTCCTCTTTACCGTCAACGTGGGGGGTGAGGTTGCTAGAGGACCCAAATGCAGAGATGAGTTCTTGTAGGTTTAATGAAAAACTGAGGCAAGCATCCAAAAACACAAAAATACTGAGAACCGTCAGGACTCCTGTTTTGTGTTTCTGTGTTTGTCTCCCTTCATCCACCAGGAGGCGCCTGGTTCTGGTCCGCCTCCTCACACACCTGCTGATGGTTTCCTCGTTAACGGAGTGTTCTTAAGCTGCTGACTGCCACTACAGTACCTCTACGCCAGAGTGTTTGCCAGTTTAGGGTACTCTAGCCAAGCTGAGTTTTGCTGAGTCAAGCTGAGCTTTTTGTCAACCTGAGTTTAACTTTGTTTTTGTCTTTGCCTCTTGGCAGGAAGTCATCCTGCAAACTAGATTTCTCGGACCTTCACTCCCTGGAAGGATCAACTGAGCTTCAAACTGAGCTTGGATTCAAACAGGAGGTTTGGATCCACTTTCCCTAAGAGATCGTTTGAGCTTCTCACTCAGAAAGGGATATTCTCCACTACGACCTGTTCAAGTACTGCAGGAAATCTGAGTGGCAGTCAGTTTCTCCGTTCACCAACTTTCAACCGCGTTCTGGGTAAACCCTGTTCCGCCCTCCACCGAATCAGACAAACACTGGAACCACGGCACACAGACAGGAGTCAAGGATTTAACAACTTCTCTGGAAACGTGAGTAGGCAACCAAATCCTCTTATCAAGTTCACGAGTCAAATTCCCCACTGAGCCTGAACTAATCGCTGAGTCTTCCCCTCACTTTACAGTTCCCATTGAGCAGTGTTCAGAGCAACACTTCTTCCTCTGCTAAACTTCTTCAATAAAACCCGTTAAACCTTTTCCTGGTCTCTCTGTTCGGTTTTCTGCATTTGGGTCTGAACTTTGTAACATCATGACAAGAACCAAAAAACAGGGAAAACTCTCATGGGGAGTCAGAGACGTGGAAGCAACTAACAACAAGGAAGCAGCACAGGGAGAGTATATATGGCTGACAAAACAAAGACTGGGGTAATCAACTGATATGGAGCATATGTGGATGGAGCTAGCTTGGAGCTAGGAATAAAGGGGGCGCCTAAGAGTCTAATATATCTGGATCCTTCTTATTACTTCACTGGTCCCCCACTGCAAAAAATAACTGAATTTTCCCTTATTTTAAGCAGGTAAGTCTAAGATGAATTATGTTTAGATAAATTATTTCTTTTTTTTTCCAATGATATGCTTCTCATTTAGTTTCACAGTTTAGAAGATGTGTAAAAGTCTGCTAAAAAAAACAACAAATCATCTGAGATAAGGATTTAAGATATGTTTTTCCCTTACTGTTTGTCTTCCTTGCTTTGGCGGCTAATATCCTGAGTTACATGGCAGAGAACAACAGCTATAGAAATAGCCTCAGTCTCTAATAAAGACAGTTAATTTTTTGCTGCAGGATGTAAAACAGAACTCAGAGCAGAGAGGATGTTTTTTTTTAGAGTAAACTGCTGAGGTGGAAATGAGGAAATTATGTTCAGCATCTTAGATTGAAGCGGCCATGGAGGTGATCAGGTTGGGGACAGTGACAGGATTAAATGAACTAGAAGAACCGTGGATTTGCTCAGGACCAATCATATGATGGCTCCTAATTACACTGAAAGCCACTCATTCACAATGATGAGAGTGAAGCAGCCTGTCACTCAGGCGATTAAAAAAAAGGTGATGAAATTTTATTACAGAACATTTTATTCTTGGATGTCCTTCAAGTTAGCAAGGGGTTAGCAAGATATATGCCTCTCTGTAATGGAATGACTAAAAAGATTTCTGTCTTTTTAAAAGCCAGAATACATCACTGTTGATCGTGTGTGTCACTGTTTAATTTCTACAGCTCTACACTTAATGATTTCTGTTTAAATTGCTGCAAACATGAGAATTCTTACTGATTAATACATATTAGACTGAATTGTTAAGATCAGTCTTTTGTACTAAAATGCAAACTCTGAATCATCTTGATGAGATTTAAATAAATTATTTCAGGCAAATGAAAGAGGGAAGGGAAATGATCTCAGGACCCAATAATTAATGGAAAGTGTCAGGTTTCTGTTATGTTTTTTCTTTGAGTGTTCAGTTTTCCTTTACTCATTGTTTTCTAGTTTTTAGTGGTTTAATTTTTATTTTGTTGTGTTCTGTGATTAAATTTTAGTTACTGTTTCAGTCTTGGCTCTGTTATGTTTTTCTTTTGAGTATTCAGTTTTACTTTGCTCAATGTTTTATAGTCTTAGTGGTTTCATTCTTATTTTGATGTCTTTTCTGGTTATTTTCAGTTTCTAGGTTCTTATTTGTTGCCCTCTGCTGCCCTCTTGTGTTCTCCTTTTTCCTTAGCTGCTCGGCTCTGTGCACACCTGGTCCCAATCTGGTCGTTAGTCCTCTCTTGATTAAGTCTCCTTTAAATATTCTCCCTGTTCAGTTCTTCAGTGCTGGGTCCTCGTCAAACTTCTTCAGTCTTCCTCCACTTTGTCTCTCTGAGCCGTCCTCCTTGAGTTTGATTCCCTGATGTCTTCATGGTTTACTGGTTTGTTTTCTTCTTATTTTTTCATGTTTTAAATTTTTGATTTTTGGACTCCTGGTTTCATGTTTGTTTTTTGGACTTTCATTTTAATTTTGTATTCTTGGTTGCCTGTTTGTTTGGACTTTGATTTTTTTCAGTTTCCCCTTCATTAAACAAACCATAAATTCACCTCTGCCTGCCTGCCTCTGCTTTTAGGTCCTCAAACCCTCAAACAAATCCTGACAGAAAGGAAGTAGAGGGGAACACAGATGCAAATGTTAGAATAAATAAAGAAAATACAGGTGCAGAGAAATTACTAATCTACAAAAGGCTCGAGATTATCAGAAGGCTCTGATAATCTCGATAATGAATAAACCAAAAATGAAATAAATAATCCCAAAACAAGACTAGAAAGAGTCAGTTTGTAGCACTGTTGCCTTGCAGCAAGAAGGTTCTTGGTTTGAGTCCCAGCATGGAGTTTGCATGATCTCTCTATCCATAGATGGGTTCTCTCCGGGTACTCTGGCTTCCTCCTATAGTCCAGAATCCATCCATCCATCTTCTCCCACTTATTCTGTCAGGGTCATGGTGGGGCTGGGAATCTATGGGTGAGAGGTGGAGTACACCCTGGACAGGTCACCAGTCTTTCGCAGCCCAGTCCAGATGCCAGTTAACCTATTATGTTGGGATAATTGGCGTGACTTTGTCTACATGGTTGATTGATTCTATGTTGTCACAGACTGGTGACCTGTAAAGGGTGGACCCTACTTGTGGTAAATGGCCTGTACTTTTAAAGCACTTTTTCAAGTCAGGAGACTTGACCAAAGCACTTTTCACCACATTCAGTCATACACTGATGATGGAAAACTACATTGTAGGCACAGCCCCCTGGGGCTCACTGACAGAAGGCTGCTGTACACTGGCGCCACCGGGCCCTCTGACCACCAGAGGTAGGTTAAGTGTCTCTCCAAAGGACACAACAACACAGAAAGCCTGAGCCAGGGCTTGAACCGTCAACCCTTCGATTTCAGGGCAAACTCCTACATCCGACACCACTATTGCCCAAATGCAGACTTTTGTTCAAATTCAGTGGCTGCGTCCTCCGAAGACCAGACTCGAAGGCCGATTGTGTCATAGAGCTGCGCCGAGGTCTGTTCGGATTGCTAGACTCCTTGTAACGCGGCCGACGAATGCATCCTTTGTCCGTTTTGAAGAACGGGTCCGCTGTATCCTGGGTAGCCTTGGATATCCCAGGATTCATTGCAAGTTCAAGCAAGCCGATTTCTCCGAGCTCAACTGAAAAATGTACTTGCTGCCAAACAGAGGTGAATATTGGAAGTTCACTTTAATATAACACAAGTATGTAAATATCCGAATGTCCGAAATTAATTAAAATAGTTGTTTTAATGGTTATTGAGTCAGATATGTGGCGGTAATGTTTGATTTATCTAAAGGTTTTTATTTTTTACTCTGTAAATGGGTTTGGCTGTAATTTAAGGGCAGAATCTAATATATCTGCAGTGTGGGAAATTTAAATCTGATACGATGCAGCTGTTTAAGCTCCTCGAAAATGTTATTAACACCCAGAAAAACAGGGAGAAGTTTGGTATACATTCTGTTCCTGCTTCGTGTGTCAACTTTCACTGTTGCTAGGCGACAGAGCGTACAGCAGTAAAAGCAACGGAAGGTTGGACCCGTTTGGACTCACAGCCAAAACTTTTCCGGTATCCTTCACGGATCTGGAAGGATCCAGTCCAGGTAGACCATGTCCTTAGATGATGCAGCCCTTAAAACTTTAAATAAAACGTTGGGTTTATAGGGAAGAGGATTAGGGCCACTGGAAAAAAAATTAAATAAAATAAAGAAAGGTTACTGATTTTTTACATATTATTTCAGCTTAATATGGCAAAAAAGTCAGAATTCTGACTTTAATCTCAGAATTTTGGATCTTAATGTAGATGGGCACCATTAAGACAGAGATGTGGAGCACTCAGCTTCACTGACAAAGATGTGAGTTGTCTGAGAGGGCCAGTAACACATTGGTGGAAAATTACGGAATTAATTAGTTATGCTATTTTATTAATGGAAGAGAAGAAGGTGATTAAAACAAATGAGCTAGTCTCTAAAAGAGACATGGCTATGGCTTGATGCTAACATGTTTGTTGGCATCAGAATTCAGTCAGAATTCTGAGATTAAAGTCAGAATTTTGAGATTAAAATCAGAATTCTGATAAAAAGGTCGTAATTCTGAGATTAAAATCTGAATTCTAATTTTCTTCCCATATTAAACAAAAACAATATTTAAAAATCAGTATTTTTTATTTTTTACTTTTTTAGTGGCCCTAATCCTCTTCTGTATGTTTAGGCAAAACATTCAACAAAACATCAATTTTCCAAATAATAGTTTATTTCCCTCCTTACATTGTAAATTGGTTTGAGCACATTCCAATTAATCCAATTTAGTTTAATATCTAATCTGATTTAATTCCAAACTCTTCAACATGAAGCCTATAATCCATGTTAAGCCGTGACACCTTTGAATCACTTTCTTGATTATGGTTTTCTCTGTGTACATAGTAGCTTATTTTCACTAGATTAGTCAAGAGTTTTTAACTGAAATATGTTTGACTTGGATTTGCAAGATTTTTGTCCATAAGTTCATATATTTTGAATAAAAGTTTAGAGTTTATTTGAAATATAGCATTAACAGAACATAATATGACAATCTGAAAATATTCTCAGTAAAGCTAAAATAACATTTATATGTATAACAATGTTAAATATAAGCTTCTCCAGAAAAGAACCTTGAGGAACAACAAGGTTCATTTTAAAGGTTTCACTTTAATTCAGAAAAGTTGATTGACTTGATTAGAAGTGGGCCTTATAATCTGCCCTCCTTCTCCTAAACCTTCATCCCCTCCTATTAGTTCATCTCCTTCCCATGAGAAGTCCAATGTCTTTAGCTACCGCTCAGGCTCCTCTTGCACTGCCTGCCAGCTTCCTGTCTGCATTCAGTTGGGTAAGAAGCTATTGTTTTAAGCAGTGACACAGTCTTTAATACAGGAAAGAAGTTTCTAACCTCATGCTATCTAATTACGGCTAAGCTTGGCTTAAAATATGTTCTTTAAACTAACTGCAAATTATTCTAAACAAAGGAGTCATTAGCTTTGCCTTCTCAAAACATGATGAGCTGAGAGCTCGTTTTCCCACCTGTTACGCAACCATGATGTCATGCTGGTGCATTTAGGAAAAAGTGATTTCACACATCTGCTCTGCTTGTTGCATCGACATGTTTCTGCAGACACCAAAAAGGCAATCCAGTAAAACCGTGTTGGACGTTTGAGGCTTATTTTTTGCCAGAGAGCGGCCGTGCTGACACACCCTGCCTTCCCCAGCTCACAAACTCAATTACAAACATCTTCCAAGCAGCTGTGCACTATCATGTCTTCCTTGGCCATTGTTCGGTCTGCAGCTGTGGAGTTTGTGTCATTTAACGGATTTGTTCAGATTTTCCAGGAAACTGACAGAATTCCCAAACAGAACAGTGATTAACACGGAGGTTTTTTTGGGTTTCACTGAATCATTTGGAGATGTTAAGAAGACGGCAGCCGTGACCAAAGCTCTTCCAAACAACTGCATGCCTGTCCTCCTGCACGAGGCCACATGTAGCTTGCATTCAAACAAAGTGTATATTGAGGATAGCCTGTGCTGCTGAATGAAGCTTCTGTTCTGCTCGAGGAGGCAGCTGACAGCTTTCGCTTTGCCGCATTTCTTTTAAGCAACCGGCAACAAATTTTGGGTTGGTAATATTCAAAATTAGAGCTGTGAGCATTTTTTATTTTCCCACGTCAGTCATTTTTGCATGGCCCTATGAATTGTCTTATTTAGCTGACAATGGCAATACTATTTTCTATTTTCTAAACATTTACCTTATGAGTGAAGCAGCAAACATAGTTTGTTGGTCAAGTAGATTAAACTATTGATGCTTAATCTCTTGCACAAACACTTTGGGTGTAAACAACAATATATTCTGTCTGTTTATTCGTTTTCCTGGATTAGTTCAAGTCTGCAAGCCTGTCAGGGTCAGCCTGGGTCTTCATTTAGCAGCTTGCCAGGAGACGCTGGAGAGCTGGAAGAATGTGCGAACACTGCCCAGTTTGTGATTTAAGGGTTGCCCAGGGTTTAGCCTCCGCTGCTGCTGCCCTGTTTGTTCCCTGTTGCTGTCATGGCTAAAATTACCCTGGAGACATCAGACGTTTTTTAAAACTAAAAAAAAAAACTTTTACAACAGACAAAAAATGTGCAATGTTTTCTTTTTTAATGTAGCGATTTTATGTTTTTTTTTTTTGTAATTTAGTTAAAGTTTAAGCAGATAATTCTGTTTCTATAAATCAAAGTTAATCTGGACTTTTATGATCCCTGTTTTCTCACTGCTTGTATGCTTCTGTAAGGCCCAGATAATGATCTACTTTGGGCTGTCATCTTCACAAACCTGTCTGCTTCATCCATCCATCTCCACCTTAAAGAAGATGCAGCCACAAACTGCGTGGTCACCATGATGCTTTTAAGTGCTGTAGGAAATGTCAAAATCATGGTTTGTTGGGTAGAGACAATGTTCAAGCAGAGCTTTTTTATATATAGAAAGCACGTCAAAATACTCTTCGTTGATTTAAAAATATTCTAGTGAAGTGAAGTTTTTGCATTAATTAATAAAAACTATAATATACTAACAACAGTTATATGGACAGAAAATAGGTTAATCTTCTTCTTTTCCTGACTGTGTTGGTTGAGAGAACATGAAAGAATTAGGGATGCACGATATTGGGATTTTGGCCGATATCCGATATGTCGATATTTTAAAACTCATGTAGCCGATAACCGATATCGATACCGATGTTAAAGCTGGACAAAAATAAGTAGTCATTGAAAATCGCAGTTTTGTTATCCATTTCTGACACTTTGAAAAATTATAA
>NW_015150560.1:1108853-1113160 GCF_000732505.1 Cyprinodon variegatus
AAGGAAGAAGTAGTATTTTTTTTCTTTTTTAGACTTTAGAAATTCAGAAGCTGATCAAATATCGGGTTAAATATCGGTGGGGTGGCCGATGTCCGATATTCAGTTTTAAGGCCGATACCGATATGGGGCCGATCATATCGTGCATCCCTAGAAAGCATACTGACTATTTTTGTTTTAAATTCCAATTTCAGACAGATTGAGCTTAACAGGACTCCTGTAAAAGCTCTGATTCTGCTTTAAAGCTGCAAATAGCATTCGAATTGAGTGCATACATTTAAAATCTAAAAAAGGGGAAATGGATGGCTTGTGTCATATAATCTGATTCATTATCTGCAATATTTCTAGCCCCCTGTCGTCATCCATATCAGTGTTTTCAGATAATTAAAAGTAGTGTTGCCCTGACGCCATTTTTTGGCCCCAATACCGATACCTGGCTGTGGAGTATCGGCCGATACCGATATCATCTGTGTGTATATATGAAAATTAGATAATGCTTGGATGTAAAATAATTGCCATCATGGCTTTGTCAAGCTGCTAGCTTCCTTTGTGAAGCAGGAAAAAGACTAAAACAAAGTGAATCCAGTCGAACTTTTTATTGCCTACCTGGAATGAGTGACAATAGTTGAATTAAGTTTTGGCTCTCAAAAGGGTATCGGTGCCCTATTTGTTGGTACTCGCTGATACCGATACCACCATTTTAGTGCTGGATCGGGGCCCTGCCTGATACTGCTATCAGTGCAACTCTAATCAAAACGGCGCTCTTACTGCAAAGATCCTGTTTCCTTCCTTTTTGTTTCAGCTGTCCTTTTATGTCGTTGTCAGTATGTACAGAAAATAAAAGCCCAGGTGTCAGGGTTCCTGTGTGTTAGTGAGTCTGAGTTATGCATCACCCTACAGAGAGGATCTTTGGGGAGAACCTGTGCAGCCAGGTGAAGATGATGTTTCTAATCAGAATGCTGGGTTTAAAGGAGCAGCAGAGCTTCACTCAGTGCTGGTTTCTTGTGTTGTAGATGTTGTTTTATTGCTTTCTAGTCTCTTGCTTCACTCAAGTATTTTCCCTGATGTTCATTAGTTTTTGTTTGGTTCTCAGTATTTTTGCCTCTGTTCCCCTTGGACTTTTATTAAAACATCCAAACTCATCCGTGCCAAATTTGGGTTCTCAAAACCGTCACACATCCTGACTCCAGGAGAAGAAAGTACAGATATTTTTGTTCAAAACAAGGGAATAAAAGTCTTCAGTAACATAAATGAAGCACAGATACTGAAAAAGACACTTAAGAACAATGAGTAAATATTTATACTTCCTTATTTAAAGCCTCTGACCGTGACAAACAATACCAGCAATCAGGCTTTATATTGGGGACTAATGCTTGAAAGCCACTCTTTGACTCCTCCAAACATACATCAGCTCCCACAGCCTAAACAGTTTGGCGTTTGTATTTTCTGATTAAAAAATTCTAAGGAAGACATCTGGGTTGTTGTTGGTGCACAATTCCTTCCAGCTTTAAGGTGACGATCTAGTAAAAGGTTCCTTTTTTAGGTCAGTACCCTGAGCATCCAGGTTTGTGTTAAATTAGCTTCACTTTCTGCTTGTCTTTATTCCCTCTTGGTTCCTGGGTTATCTTAAAGATCCTTACAAATGGTTATAGCTGGGACTCAATCAGCCAGGCCCTGGATTGTTATTTTTGCTTTAACTTGCTGCATGTCTTCTTATAATAAGTGTTTGAATAGGCAAGGATTTGGCAATACGATATGTTGTCATGATCTTGGCACTTATGACTGGCAGATCTAGGAAGGTGGATGAAATAAACCAACAATCCAGTCGTCAGTGCCAAGATGGTGACAATAAACAAATATTAAATGTTTTATCAATGGTTAGTGTTAAAATATATAATAATACACTTGTGGGAGGCTTGTAAAAGAAGAAGCTGAACTGTATTAATGCAATTATTTTCTGCAATCTTTCTATTTCAATTCAGTTTACTTATATTGCACCAATTTACAACGCGTCATCTTAAGGCACTTCACCAGATCATCCAGTCAATTTGAGTTTTCTATCTAATGAAAACCAGTTGCTTGCATCGACTCATTGACTTGAATGCAATCCCTCACACTAAGCATGCTTGTTGTGACAGTGGAGAGTAAAAACTCCCTTTTAACAGGAAGAAACCTTCAGCAGAATCAGACTCAGTGTGAGCGGCCATCTGCTGAGGCCGACTGGGGTTCACGGAGACAGAAGCAGACATAGAAAAGGCTGCTGTAAAAGGCGGCCCCGTCCAGGAAACACACAGCCAGGAAGACAAGCTCCGAGCCAGCTCCCATGTCAGAGGATGAAGAGAGAGCACATCCAGTTAGTCACAGTCAGAGAAACAGGACTACACTGAAAAACAGGCAGATATTGAACATCTGTAAACAAAGGTGTTGATGGCAGCAGCACAGCTGATATTTATCTCCAGGATGGAGTCACAGCCAAACAGGAACAGACCAGATGAAGCTACTATGAGAAAAAGCAGAGAGAGCAGAACGTTAGAGATTGGATTAACAGATTCTGCAGAGTGGAGAAATAGAGATAGAATGATGAAAAGGGGTCCCTATGTCCTCCAGCAGTCTAAGCCTATAGCAGCATAACTATAGAGATAGCTCAGGATAACCTGAGCCACTGTAACTGTAAGCTTTATCAAAAAGGAAAGTTTTAAGTTCTCTATTTCGTCTAGTTTTTTTTTTTTTTACTTTACTATTTATTTAACTTTACTATTTCATTTCAGTTTACTTAACTTTTATTTAGATGTAGTGTCTGGGGTCATATTTTGAGTAATTACAACTGTAGTATCCAACAGTACAGTTGATAGGACAATTTACGGAGAATAGTGAAGGCATCATTTTTCCATGGATTCTGATTGGCTCTCCCATTCCAGCTCCCGCTTCCCATTGGCTGAGCCGCTCTGACTGAGCCCCCTCCCCTACCTTTGTCACTCCGTTGCGCTCCCGTTGAATCGCCTGCTTGTTGTTCCCCGGAGCTCCGCGGCAGAAGAAGTTGTCTCCGACCAGCAGCGGCTCTAGCACAAACCAGTCTGGATATCTGGCGCCGTTTTTTCGGCTTTTCTTCACCCCGAGGAGCTCTGAGGATGAGGCGGTGAACTGGATGTCAAAGAACCGAGCTAGCTTCTCACATTGCGGCTCGTGCTCCGGGTTGTGTTGGGAACAAACAGCGGGGGAAGGACACACACAAACCCAGAGATGGTTCACTTTCCGCGGGTAACCTAACTGCTGCTGGTGCTGCTTTAAAAAATCTGAACAGAGAGAAGAAGAAGGTTAAGGTTAAAGTTCTTGTTGGAGCCTCACCATGCCGGACCAAATCACTGTTTCAGAGTTTGTCGCAGAGACAAATGAAGACTATAAATCTCCGACTGCCTCTTATTTCACCACCAGGATGTCCCACTGCAGGAACACAGTGGCTGCTCTGGAGGAGGTGAGTGGTTCTGCTGCAGTCTCCTGTTCACATTAAAAAAAAACAGTTCTTGCATCTAACTGTTTTATAGCAGCTCTTTAGAGATCAGCTCCTCAACTGTTAATTCTATTCAGTTTATTTCTATAGAACCAATTCACAACATGTCATCTCAAGGTACTTCACAGTTCACCAGATCATCCAGTCAGATTGATTGAAAGTTTTCTTTTTAAGGAAAACCAGTTGATTGCATCGACTCATTGACTCAAAGGCAATTCCTCACACTAAGCATGCTTGTTGCGACAGTGGAGAGGAAAACCCCCCCTTTAACAGGAAGAAACCTCCTGCAGAACCAGGCTCAGTGTGACCGGCCATCTGCTGAGTCCGACTGGGGTTCAAGGACACAGAAGCAGACATAGAAAAAGAAGCATAGATACAAAAAGCAGCTGTAAAAGGCGGCCCCGTCCAGGAAACACACAGCCAGGCAGACGAGCTCTGAACCAGCTCCCATGCAAGAGGATAAGAGAGCACATCCAGTTAGTCACAGTCAGAGAAACTGGACTACACTGAAAAACAGGCAACGCTACAACATCTATAAACAAAGGTGTTGATGGCAGCAGCACAGCTGATGTTTCTCTCCAGGATGGAGTCCCAGCCAAACAGGAACAGACCAGATGAAGCTACTGTGAGAAAAAGCAGAGAGAGTAAAAGGGGTCCCTATGTCCTCCAGCAGTCTAAACCTATAGCAGCAAAACTATAAAGATAGCTCAGGATAACCTGAGCCACTCTAACTTTAAAATTTATCAAAAAGCAAAGTTTTAAGCCTAACCTTAAAAGTAGACAGGGTGTCTGCCTCACGGAC
>NW_015150560.1:1116230-1119462 GCF_000732505.1 Cyprinodon variegatus
CGATAGGGGGTCGATTATATCGTGCATCCCTAATTATAAGATCACAATATACCTTTAATATTTAAATTTTTTCCTAGAACAACATTAATCAGAACCTGTTAAAAAATAAAAACTTTCCCGTCAAATTTAAATCACAGTGGGGGATGTTCAGACCTTTGCAGAGGTAGAAAAGATTGCTGGATATAATCGGTTTTACATCCAAACATCCGCTGATAAGTAACTTTCAAATTATCTTCCAAAATTAAAAAAAGTCAAGGCCTGATTAACCGGCCAGCTGATCAATAAAAATCAAGTGCTACCTGTCGTCTGTTTAGCAGATCATTTGATCACTGCTGCACTTTATGGAATTGAAATGTTCATTTACCGTCTGAAAAGCTGTACTCAACGAGCTTTCGTTTTGTATATTTTGTGTATACATAGTGACGATAAAAGTTGTCTAAGTCTAAGATCTATCTATTGAATAGTTCAGGAAAAAATATTAACTTTGTGAAGTTAATATGATAATTTTTAGTCTCCATTCCAACCCTTTTCTGTTGCAGGGAACTAACAGTAGCCATAGCAATAAACACAGTGATACATGGTGGTGGTAGCATCATGCTATGGAGATCCTTCCAAGGAAAATTGGACATTCCTGAAAGAAAATCCGAAAGACCTGAGTCAACCCTGGACTTACAGCCAGAGGGATTTAGATTGAAGCATATTTAGGGGTTAGAAGAGCAGAGTCCAGGGTGTCTGCAACCTTTAAAATCCAAACAGGAAACACTTCTTCTTATTTTAGTTTCATATCTACCGTTGGAAATATGTTTCCTTTCAAAGATTCAAGTTGTTTAATTGTAATTTTAGCTTTTAAAACAAAAAGATGAGGCATCTTTCTTTTTTCCGTGGGATATTATTTAATGTAAAAAACAAACAAACACATAATTTCTGAACTAATAACTAGAAAAGTAGATCTACTTCTATTTCTGTTTTTTTCTGTTATGAAAATTCAAGTAATCTTAAAAAAAACCCCACTAAAGCTTCTTAGACTAGTTGGTTCTCTATATAGTTTGTAATCACTAACAAGAGTCATTGCAGAGGGTCCCAGGAGTCGCTTTCTGCTCCCTGGCCTAGTCAAATCCGAGACCCTGTCCTGCCTGTCTGAGCTTTTTGCAGACAAAAATGGACTGAAATGTTTATATCTAGATGTGCTACGCTGGAAGAGTTTGCAGTTTGCAGCCACTCTCCCTATACGTTCTGTGCATAGAGAAGCACTCTGTGTTCCTCCCTCAAACTGGCAGGTCATCAGGAGGAAGGACACTTCCGCTTTGTACCCGCCAGCCCTCCCTCCCTCTGTTCTTACAGTTTCCCTACTTTGTGTACGGCGCAGCAGAGCCTCGCCCTGCTGCGCGGTAAAAATAGCTTCTTTTTTATTTCCCAGAGTGCGATGTGTGTTAGTGTGTCCCCTCTGTGACGATCAGGACACGCTGGGAGGATGTTGGAGCGTGACGTGCAGGAAAGATGCATCATTTTCTTCCTGGTTTCATTAATTAGGACTGAGCTTTCATGAAAACAAGGCGGAGGACAGTTAATCCCCCTTTTTTTATGAATTTATTCCTTTTAGCCATCTGAATAGATTTGTCATCTGGAAAGGAGACAAATGATTCCCCCTCAGCATCAGCTCCACCTTAAGCTCCCTGATCCTCCACACCTCTCAGGGCTGTGGCTTTATTTCTACCTTTTGTTTGAGGAGAACTGAGCCAGGCAGACAGATTTACACCTGCTCGCCATGGCAGGTGTCAGACTCGCTCTGCAGCTCTTCCTCTCGCTTCATCTTAAAATCTGCCACTGAGAACATTTCTTTTATTACATTTTTTGCACCCCTTGCAGAAGCAATGCGTTCTTCACTTTGAACAGAGTGTGAGTGTGGATGTGGGCCTCCGTACAGCAGGTCAGCGGTAACTGCCCTCATCTAAGAATGAATGGTTGGGTTTGCAGCTTTGTTTTCAGGGTTTTGCTGCTACTGAGGCCGCAGAGTATGCGGCGGCGACGTGCGGCGGCATGTTGTTGTTTCTCACTGACCTCCCCGCGCTCGGCCTCAGGGAGCACAAGGCTCTATTGTTGGGACGGCAAACTTTGCTCTGTTTGACTGGTTATGCAGCGCAGTGGACCCAAACACTTCCGCTTATTGTCAGGCTCAGTGGATTGCAAAGAAAATGCGTGGGTTGAAATTGAATCCCCTGTTTACTCATGTTTGACTTGCATTTATTCTAGTTTATTTAATTTAATGAAGAAATAAGGTATTGACCCCCAAAGGGAAATGAAATCCTGCTGTAGCTAACGGGTGTTTCTTTCATCAATGAGTTGTTGTAGTCCTGCTGTAAGCAGCGTCGGCCTGTTTGCACCAGATCTGGATCAGTTTTTAACCCTTTAAAGCCTGATCCAAGAAGAAAACAAAACAGAAAATTACTTTTTATGGTTTGAATTCCTTTTTTGCCTTTTTAACAAAATGTGTAACAAGAAAAAACAGAAATAAATTATTGATATTAATTTATTACTATGTGATAAGTCAAGATTCTTTTTTGTGTAGTCTTCTACTGGCTGTTATCAGGTATATCTGATTGTGTACAATAGGATTTTGAGCAAAGTTTTTACCATTAAATTATGCAAAAGGTGTCAGACGCAAAACATTTCAGAACCCGTATGTATCAAATATGATACATTTGGCATTATAGGGTTAACAGAAGACTCTCTGTTGTTGTTTAAAGGTAAAGTCTGGTATTCAGAATTCAAACTTCTGAAAGTACTTTAAAGTCATAGGGAAGTCATATTTAAATGGCAAATCTTTCCAGCTTAAACATGTATATATAATGTACTCTTTATCAGACAATATTGTCCCAAATTTTAGAAAAATTCTATTTAAAAAAAGATCCTGCCTCTGTATTTGTGTTTTGCTTTTTTTTTTTTCGTTATCTTCTGCAGGCCAGTTAGTTCTACGTCAGCCTGAACACCTAAATTCGGCCAATCATATATCAACGGTCATCTGTCAATTAGGGATGCACGATATAATTGCCCCCCTATCGGTATCGGCCTTAAAACTGAATATCCGACATCGGCCACCCCACCGATATTTAACCCGATATTTGATCAGCTTCTGAGTTTCTAAAGTCTAAAAAAAAAAATAATACTACTTCTTCTTTTTCTTCAAAAACTAATTTTTTACAGACTTAAAAACTTCTAAGGAAAAAATATTGAT
>NW_015150560.1:1120105-1122636 GCF_000732505.1 Cyprinodon variegatus
TCATATGTCACAGCTAACAGAACTGGCAGCGTTACGTCCTCTTCCACAACATCTTCTTCCACGCTTTCCTCCTCTAAATAAAAAATGGATGACGGAGGAGACTCATCCACGACCTCCGACACTAAACTCTCCTCCTCTTGCATGTTTCCTCTGTCCATAGCGTTCCTTGACAGCGTCGTTTCTAAGTCACCAATTTAGTGCTACTTGATCCCAATGGAATTTCCCATTGGGACCAAGTAGCATTAAGTTGCTAACTGGTTAGCAAGATGCTTCTGACAAACCGGCCACAATCCAAACCTTCCGCCACAACAATCCCGCCCCATCACATTCACTTTATTCACTCGTGTATTCACTCGTGGAGAATTTGGAAATGAAACGGTTGGAACAATCGCTTCCCTGCGACTTTAATAACAATTTTGTTTAAATTATCCTGTAAAATATTTGGTCTTTTAATGCACCTTTTGCTGCCTTTTTAATGAAAAAAAAACAGAATCTCATTCATGATCACATATGAGCCTACCAACTCTGGACTGTATGTTCATTGTTAAAAGTAATAATGATAATCTCAAACATACATTGCAGCTCCTCTAACACGATGAGTTACATTTCTGACCTGCTGAGATCTTTGGATAATTGCGTAACAAGAGACTTCCTGTCGCCAGTGATTAATGTTGAAACAACTTCAGTGTTTGTTGCTGACCTGCAGGGTCTAAGCACTTGTAGACAGGTGCATTTATCTAGGCTTTAAACCTGTTGTTAGGGATGCTTTGTTTTGGAACAATCTGCTCCTTAATCCTGGTATTAAAGAGAACAGAACCAGAACCTGGAAGGATGAATGTTTCTGAACTGGGAATCATTAATGCAACACTAAAAGTTGAACATTTTGGCCAGAAATTACAAGAAGAAGAATGTATTCAGGGTTTCTTTAACCTGCAGTGCTCACCGTTTGCAGCGTCAGGTTGTTTTAAAACAAACGTATTTTAACAGCACTTGCAGCCCACACTGGTTCTGGAAGGCAGACATTAGAGCCCTGGAATGGTTCTGATGTCTGTTCTGCTGAAAATGAAAGGGCGAGTCTTAGAGGCTGGATCAGAACCAGGAAAACCAGTTTAAACAAACTCTTTGGCCGAAAGCCCTGGCAAGAATAAGTCCAAAAACACTTGTTGTTGTTCTGCAAATCAACTAGAGGCATTTATCCATATGCTGGTGCCTGTATGAAAGACTTTACAATAAATAGCAACTGGTGGTTTCAGTTCTAGTTGTTTTAAGTTAAATTGAAAATGAGTTTAAACTGAAATGAATGTAAACTGACTTTTCCTGGTGCATCCTACATGACTGCAGTAATTGTGAATGACTTTATTAAGAGACTTTTTACTAGTGCTGTTTTACAGAAAGAGTTTAAATGCATCGACACGAGGGAGGAGTGGCCGCACGTTTTTCTCCTCTAAATCTAGTTGCGAGGCTTAATTAGGCTGGAGGTTTTAAAGTGCCTACTACTGGGAGCCTGTTCCGACGCTTCACATGTGCCAAAACCACAGCCATAAAAACCAGTTTATCCAGTAAGAGGATATTGGGCTTTGTGCCAGGACACCCCCAACACCCTTTGTGCTTGTGGAAAACACTCGTGCCGACTTTAATTCTGCTAAGTTCTAGATGCAAGAGCTTCTGTATCCTGTTTCAGTCCTTTTTACATTTTGTCCATGAAAGTCATCCCGGGGCTTTTTAAACTTGTTGCAGCCTGTTAGGTCAGCAGCGGCAGCTTAGGATTTGTTCTCAGAAACACTGAGAATTAGTCATGTGTCTCTGTAAAATGCCTTGAGATGATATGTGGTGTGAATTGGCGCTATATGAATAAACTGAACTGAATTGAATGGAAAAGGTTGCACGGACGTGTCTGCATTTTAGTCTTTAATTGGTTGAATTCAAAACATTTTTGCTGAACTTAAAAAAACGAAACAAAAAAGCATTAAAAAGCATTCAAGTCTTATTAATCAGAGACCTTTTCCCATAAAAAGCAGAGTTTTTATGAGAAAATAGCTCATTAACATGTCTGACTTGATCTGGAAAAAGAGATATTTTCTCTGGAGACTTTTTTTTTATACATCTAAACAGATGTACAGAATTAGTTTTAGGGAGAACAAACATCTTACTGTCAGATTCAACCTACTGAAGCTTCACACCTTCGCTAGACTGGACTAAACATCATGCAGCTGCAACAGATTGTTTCAGGGGCAGCATAAAGAAAACTTATTGTGTTTCTGTTGCTAACTTGGTGTTCAATAGAGGTGAGTATTGGCATGAGTGTTGCGATTCGATACATGTCGCGATACTTGGGTCACGCTACGATATTATCACGATATTGCAGTATCTCTATATATTGCCATATTTTTCCCAGCTATCAAAATCAAATGATGACATAAAACAGCAAGTGCTGTATATTTTCATCAGAAAATATTGATTAGGTATTATTATCCATGTTGTTTGGGGTTTTCTTCCACTGTGACTGCCTCAAATAGAGATTTGGTGCTGCA